>NC_134380.1:11862812-12173281 GCF_035582795.1 Mycteria americana | reverse complement strand
TCATCTTGGCCTCAGTGGTGCCATGCATTTGGGCATCTCTGCTATTTGTTCATTTTCACCAAACTTTAGCAGCATAATACCTCTGCGACTTCTACACCTAGACAAAAACATACAGTAAGTTTAAAAAAATAATGTAGGTAAATGGATTCACCTGCATACAGACACACGCACACTCAGAGTATAATCATTTCCTAAGTAAACTGGGCTTAAAAAATGACGAGAAGAATCAAAGTCAAAAATAACATCTTTGATTCCTACAGAAGGGATCTGGCCAGGCTGTATCCTCAATGCAAACCTTCAAATTCCTTTCCAGGAACTAAAAAGTTACCTTTTTTCCCAGCATTTAAAAAAAAAAAAACAAACAAACAAACAAACAACAAACCTTACTTTTTTCATCCCTCTTTCTTTGTAGCAGAAAAGGTAAAATTTCTGTTGTAATTTCAAGCCTTTCTGTTTGCTTTGATTTTTTAAAATTCTTTCTGCTGCCTTTTTTTTATTATTATTATTTAAAGGATCCAAAATCTTTTTTGAGAAAAGTTGTGGAGTAAATCAAAAGTCAGCTGCACTGGACTTCACAAACATTATCAAGGCATTGGATGGATATTCATAGTTCAGAAAAGACTTTGGTTCTCTTAATTTTACGTCTTGAATTTAATAGACATGACAAACTCGGGCTCTGCTACAAATGTTTTCTCTAAGTGTAATTGCCAAGCTCAGCTAGAAATAGAGTATAATTGTTGCCCCCATCTCTGCTAAATTTGTCTTAGATTTTCATGGCACAAGATCAGCTGGGCAAGAGGTGTTTTCCTCAGTGTTTCCCTTCATAAAAACCACAAAAGCCTGCCTCCAACGCTAAATTTACTGCTTGATGTTATGATGGAAACTTCTTATAGTTTCCTAGCCTATATGAAGTCCCTAGGAGAAACCTGCTGCATAGGCACGAATGAAGAAGGGACGCAGAGCATATGGATGAGAGGAGGTGAGGAGGTGACACGGAGGCACTTTGCTACAAAGAGCCCAGGGGGAGGCAAGCACTTTTTCAGCAGTGAACCTGAAGCTTTCCCACCCGGGCTCACCTTGACTGCAAGACAAAGCATCCCACACAGGAGTGCTGGAGGAGACACAATTGTAGTTCGTGGCCTTTCACAAGTACTGCAGGAAGTCAGGGAAATAGCGCGTCCAAGTAGCGCGGATGAACCTTCCACTTAGCACGGATCGGTACTCATGGACTGAAGAAGTTGCACGTTTCTGAAACGGTAGTGTGAAGAAACCTTCCAGCACCACCATTACGCTGCCTTGCCGAGAAAGGTGAAGATCTACAGAATCACATTTCAAAGTCGGAGCTGCGTTTCCGCTATGTTTTCTGCATGTGGTTAAATCCTACCGTTGACTTTATGCTTGGCTGATTCCAATAACATGGCAGCAAACACGGCATAAAGGCAGGGTCCGCTCCAAGACATAAATTAGATTGCATGGGACGGAGCTGGTAGATATGCCAGAAGATGACAGCAGTCAAGCTGAACTAAACACTGCAGCTTCCTTAATAGCCAAGAAGCCTAACCGAGCTGTCTCTGCATGCTAAAACATTCTGCATTTCAGAGTGCAGGAAGGAAAGCCATTTATAATGTTAATCCCACAGAACTAGAGCTATTCCTAACGATGCCAGCCTGCCCAGGCACGTTACAGAGAAATATTTTCTCTCAGTACTGCCAGATTTATTGTCTATTCATCTCTCTTCTGAAGTAGAAGAGGGAACACTCAGTGACAACTTGTGTATCTGATGGACTGTAAATTTTATCACAGAGAAACTATTTATGTAATTTAGAAACGTCTTTTTTATAATCAAAGATGTCATTGTGGTGAAATCAGTTGCATAGGCGACACTGTCACTTAGGAGTATTCATTCATAAATAAAAATACAAGCACGTAAAAGAGGATGGAGATAGCATTGGTGCAGGCTCAAAAGGCAGTGTGGATAAATTGTATGAGGCCCCAGCTGTTTATTAATACACATTGCAAAGCTGATGTGGGTTATATGGTCAAGACCTGCTCTGAAATAAGTGATGTCTACCTGGTAGCATACATTATGCCGTGATGCTTTACTAAGACTTTTCATTTAATAATAAAGGTCCATTCTGGGAAGAAAAAAAACCACACCAAAAAACCAAAATAGCCAAACCCCAAGTTCCATGCACATTACAGGCCCCCATTTGGTAATGCTAACGATGACTGACATGGAAAGCAAACGCGGTCTCTGGAGCGTTTGTTGCAGTGAGTGGGGCAGCAAGCAGAGAACGGGTGTCCGGGCACTGGAGACATGTCCTGGCTACGACTGATGGAGAAGTTGATGACTTGGACTGATTCTGCTCAGAGGGAGGTGGCAAATTGAGGAATTTATCATAAAAAGCTGTAAAGCAGGACATTAAAACAGACATTGGGTTAAAATATGCAACGACAACAACAACAACAAAGAGGTTAATTTCTTTTCATCTGCTGGTTACATTCCAAAAGGTGAAGTTTGTTTTTTCCTCTTAAACTAGCTTTAGAGAGGAGATACGCACCATATGCCACCAGTTGCTCTTGCATACAGAGCTGTAGCAAGATGTTTGCCAGAGGTTTGAACTCTGGTGATCATGGCCTTTCCCTCCCAACTTTCATTTCCAGCTGTTTATTTGAATGTGACTTTCAGGCTGGTGAAAACGTGCTGGATTAACAGGCCTTAAAAATTAAAGACTATTGATCCAGGCAGCAGGTAAAGCAGAGGCAGCTGTCTCTCTGGCATCCTAAGATGGATGGCCACATTTGGAGGCCAGTGGGTGTCTGTGGTTTCTAACACAGCTGAGGGTTTGCCTGGCTTTTGTTGCAGGAATTCACACTCAACAGTATACATGCCCACATAAGAAAGGCAGCAAAATATTTCCACATTCAGAGATTTGTGCATGTCAAGGCCAGAGGGAGCATGGTGTTAATGTAGTTGAGCCTGTGACACTTACACAGGCCAAATAATTTCACCCCTTGGCTTCTACGTAAAGGGATTTCTTCAGTCTCTGGCAGTAGGAGAACACTGAATCCACAAAATCACACCTGAAGGAGACCACGCACCCTGTAAAACCATGCATCGGTTTTAAACTCTCAGGATCTTCAAGACCTTTACGAGCTCAGAAGCTCCAGGGATGTGGTCGCTCCCGTGCTGGTGGGGATGCGGTCTAACTTGTCGAAGGCTGACTGCTCGAGAAGGGAGCCAAATCTAATCAGGACAATAATGCAAAGCATAGCATGGGCTTGTGCAGCAAGGCTGGGTCTGTCACTCTCTATTAGTTGATGCGTACGATTGCTTAACTGCCCCTTTACTGTTTTGTGTTTTCTAGTATGTCCCAGTCTTAATTCCACCAATAGACATAAAACTTCCTATCATGCCAGTCACAGAGACAATTATATAAGAAACTTTTTTTTTGTTTTTGTTCTCCCCCTCTCTTTATTTCAGTTTAGAGAAACAAAGAGGTCCATTCATTCAATTTGCAGCTGAGTCTCTCAGGTTATGTAAATTGTTAAATCATCCATGCTCTTTCTTTTTAGCCATATTGCAAGCAGTGAATTTCCATACCCAGTTTACACTTCACAATTGATCTATGCCGACAAACACGGAGAGCAAGAGAGATCAAGAGTTTCATCTTTTTTATTTCCTTTCTCCTGGTTAACCAATATGTTAAACTTCCACGGAGAATAATAAAAAGAAATCAGAAGTCTGTCATGAAAAGCAAAGTGGAAGAAAACCTTGCAATATAATTAGAAGATGCCTGTGGACTTCATTTGAGCTTTATTCGTTTCCGTCAAGGCATAATTTAGTGCAGAAGCACAGCCAAGGTTCCATTTTTACTCTCTTGATTGTTGTGGGGTTTTTTTAAATTATTACTATTTTTACCTTACAGTTTAAATTAAGTAGAAGTTCCTTGGGAAAGCTGCTTCTTCTGCTCAATTATTGATGCTTAGTAATTTGTTAAGATTCTTGTAGGATTTCTCCGGAGCAGGAAATGACAGCAATATTAGAGTTAGTCTTGATCAATTAATGATGCGTGTTAATAGGAGTATTTTGTTTTACTTTGTGCACAGCTCGGTTTCCCCATACCTTTCTGTGGTTCAGTTTCAAAACGGAAAAGAACATTATAAAATCTGTCCAAGGTTTGGCCACCTGGGGACAGTTATACTTCGCTGTTGGCCAGCGAGCATAACTGTTTGCAAAGGATCAGCAAGCTCTCCTATCCTTGCAGGAAATCAAGGCCATGGTCCTCTGCATGGCTGTCCCTGCTGGAGACCCTACCCCTTGCTTTCCAAAGGCCTGGCCAAGGAGCCAGCCAAGTAGCTCTGCTCTGAGACCTGTCTTCAGGAAAGCACATGCCTGGACTCAGTGATCCTTATGGGTCTCTTCCAACTCAACATATTCCATGATTCTATGAACTAGCTTGGTTAATAAAAGGACATTTCATATAGCACAACACTTACACACATGCTTCACTTCTACTGGCTTTACATAGATATTTCTTCTGGTTAAGAAAAAAGTATCTACCTGCATACACCAATGAAAAAGGCAATAACTAAACAATAGGAAACAAGATACAGAGCTAGGCAGAAACTGGTGGTAAGTTTATGAACACCCAGATTAAAAAGCAAAGTAGAAAAATTCCCATTGGAGTCTGTATGACTTTTACCTTTGGCAGGACAGGAGTATGAAGCCCGAACATAACAAGGACTCTGGCACTGCGTACTCTGGGTGGGCTTGAAATGTCTGGTATCCATTAGAGCCCAACATTCTGCCGAACCAAGAAATTAATTCTCTTGCAGGAACCTGGGCAAACCAATAGCAGCAGAAAGTTAATCAAGCACTGATCCTCCCAATCCACTTAATCACAGCCAGCTGCTACTTAAAGCCTAAGAAGAGCAACATCCCCAGGGCAGCCCTTTTGGAGGAGGGGAGAAACAATTCAGAGGGAGCACCCTGGATAGGAGAAGGGCATTAAAAAGTTAATAAAATAAAAGTTAATTCCCTCAATCAAGGAGGTAGAGAATAGTTCTGGGAAGTTCTAAAGCTTCCAATATTAATTTCTTCCCGCCTTCCCAGCTGCTTATCCCTGGAAGGCATTTGATTTGTACTAAAATATTTGCTCATAACCCAAGTTTCCTCCTGGAGTGTACACAGACTGTGCAATGCCTGAGACTTGGCTGTGTTTTTTTTCCCTCTTTCATTCCAAGTGTCTCTAAAATCTTAAAAACACTAACCACGCCAATTCAGTTTACATTGGCTGGATAATCTTGTCTTCATTTTCTTTTGAGGTATGTATGGTCTTTTGGCCATGTCATCCTCTTAATATAAATTTTTGCCTCTTTTAACAAATGTATCATTCCCCATTTGAACTTTATTGGACTGGAACATTTTGAGGGGTTCTGACAGGATTTTAGGTATTTAAGCTTCCGTATAGGAAATCCCTAAGTACATCATAGAGGCCTCTTTGCAAAACACTTGAACGCTTCATGTGATGTAGGAAAATGCTTTTCTTCCTGAATTCTCATTGGGGAATCTGAGATACTGATGAATTAAGTGACTTGATAAAATTACCTGGGGTGGCTGTGGCAAAGTTAAGATTTAAATCCAGCCTCCTATTATATTAACCAGTTCACTGTCTCTAAGTACTGGGTTGAAGCCAATGCAATGATGAGGCCCTATCTCCCAGTCAATGGTCATCACATTGAGTTGCGGAGTTGAGAGAGGATTTCATGGTCTAAGCTTGTGGAAGGTCATTTAATTAACAAGAAAACTGCATTAAGATTTCATCCTGGTCGCACAGGAGTTTAGGAAGCTAATGCACTGAAACCAGTGTTTGGAAACAGTCTACCTGATTATTAAGATCTGATCTCGAGTGACGTGACTGCAACAGAGTAAAATAGGTGAAGGCTCTTGGCAGTTGTAAGGCTGGCTTGTCCAGAAGCCGACGCTTTACAGGACGAGTGCACAGTCCTGCTTTAACCCAAGCTCTCACACCAGAAACGGTTGGTGTCCCTCCATCCTGGAGGACATGCGTGGGCAGCTCATGGTGCTGGCAGGAACACCGACACTGGCAGGGTCCCCAGCAGGAATGGTCACAGCAGGGCTGCACTATCTTTGGGCTTTCCATGTGGATGGAGATCCTGGTTCAGCGTGGCAAAGCCTGGGGCAAATTTCCCGTGTAGTTACAATATTGTGAAACAAAACTCCACTTCGTTCACCATTTTAATTTGAGTCTGCTATAAGCAAGTTGTTTTTTAAAGGCAGGAAAGTTGTCATCAAAAGTAGCTCCATTTTGCTTCACTGCACTCCCTCTTTTTCATGAATCTGCACAACATTTTTAAAATGCAAAGTATTGGTCAGCAGTTTCATACTGCTGGTTATTATCATTGCCATGGCAAATACATTCCATAATACTTTCCCTAATATTTAGTTTTCTGAAAAGTTTTCCACCAAAGAAATATTCCTGCGTATTAAAAAAGCATCATATTGGACATACCGCAGACTTTCACTTTTTTTCTCAGAACAGGAAATGTCAAATTTTTAAATAAATATTTATGTTTATATACACAAACACACACACACATGCATGCATATGCATTCTCAAGGTATCATGATAGGAAAAAACACCCTGGTGATCCCATCAGCATTCCATTAAAAAGTCACAGTTCTTTTGAAGATACATGGTTCACCTTATAAAAATCAGTTGGACTGTTTTTTGTATTCTATTTTAAAGATGTTTACGTAGTTGCAAAATTTTTTTAGTAAGCCATCAGCAAACATTCCCACTGTTCTGTTGGCAAGACACCTTAACTCGAACAGTCCTTGGGGGGTTTCCACTAATTTCTGCAATTTTCTATAATATAGCTTGACTGACCTTTTTAAATTAATGTGGATGGAATTTTCCGTGTGGCTGAAAGAAAATCTACTTGAAGTGGGGACTTTCTATTTATTGCTTTGTGTTTACCAATTGCTGTCTAATAGAGGTACTTTCAAATTAATTAGTATGGTAGCCACTGGTTACGTTCCTCCCTTCCCCGGCTGCGTGCACTGCCGTAGTTCTGCAGTACAGATGTGTTGTGCTGGACATCTCTTGCGAGCTGACTCCCAGAGGTGCTCGTTTCCAGTGGCTCGACACCAGTGAGTGACAGCATGGTGAAAAGCCGGTCTGGATTTCTGTGGAGAAGTTCTGTCATCAGTCACCAATCACCAGGATCCCCCCAGTCATTAAAAGCCAAATGGAAGAGAATGGTTTCAAGGAGCTGAATATATTTTTCATACATCATTAATGAGATGATTTAAGTTGAGGAACATTAAGGAGATTGAGCGATGCTCAGGAGAGACCTCGAACATTAATGGATGCAGCTTAATTCAAAACTCCTTTTCTAAGGCCATTTAAAAAGTGATTTATTATCATCACACACCTGAAAATGTCTGCAAGGCATTGCATTCCTGCAGCCAGATTCAGAAAAGCCATTAAGCACATGCTCAAATAAACTCATTAACCCAGCGCTGCCTAACTCTATGAGCAGGGGAATCATTAATGAATCACCCACCCTATTTTAAACCTGGTTGTATTTTCTACAGCCATACTCACTCCAGCCCTCATGTTATCCATCTCCACCCTCCATCTTCTTGTGTATAGCCCTGCAATTAGTACACAAATCCAACCCAAAGTGATCGATGTTAGATCAAGAAGGTTTGCAGACGACTTTAAAAATAATCTTTGCTAGTATTACTACAAATGATTGTTAGACTGAGGTTATCACAGAGCTCAAATGCGTTGGAGAATTTAGGAGGCCAGAGTCCGTTGTGCATGGTGTACAACCTGGTGTAGATGCGATCTGGTGAGGAATCGCAGTCAGAGAACTTTTCTTACAGAGGGGAAAGCTCCTGGCAATAGGTTTTCACTCCCCCTGGGCATGGGGGAGAGGTAGCAGAAGCAGCCTGCGCTTCCCACAGTCGGCACAAGCTCTGCCAAGCCCCTGCTTCCATGTGTGTGCGGTGGTCGCTGACAGAGGAGTAAGCACTGACTTGCACCCCTGGAATTTCCACCACGCGGCCCTGAGCGCTCAGGCGGGGAGGAGAGAGGGCAACCCTGTCCCTCGAGCGGATGACATAACTCTGCAGCATGAAAGCTCCATGAGATCAGATGGAAAAGTTTAACACTACCCCTGCAAGGTTTTGGTGCACGAAGGATGGAAAAAAACTGAAGAACATCCTTAAAATGTAAAACATCTTGGTCTTTTAATAATCCCATGCAGTATGTTTTCACTTTAGCAATAATTGTATTTTCTTTTTGCGTATTTTATTTAACAACATTTCAGGGCCCAGCTAATCTGTTCCATCTGTTGAGGGAGCGAACAATGTGCTGAGCACAGAAACAACCGCCTTTATCAGGCTGTGGCAGTTTGCAGAAGCAATCTAACACCCTGAATAATTCCCCGGGAGAAATTGCAGTCTCACCTACTGTGGACACTGCCGCCTTTGCGGCTATCAGTAACCACGCTGCAATTGCAGGTGTTACGAAGGTTCAGAAGAAATTCATTGTTGAAATATATCGGTGTAAGAGTAATTACAAGGAGATAGATGAAAGTCCTACGAGGAAAAAAAAAAATGCAGCTTTTCTAAAGCTGATGTGAAGGCTTGTGGTGGAGCGTTTATATTTTGTATTACAATTTTCAAATCAAAGCATCCTAACCAGATTAAGAGGTGTGACAGTTAACATTTAACAGTTATGCTGTAGCATCTTCATCGACCCATCCGGGGTGTGATGCTAAACAGGGAAAGAAATACAGCAGCAGAAAAAAAATCCTCTGCACTATTACGCTGTGATTCATCTCAAAGTAAAACTCTGTGGCAAGATCCCTCTTGGCTACCTCTGCCGTGTAAAAAGAAAGGTGTCCAAGCGTTCAGTGCCCCTGGGCACTGAAGGAAGAGGCAGGCAGGTGTAGCAGGGGTTGGATGCATGTTAGGATGGGCTGGATGCTCCCAGGCAGATGTTTCCTGCAGGCAGCGGGGCCACGGTGCCCAGCTGAGCCCACCCAGCCGGCCGCCCTGCCCTCTGCGAACCCGAGGGTGCTCTGGCTGTTTTGCAGTGTCCGTGATACAAAGCAGCTGTCAAACAACCCATTCAATTAGCGTAAAAGCTGCTTTCTATTTCCTGAGTGGTACAAACCAGTCCAGGTGTAGTGGCGTGAATCTGGCTGTAATAAGCATGCCTCCAAATTTCCCTCAACAGAAAAGGTAAGAGTCACTGATGGGCTTTCTGGAAAGGATCATCCCCTGCTGTTTACTGTGCAGTGACACGCAGGCTTAGCACAAATATGTGGAGATAAAATCTGGGAGGGTGAGAGCCAGACGAACCGGAAAGATGTAGCTGCCCCAGCCGAGGTTTGGTCCAGCTGCTGGGCTGGACGGGGTGGTGGTTGCGGGAAGGCTCAGGCTGACAATGATGCAAAACTGAACCTGGGCTATTGCATACCTTAGGAGAATCTGGGGATGGAAAAGGAGCAGAAAATTCAAATATTTACAGGAGAAAAGAGGGGGCTTATAGTAGCAACTTGATTTTAAGACATCCAACTGCTTGAACCATGTAGCAGACAGGATTATTGCAGCAAGTCCGGTGGGGGGAGGGTGTTGAGGGAGATGCTAGTGAGGCAATCGTGTTTTGTATTATTTAATTTATGATATAGTTTGGCAGTTTATTCCTGCAGTATCTCATCTACATACACAGTATATAAGTGTTGCTCTTCTTTTTCCCTAGCATGTCCAAAGTATCGTGTTTGATTTCCTGTTCTTTATAATTTTTGCATAACTGCAGAAATCCCACACTTCACATCAGAAGCAGCTTGAATAAAAAAATCCACAGAACGAAAAGAAAACAACCACGCTTGGAGGTCACATCTTCAGACACAGGCAAGTTCCTGCTCTCTGCTGACACCCACAGTGCTGCGCACATTTATTTGAAGTGAGGACACGCCGCATGGGGTGTAGTGTTTGTTTCTCCACCAAAATCCTTTCGGATCTTCCAGGGTGGAACATTTTGAGGGTGATGGAGTAGTGAGGTGGTGATATGGCCAATGCCAAGGGCAGAAGAATGTGCAAGAAACTCCGATAGCCTGCAGCATAGGAAAGAGGAGGCCACCCCTTACCCCCAGATACATACATCTAGTCTAGGGATGTGTGTATACATACACCCATCGTACATACATCTTGGGGAATTGTGCTTCCATAGAAGAAGGGCTGTTATTATCTCATATATACTGAGGAAGATCAAGAGGGATGCCAATTCCTCATACTTACAGCTATCTTGACTTTAAAACAAAGGAAAAAAGTGGGAACTTGGGCAAGTGCAGGAGGGAAGTGTAGTTTTCTTTAACCAGCTCAACAAACTGATGAAAAATGTATTGCTGGGTATCCCTGAGACCATGACAAAGTCCACCTACTCCCTGCCTACCCGGCCCCCCGAGAGAAGAAATTGATTTCATATCACATTTCACACTTCATTTATTCTGCCTCCCCCAGAGAAAGGCCCCCACACAATGACACAAAAGACATCAGTTTTATTTACTGCCCATCTACTCGTGTCTTTGTGTCCCGTTGAGTTGCAGGAAAGCAAACCAGTGTGGGAACCCGGAGGATTGAGATTGTTCAATGAAGCTTGCCCAGTGGATGCAGGCACAGTAAATCATGCCTGACAGACTATTGTTGTAAGGGGGGCTTTTGTTTTATTTTGTTTTTCTGGAGTGGTGTTGGTTTTTCCCTGGGATGGCTTTGTAGTCCTGAAGCAAGGGTGGGTGTTGGGGGGCTGGGAGAGGGGCACGGGAGGCATGTGCACTACAGTGTGGGGGGGAAGCATTGGCGCTGGGCCCGCCGCGTGACAAAGTGCTTTGAATGTTCACATTCCCTTTTTTGTTTTCCTTTCTGATTATCCTCTGGCTCTAAATATGCTAATGAGTTTGGCATCTCCTTCAGCCGAACGCAGTAGGGCAAGGGCTGAGATAGCTCATGGGCTTCCAGCTCACCTAGAAACCTTCTCACTGGAGGATCTCAAAGCTCCTCCATCCCCGTTCCTCCCCAGGAGCCCCTGCGCCTGAGGCCCTGCGCTGGGCTCCCCCACCCCTCGTGCACACATCATTTAGGGCTAAATTTGGACCTCATACTTTACCCTTTGAAAGATCTGGGATTGGTTTTCACCGCTGACTGATATATCATCTCAGGAAGGAAAAAATTACCCTAGAGAGCAACGCTCTAAGAAACCATTTGATATCTAGGAAAAGACAGAGTGTAACTATGTTTGTTGTATGCCAGGTCTTCCTGAAATTATACAATGACAACAGACAATAATCAGCCTTCCCAAAGTAAATACACTTCTGCCATTAGGGCAGAAAGAGCATCCTGTAATATCATAAGAGAGCTGGTACACGTTTGTACCCTGCAGGTCTCATTCAGCTTTCAGAATTAGTTCACATACACATTATCCCATTCACTGTCACATGGAATTTCAAATATCGGACAATTTCAAAAAAGCAAAATCATCAGTTACATAAGCTCATAATAAAATCATAATACTTAAAAGAAAAAAAAATTCAGGACAAACAAATATTATGAGGTCTTGTGCAGCAAAGTTCCAGGGCAGGATCCATCTCTAGAGGCTTAAAATGGCTGTTTAGCAGTGTAAAAAAATCAGATTACGGAATGGCCAACAACTATTCAAAGCACAGAATGAGCACCATTAACTGGCAGAATAGAAGAAGCTAAATAAATGTTCCCTGCCTTTGTGGGGTCATCATCTGTGATCAGAAGTGTTGCACTAATTGTGCTGCTGCTGAAGTAAAGGAATTTAGCGCTGCCTCCCATGGGAGACAGGGTCCCAGAAAATGACTGTGTAATAGTGGGAGAAGATGAGGGAAGGATTAATTCCATACTAGAAGAAGGTGCTCAAACACTGAAAAACATTGCCAAGAGAAGCTGTGGGATATCAATCCTTGGAGATATTAAAAAATCATCTAGATGTGACCCTGAGCCACCTGATTTAGCTTTGAAGTTGCATCTGACTTTGACGATGGCTGTGCCTGAAGGAGTAGGTAGGTCAGATGGACTCCAGAGGTCTCTTCCAACCCAGATTGTCCAACGGCTCTATGGTATCTCCATGTCTGACTGATGAGGTTTTGTATGTGGGCACCAGGTTGTCTTTCTCTCACCTGTATATCACCATTTGAGCATTAAAGTGAGGTTCACAAAATGGTTTTGCCAGATCTCAACACCTTCCATGTAGCAATGACTGACTCCTCTTCCTGCAGATAATTTAAAAATCTTTGCTGAGTGTGAGGCATGAATGACTGGCTCTGGGCAGGAAAATTTAATGCATATGATCAGATTTAGACTGCTTCCCAGCCGGTGAACTCAGATCCACAAGATATAGCTGAATTCAAACCAAAATCCCAGATGAAAATTCCCCTGTGTTTTTTCCTAAACACTCAACTCTGGTTCTGCAGTTGCAAACAGCACTGTCCTTTATAAAAGAACAGACCACAACCCTACTTCCAGTCCACCTAGGCTGGCCTAGACAGGTTAGTTCCTGGCTTCCCATGTCCACTGAGTCTTCTCAATTCCCGATCTCCATCTAGATTAACCACACGTATTTTCACCCCGCAGCGAAAGCTTTTCTTTTTCACTTGCCAGACTCATGAAACCAACCCGTTTCTATGAATGGGTTCCGTTTTGATGAATCAGCATTTCCCATCAGTAAGCCTTGCATCTGAAATTCCCTGGCCATCCCAAACCAGACGTCTGATGGCAATATTTTGAGCGGTCTTTTGGAGCCCGGGGGAGGGACGCCTGCCTGAGTCAGCGGCTTGCCTATTTTCCCCCAGCCAGAACAATTCGGCAGCGACACTGAACAAAGAGTGCCCAGCAAACACAGCCCATTGCAGCTGTCATCTACTGTCACTTCTTTTTATTCTCTCAAATAAAGGCAAACCCTTTTGAGCAGTGAAAACACTGGAGATTTAGAGAGAATTGTTATGAGGTAATGCCTGGAAACACACTTACAGGGCAGGATTCCTCCTTGAAGTATTTGTTCAAGTGCAAAAGCCTAGCTGACAATACCATGCTTAGCTGTTGGGCCAACACACATGGAAAGCCAGTGATCCCATAAAACTGCAAGGTGCCAAACATGCCACTTAGGAAACCCGTTGTCTTTTTGGCCTGAAAGGAAAGGGTCTGTCCCTTGAAGCGTGGGCAGAAGCAATGCACCACCGGTCAGTTGAGCACGCCTTTTGCAATGCCTTCTTGAGTTTGAAGAGTTCCAGGGCTTGGCTTTCTTTTTCTCTGCACAGTCTTCATCTGTATCCCATCTGATAGGAATTTTCCTTGCCTGCCTCCTTGGCTCGGATCTCTTTGTTTCAGCTGTGTGTCCTTCCTCTAGGCCTGATGCCAAAGTCACAGATGTGCAAGATGGGAGAGGAAGAACGAGGACATGGAGAAGCTTGTGCTTGAATTTATCAACAAGCACTTGACATCCCCATGGTGCTGTTTATTTCACTAAAATCCCACCTGCGCACTGGAGATTTTTCAGCCAAGACCAGCTGGGAGTAAGGCCAAAGGCTGAGTAGGGCTGTGTAGGCTTTTACACCTTTCAAGAGCTCCCCTGTAATTGCAGCTTGAGATAAACCAATGCATTTGTTTCCTTTTCTTATTTTTTTTCTGATCTTCTACGTGAGACAGTCACAAGATATTTGAAGTTGATGTGTAGTAGAAGGGGAATGTGTCCGTTCAATACACTGAGGAAGCTAAAGAGAGACTAGGAGATGAATGTCCTTACAAGGAAGACCAAAATGGTAAAGCTTTGATAGCATGGATGTGCTTTTTCACATGGCATTTTGCATCCTCTCGGGGCTTGTATCATGGCCCTTTCTCAATGTCAAATCATCTCTGAGCATGCAGACCTTATCTCTCAGGGGTGAAACTAAGCGAATATTTAGATACATGAAAAGCACGTGAAGAGCTAAATAAACTGCTGATTTTCAGCTGTTGATAGCTGGAGTTTCTGCAGATGTCAAAACAACCCACCTGTGTCCTTTCCAAAGTAGGTCATTTTCAGGATTCCCCATTTTCAGGATGGGAAAGAAAGCAACAGATTGCATAGCAAGTTGGTATCAGCAAAAAGAAGCCTACATTTTCTTTCTGTCTTCAATAGCAAGAATTCTCCTTCTGGACAACCTCTGGTACAGTCTGCCTCATGCAGTCTTTTTGGTAAAGCATCACCAAGCCCAAGGAGATACTCAAGAATTTTGCTTTCTCAAGAAAATGTTTGTTAGCTGCAAAAGACCAGGCCTTAATGAACAGCACCTAAGCTCTAACAGCCATTAACAGCCATGTTGTACTCATAGTTATGGTAGTAGAAACGCAAAATAATTTCATTAAATAGGTTTACATGATCTTCTTTTTTCCCTTAAATTTTTCATTTGTTCCTGGTAGTGCAACAAACACCTAATGGGTGTTCCAATATGAATTAGACACTACCCATACACCTAATACTTCCTTAAGACCTGCTCTGTATATTATAATGGTTTCCAGAAAAGCCATCAGTTCTAGGTATGTCCTTTTACAGTTATTGATGATAGGACGTTGCCTTTAAGAAGTAGCATAAGGGAAAATTTCTGGAGTAATATCAGTGAGGAACAGAGAAAAGTAATGCGCTGCAATAACTTAAAGGCAAAAAGAAGGGAAGACACTGAAGTGGCTCACTGTCTGTGCCATTGACACGGGCTGTCCGAAGTATTTCTAACCTTCTCCTTTCTTGAAAAAAAAAAATTGGGTTTCAGTCAGCTGAAATTGTTTATGGATATCTGTGGACAATATCCACTTTGCTTCCTAGTGTTTTTCCTACTTTTCATTTACAAAACTAAAAAATAACAAGTTAAAATATTCACAATGTGCATATTCTATTTTCAGCAGCAACAAGAATTATAGCTCTGTGACAACGTATCAATAATTTCTTAGGGAAAAAATAAAAAGGAAAGGCAAAACATTGTGACCATCTTTGGCATGAGCTAGTATATAGACCATGCTCAGATTCTTGCTGTGGGAACAACAGTCTTGGACAAGCCCTATCTGTCTGCAGCCATCAGCATCCTCCTTGTTAAAACAAATGTGTTTATCTCTTTTGTAAATGCTTTGAAACATGCTCTAGTAGAAATTTTATATACAAGACTAAAACCCCACAAATCTAATCACTTACATTTTTGCTGGAACAGAAAGACAGGAAAATATACATCAAAAAAACTTTTGTTGAGCTGGGCTTTTTAAGGGGGGGGGGGGGAGGGAAACAAAGCATTTGGTAGCAATTAATATGCCCCCTACATTTGCAGTTTTAATTCCTTTGCAGATGCGTAGTGTTGTTATTCTAATAACTTCCTGTGGTGCTCCCTTTTTCTGTAAACCTCAACGCCAATTAAAATGTGATCCATCACCGAATGCTTCCGAAACAAAGGGGAATGTCCAACTTTCTGATACAGCCATGAAAAATCCCAGTCAGTCAAAAGAAGACCCAGGAAAAAAAAAAGCATTCAAGTCTTCCCGTTTCTGTACGAAAGAGTAGGAGAAAATGTTCTTTTGTGTAGGTCTTGTAATAGAAACAGACTGAAGGATTTAGACTTTATTAGGAGAGACCAGCCAGACTTCCACTCAGCAAAAAGGTTGATTAATAAATGCATCGAGCTTCTTGTGCTGAAATGACAATGTCTGGATATTCACCCTCTGGGGGAAACGTCAGGGATTGGATGGTACAAGCAGATGTATCTATGGTTTCGCGAATAGCTGAAGCCAGCTTTCAGGCAGCAGCAAGTGAATGCCTTCCCTTCTTTGTCTGCCATGAGGAGAGGCAATGTTGTAATTGTGCAGAGATACACAATTGTGCCGCCAACAGAGACTCCAAGCCTTACAGTAAATAAAAGGTGGGCAGCTCGTTGGTGGTTCACCAGCTTATTAAAAAGGGCTGATTTGCTTTTTCTTTCCACCCTGAATGATATAGCTTCCTCTGTAATGCAAATCAGCATCAAACAGAGGGCCTGAGCACTCCTGTTTGTATGCAGGACACGACTTTGCTCCCGAGGATGGTTTTTTTCATGGTTCACGTTTCTAGGCAGCATCCCAACATACCCTACAGTCAACAGTAAGTAGGACTTACTCGATGGGCCTAACCCTCCTAGGGGATCGGCTTCTCCTGGGAAATGCTGAGACTTTTCTTGCCATCTCTGCTGCTCTGCGACCAACGAGTCACCATCTGGTGACGAATACTCGGTATCTTGAGAGATACTTGATGTCCTCCAGGTACTCACTGGCTGCTGCATCAGTGCTGTAGCTCTATGGTATGGAGTTTCCTAAGGTTCAGCTTTAAGATATACCAGCTGTAAAAATATTTTGCTGATTTTCCAGGAGGATTCTCAGCAATTGTGGAGATCACAATAGAGAGAGCTCTCTCTAACACTGTAGTGAAGACAAGCTTGCAGAAGACTCTGTGTTCCCAACTGCCTGTACTTCATCGTATTTAGTTGCATGTATAGACAGTAGGGAGATGCAAGGGATAGATTTGGGATACGTGGTATTCCTGGACTGTAAAATCAGCACTCGTCTCTAAAATAAAAGATAAACTGTTCAGTTCCAAAGGGATCACGTTCTCATTCACACCCCAGCTTTGTAGCTTATTCCTGAGACTTTAAATCAGATGTTACGATAGAATGAATGTCTTCTCCCCTTTGTATAGCTGCTGACTACATGCTCTGCCTCCCTTTCAGAGACAGAACCGTAATAAAGAGATGCAAATAGTTCGCCTTTCTCAACATCAAAGTAAAAAGATGCCACAGCCAATTTGCGATGGACCAGACACATATGTCCTCCCAGAGTTCGGTCAGGAGGGCAGAGGAGGGGCTGCAGGAGAAGGAAAGGAAGGTTGGTTGTTTATTTATTTATAACCTCTCCAAGCCTGTTTTCTCCAGGCAAGAATCCTTGCCAAGTCTATTTACAAAGTTCAGCCTGGGGATCGTGAGAATTGCAGCTTGCACGCAGCTCGCGATCCTGTGCTCAGCGTTCGCCCTACCACAGATGCGTCTTTCTTCCTTCTGCTCTGCGCTGGACCTTTACTCCTGTTTTGGGGGAGGAGAAGTAAAGTTGAGGAGGACACAGGAAAAATACATACTAGAGAAAATATGTGCTAGTAAAAGTATACTAAAAACTTTGTGTCTTCATTGTTACCTGTCATTCAGACTCCATTATGATAATATATTTCTTACCCTTTAAGTATTTCTTCACGTGTGAACGTTCATATAATTTACAGATTTGCATAGTAAACTCTTTCTGAGGGCCATGAGCATGAATCTAGATTAACATCGTGCCTGAAAAGCACTGGGTTTCTGGCCAGGATACCTGTTTCCATGTTTCACTGTCATCTTGCTGGCATCAGATTGTAGTTCATGAACCAGATCTGGAAGCAACATAAAATGATGCAGCTCTGAGGACCTCACAAGAAATACACTACTTAATCCTATCTTTAAATCTGTCATATTCATTAGCTGGTTAGCCAGGAGTGTAAGAAGCCTAACCTATCTTTCAGGAAAGCCTTTGAAATTAATGGCTTTATTTTAATGTAATCCAGGCATGAATTATTGGGAGACCAAGCTCATGATCTGTTTGCAGGAAAAACACCGTCTCCTTTGTGATTTAAATGTACTTTTTATTGGGACAGTTAATTTAGAAACAAGAATGGTATCCCATGATCATCCCAATGTGTTTGGATATCTGCTATTCTTTCAGACCTAGTGTAGGTTTTAACTTGAGCTGATTCATTGAGGTAGGTCCTGGGCTGTTTATCAAGGCTACAGACTTTGAAATATCTGATGAGGGAAATCTTAAATGCATCAAGGCTCCTAAGTGTTCTCAAGGATGACTTAAGTGCCTAAATATGCATGTGACTAAGATGACAGTGATGAAAGCAGTATTTAATGTTAATGATGATGTTTATTTTCAATATTATACTATTATTGAAAAGTACAGCATGACCATTACTCATTTATACCACATTACATCTCTGGAGACATTTAGGCACACACAGATTTCCTCTCGGCAGATTACAGTAGCGGAGCTGAGTCCCTTCCCAGCAGAAACCAACCCTGAAATTCTGATGCTCCCAGCTACGGGGATGAGACCCACTTGGCAGCACCCCTGGGATTCCTGGCGTGACTTCAGCAGAGGCACCAGCATTTTGCGGAGGAGATGAGACAGGGAACAAATACCAGTGGTATAAAGACAGGTTACTTAGCGACTTCCCATCATTTTGCCTTCCTGGTCTCTTCTTCCTACTGAATGAAGCAGGTGCTTACCTCCTATTTCCATCATTGACTTGGACAGAAAAACAAAATAATGCAAAACCAGAAACAGCAACTCCCAGATCTAATACACTCAGCAACAACTAGTGGAACAAACTTCAAGGAAAAAGAAATTATTCCCCTCTGTCTCTTGGCAGTAGCTTTTAGAAAAGACACGTCTGACAACTCTTACGCTGCCTATATTACCCACAAGGGGTTAAATTAATCAAACTTCACCTATATGATCATAGAAATGGCATTGTAACAAAACAGTTATATATAAAGAGTGCTTCTCTTTCAGCCTCACTTCAAACAACATCCTAGATCTGGACATCTGTTCCTATAACTCTATTTTGGAGCAATACTAGTGTAATTGTTCTCAATCAGATATGCCTTCCCCATATTTATAATATTTTTACATTCTGGTTGTTAAAAGTAAAAAATGATGGCTCTGGTCGCCTTTAAGAGTTATGCAGCATTTGTGTGTATAGACAGAAAAAGGAATTTAAATTCATGTTTGTCCATCTGCAATATGTTCTTTACAGGAGCATCATGTCAGCTTCTCCCATGTCTGCGTTAGGAGATTTGTTGTGCAATTACAAATCCTGAATGTGTTGTTTGGCTGCGTGACCTGGAAGTGCAACCAGCAGAAGATGAGAAAAATTCCGGCAGTTTGTGTAATATTTGTTCTCTTGCTATCCTTCAGCATCATGCCTTTTATTCCTTTCTACAACTGTCTTCCCGGTTTCCTAAGGAAGTACTTTATTAAACCCTCTTTCTTAGAGGAAAATGGTGTGCTTGCCTGAGTTTCTGTAGTCTGTACAAGATCAGGCTGTAGTCACGAGAACTGATTTTTCCCCTTGCATAGGACAAGTTGAGAAAAGCAACTTCTTCCATGCAAATATTAGGGCGACTTTTAAAACATGTTACTTGAGGAATCACTCCAAATGCGTCACGTGAGGCTTGTAAAGGAGTTGATTTGATTTCAGCAGCTGATCATAAGTCACTCAGAAGAAGTCATTCTCAAGACTATTGATCAAAAATACACAAACACCCGAGTAAAGGTAACACAAAATCTTGCCTCTTGTTTCACAGACGAGCAGGATTTCTTTCCCTAGACAAAGGGAAAATGCTTCCTGCCTAAGAGATAAAGCAGAGCTTCAGGGATTTGCAACAAGTCCCTTCTGAAATGCCCCCTCCCCAGTAAAAAGCAAAGCCAAGAGGATTCTGGGGAGCTGTTGAACTGGCTAATTTAGCCTGGTGTATACACCATGAAAATATAACTAACCCAGGAAAAGGCCTTTCACGGAATCCATTTACAGGCACAACGTGAGGTCAAGTTGTAAATTGTTCGGCCGGGTTTGTTTAGCCCAACCTTGATGGATCGGGAATTGCTGACGTTTTTCTGCGAGGTCCGTATTTGCTCAGATGGTTCTGGAAAGGTAAGCAGTGGTTTCCATTGCAAAGGGAAAGGTTTTAAAGGGTATGGCTGCTTGGGCTTATCCGTCTGCGCGGGGAGCACAGGCACGCATGTGCTGCCTACCCCAGGAACGCTAAGTGAACCTGAAAGCCTCCCAACATCTGGCTGCAGCTTGCCTTTGTTTGCTTTAGGCTTTCCACGCAGACGACCACCCTGGCTGAGAGAGCAGGGATGAACAGGGCGTCTTCACGCATGGCTGGCGAGATGTGTGGAGTTTGTGTACCAGCCGTGTCTTTGGGGACGGGGAGAGAGGCTCCGGGTTTGGAGCTTTTGCTCACGTTGTCCTTCTGAAATGAGCTCCTGGCACAGCGGGGCAGGCGTTCGCGTTGCATTTGATCTCACTAATGTTTCTGTAGAGGCTCATCTGCCCTGTCCCACCCAGGGCTGTGTTAAGGTTACTTAAAGACCCTTTCAGGTACCCCATGATCTTCAGATGTCAGGGTTTTCTTTGGACGTTTGGTCTGGAAATGAACTTTTATTTTGCCAGAATTTGGAGGATGCTGTCAGGAAGGGACTCTCCTTGCCTCGTTTCAGGAATTCTGCTGCTAGTTTTGGTTGAGAAGAGAGACAGGGAGACTGAAGTGGAGAAAAGAAAAACCCAGATTTATCAAAATTAAACTACTAAATACCAGGCAGTTTCTGGAAAGCGGCTTCTGTTTCTCTGAGATCTGATGCTGCTAGTTTCTCCCTCCTCTCAGGATTCAATACAAATATAAAATTCCATGGTTTGGTGCTTTTTTTTAATTGTTTAAGATAATGTAAGGTGGATGGTTTTTTGGTAACTTACTGCTCTGAGTGAATAGATAACCTGAGAAGCTGCACAAATAATCTTGAAGATGAAGAAGCCTGATTTCTAGTAATAGCAATAAGGGCCTGCCCAGGGGCCTCTGCAGCTTCTCTTTATGCCATGTGAGGCAATATTTGTGAGAACTAGTATCTTTTATTGTACTTTTATTGTATTGTAGATGGAGGAAAAAAAAGCCTTTCACAGTCCACGGCATGAGCCTTCCTCGGGTATGAAATAGAAGCAGCAGCTTTAAAGATCTGCACAAGGCCTTATCTACCCCAAAGAGCTTTCCCCCCCCTCTAAATCTGTATTATTTGGTGCTTAAAAAAATAACCTCTCATCTGCTCCTGCAAACTTGGCTTAGTGTGTCTCTTTAGATCATCGTAGCTGTAACCATGTCATGACTTGTCTTCCATAGACTAATTTCTTGATCACTTTGGCATCAAGGTTACCCAGTGAAGTGCTGGGAATTTAAGCATGCATGGTACTAAAATATGCGCTTATGTTGCTTCCCATTGTATTCTTTCTGATTCGTTTCAGCCCCAGATGCAGTTTTCACCAGAATAAGAACATTTTCACCTCTTTCTATTAATGTTAACGGAGCTCCCTCTTGTGGGTGAAGCAAACCCCTCGCTGGCACTTCCAGCTCACGGACCGCTTTTGCTGTCCTTTAGTGGGCCCATTCTTGCAGGTATTTTCCTCGCGTCTGACTAACTGATAAAAAAAATTAATATTTACCTACTGAGCACTTTTTCATAGTATATGACAGTATGCAGCTTTTATTCCAATCTTTCAGATCACTTTTAGAATGAAAGTTTCTGTATTGGGAATTCAGCTTATTCCTTTTGTATGGAAAAAAATCACATATTTATTGATGACTAAGGAAATATTCTTGGTTTTAGATTACTCGCTCTACCATATATTCACTGACACAGCTGAGTCTCAAGCTGAGGCACTTGACAGCATGAAGTAATATTGCATCATATTTAGTCAGCAACCTGTTTTGCTTATAGGTGAAGAATGTCACCCATCCTCACATGCGACATTTCCCTCTGCCTAGGCCTCCTTCATTTGAAATGGTCTGTGCCAAATCCAACAAGTACTTTCAGTGGTGCTACATATTGTGCAAGCTGCACTAGAGATAAACAAAGTTCACAGGACATTTTGGGATAGAATTAAACTTTCCATCACAAATTCTCTTTTTTTTTTAAAGCCGAAAAGGCACATCATAACATTCTAAATTAAAGATAAATGCAAATCCATTGCTTTTTCAGTGGGGAAGGCTCTCCATTGTCCACAGCATGAATCCCATTATAGTCTACTGAAAGCGAGTTCAGTTCACAATTTGAGTAAAGTTCCCTTTTGAGACCTGCGTAGGAAGTTTTCGTGGCAGTACGATGACATTTCTCAGCAAATACCAGGTTGCTTTAAAACAAGTAATACAGAAAGGCAGAAACCCTTGCTTCATTTTTGTATAGATGTAAAACCTATCCCTTGGGGGGCAGGGGAACCCGATAAAAAAAAAATAAAGACCCCTTGAATCCAGGGTCAGAGAGGAAATCGAGCACTCTGAAGTCATTGCACCTACGCATGCCTCTTCCCTCTTCCAGCAGCTCTGAGGACAAGACAGTTTCTTGCAAACCCTACTGGCAAGAGGCACTTCAGAGTCCAGGTATGCCAAGTCCTAGTTCAACACATGGTGGCAGCAAGGGACTGGCTCTGTAAGGGCTGGGAATGAGCACAGGCCAGCACTGTCCTCAGCACAAGGACATGTGTGCCTTCCTAAAGGAAAAAAAAAAAAGTTTTCCGAGTCTTTACATAAGAGATCATGGAGCAAAGATGTTCTGTTCCGAGGTGTGACTCTGAAGAATGGCATCCCAGCAATGTCTCTTCTCTCCCATGTCCACAGCTCTGTGGGACAAGCTGCTTGCTTTCCTGTTTACAGTCTATCAGTCCTTGGGTGAGGCGAGTGCTAGTTTGCAGATCGCACCGTCTTCAAACTCACCTGAGCAGCCCCGGTGCTGTAAAATCAGCCCTCAGGCACTCTTACACAGTCCCTGTGCTTCCTCTGTATTAAGGGTTTGAGCCACGAAAGGACAGAACTATTTAACCTATGCGGGTTTAAGACGTGGCCTTGGAAACCTTCCTCGCTTGCATGAGCATCCAGATCGCAAGGCTGGATCACCAGTTTGCACCTGCGCAGTCTCCCTAGCTCAAGGGCTGCTCTATTATTCTTTCTTAGGTACAACAGCTTCATCAAGAAGACATAGCTCAGTGGTATGGTATTACCACCCATGATACTGGCACAGATGAATCCCTGCAAGGCGGGAGGAAGGATGTAGAAGCCAACGTGGTAACATCAAACTGTTATACAGGGGCAGGGCATGGCCAACTACTGTGTTTGAAAAGAACAAAGTTACCCCACCCTATTTTTTTTAATGGAAAAAAGCAGTAGATGACACCAAGGGGAAGGATGTGAGACCTACTCTGAGGCAGGTGTTTAAATCCCCCAGGTATGGCCATCTCGTCAGCATTTCCTCTTGGTTAGCCTAGATAGCACTGTGAGGTGGCTGTGGGATGCTCTCCTGGGAGAACGGTGGGTCCACGCCAGGAGGTGGCACCTCAGAATACGGTGTGGTGACAGCGAGATTCACTATACCCGCCTCTCTGTGAGGTTCCAGCCAAAGGCTGTTTTTCTTTGATACTCAGGAGTGGTATTTATCCATAAATATTTAATTCCTTTAACCTGTTATTGCAGCAGGGATCAGTGGAGTCAATCAGTTAAGTCAATCCCTCCATATCCTGCTTTAAAACCTATGCAGTAGGTTCACTTCACAGTCCAATTTCAGGCTAAGCATGTCAGCTTTAACCAGTATTTTTTATGTGAATAAGTGGCCGCCTTTTATAACTGCTAATTGACAATTAATGCAAAATACTTTCTGCAGCTTACACTCCACTTATTTCCCTTTTAACTAGTCCTGCCTTACTTGTATCAACCACGACGTCTGGTGAGAGAGGGGAAATCCTCATTTTAATTAACACTGCTACAGTTTTCTTGCCTGTTCATTTTTTACAGTCCAGCAGGATATGGACACATTTCTTTCCAAGATCACCAGTTGCACTTTAGGGCCCTCCCAATAATTAACAGGTTATTCCAGTTGGCTGAGAAGAACAAAAATTCTCATTCATAAAGCCAGCCAGAGTGATGGCAGTACTGTAGGAGCCTGAAGGTGTCTGTTCTCAGGAGGTGGGTGCTACTGCTCAGTATTTCTCTATTTGATTGCTCAGACCAGCATGCATTTCAGATACATCCATGGCATCGTGACCAGAACAACTGAGTTTTGGCCAAGATTTTGGGAGAATCCAGGTTGTGCTGGTTGTGGCTGGGATAGAGTTAATTTTCTTCCCAGTAGCTGGTATAGTGCTGCGTTTGGGATTTAGTACGAGAATAATGTTGATAGCACACTGATGGTTTTGTTGTTGCTAAGCAGTGCTTACACTGGTCAAGGGCTTTTCAGCTTCCCATTCCCTGCCAGGGAGAAGCTGGGAGGGGGCACAGCCAGGACAGCTGACCCCAGCTGGCCCAAGGGCTATTCCATACCATAGGGCATCATGCCCAGTATAGAAACTGGGGGGAGCTGGCTGGGAGGCAGCAATCGCTGCTCAGGGACGGGCTGGGCATCGGTCAGTGGGTGGTGAGCAATTGCATTGTGCATCTCTTGCTTTGTATATTCTTTGATCATCATCATTATTATTATTTTCTTTCCCTTTGCTGTCCGATTACACTGTCTTTATCTCATCTCACAGGTTTCCCCCCCCCAGTTCTCTCCCCCATCCCACTGGGGGGATGAGCGAGCAGCTGTGTGGGGCTTAGTTGCCAACTGGGGTTAAACCCCGACACAGGTGGAAGGGTGAAGGCGGTGTTCACATTAGCTACCTACGGACCACACTCACTCACTCACCCATCAGCAGTAACTACCTTCCAGCCAAAGCTCAGCCACATGCATGATAAATCCCCAACGCTTCCCAATTAAGTTGATAGCTCTTATTAACCTATGATTTAAATGGTTTAAGCTATCCCAGCTCATTTTGACTGACACAGGCCAGGAAGCGCTTGCATGATTAGCCAGGGTGGATCAAAAGGAGAGATAGCCTCTGAAGATGGAGGATCAAGGACAGGAGATGGGCCAGGGGGGTGAGATGACACAGGAGAGGACACATGGCCATAGCAAACCGAGCAGACATCTTTGGCTTACTGTGGGATTGAGGGCTCCCAAGTCCTCTTCCACACCCCCATCACCCAACAGCCCTTTCAGCCACCAAAAACCCAAGCCCATCTCCTGCCTGCCCTCCACGATGACACAACATCCTTAAGCCTAAGTGCTGTGCCCCTGTCAGCTGTCACGCAAGACAACTCGAGGCAGCCCTGGCAAAAGGTCACTTGATAAATATGTTTTTCTATGCTGTTTCCAGGACACAGCCCAGGCACCTTTTGAAGTCAGTGCTTTGGCATGTGCTCCGGCAGTCCTTAAGGAGCTGGGTTACCCGAAGCCTCGGTCGCTCCTCCGAGGGCACTGCCAAGCTGAAACGGAGCACCACGACCTCAGCTCCTCACGGTCCCGTGATGAGCAAGACAGGTGGCAGACGACAGGAGATACGAGTGCAAGCCAGGCAGCCCAGAGCATGTCAAGCACATTTCACAACCCCCTTGATTAAGGTTAATGAGTACCTGCCTGTTTCAGATCAGGAATCTGCAGCCACAAAAAATACCAAAGCCCTCCTTTTACTTTTCATAATAAGGGTTGGCCGACTGCCATCCAAGGGAGATGGCAGTGGTTCAGTAAATGAGGAAGACAGATCTATGCACCACCCAGTTACCTAATGGAAACAGGCAAACAAGAAACTGATCTCTGATTAATGCACTCATTAGCTCACAGAAAGGGCAACCAAGAGCCAGACAGATTTAAATTTTGTCCGAACACCATCTGTGCCATCGTCTGACTTCCTCCGACTCGGATAATCATTTGGGAGGTGCCAGCTAAACATGAAGCATCTCACAGTGCAAGCAGCGATGATTTGCTGTTTGGCCCCTGATATCACTGGGCACAAAATAGGACAGTCTTGGGTGAGATTTGATTTATTCTAATGAATAAAGAAAAACCAAACTCATGTTAGCATCTGGTATAAATATTCGTGGCATGAGCTTCTGTCCTACAATGGTTTCTAGCAAACTGGGAAGTCACATGATTATTTCAGATTTATCACACTGGAAGACCAAAATAATTATCCCAATAATGACCTAACTGAACTGATATTTCTTTTTTTTTTTTAAATATAGTATGAGCCTCAAAAACCTTGGATTTAAAGACCTTGTTTACAGGAGTATTTCAGGCACAACATCTGTTAGTCATGGGTAAGCATGTCCCTTTGCATGTATTACCATTTAGGGCAGTAGAAAGATCTATCTGAAATTAAAAAGCCAAATTTAGCTATAACTGAATAAAAGAGCCAGCTAATATTTTGTGTATTTATGGAAGAAAATAGGGAAATTAGGGTAAAGATTACTTCAGATGAAAACAAACAAGAAAACAACAGCAGTAAATCTGAACTAAATAATTTCTTTCCTACACCATCACATTATTTTTACGTCATGGTGGTTTAATGAGGCCTATATATTATTATATTACTTTAATGGCTGCTTTTTACATTTTGCATTGTATGAGGGGCCTTTTCCCAAAGTCTCCCCCCTGCACTGCAGTGCACGTACACAGTAAGAAGACCAGCTAAAGTCGGTAGGATTAGTCTCAGCACGTGGCAAGATCTCATAAAACAGGGCAAGAAGGAACTTCAGAAGTTCATCCATGGGACCATTTTGTGATACCCAATGGCAGCTGGATACTTTTCCAGACCACCAATAGAACAGCTTTGTAAGAGATAAGCAGATGCTGTATTCGGGCATGTGATTTCCACAAGGCATGCACAGAACAACTCTCAGCATGTTCTGCACACGTGGCACTTACCCAAGGAACAGTCAGTCACAGCACAGTGACTTCCCACCCCCTTTAGATGGCTTTTCCATTGCCCCAAATCAACTAAACTAAGGCCTTTCTGAAGAAAGACTTGTTCACTTACATCCTTGAAACACCAAGATACAGCTCACATCTTCACAGAGCACCAGCACAGTGGGTCTGCTCTCAGGGAGTGGAATAAATAGAAATTAACTTCATACAGGTGATAATGAATGAGATAATGAATGAGTCAGAGCTGCAGCAAATCAGGCAAAGAATGGATTCAGGTGTTGCTGGTCGTCCCAAACAACTACCTCCACCCCAAACAACTCATGATTCCTTTGAAGTTCAGGTGCAAGCCTTATTAGCTCAGAATCACAGAATCACAGAATCGTATAGGTTGGAAAAGACCTTTAAGATCATCGAGTCCAACCATAAACCTAACACTGCCAAAACCACCACTACACCATGTCCACTACACACCACTACACACTAGCACCTCATCCAAATGGCTTTTAAATACCTCCAGGGATGGCGACTCAACCCCTTCCCTGGGCAGCCTGTTCCAATGCTTGATAACCCTTTCAGTGAAGAAAAATTTCCTCATATCCAGTCTAAACCTCCCCTGGCGCAACTGGAGGCCATTTCCTCTTGTCCTATCACTTGTTACCTGGAGAAGAGACCGACCCCACCTCTCTACCCCCTCCTTTCAGGCAGTTGTAGAGAGCGATGAGGTCTCCCCTCAGCCTCCTTCTCTCCAGGCTGAACAACCCCAGGTCCCTCAGCCGCTCCCCATCAGCCTTGTGCTCCAGACCCTTCCCCAGCTCCGTTGCCCTTCTCTGGACACGCTCCAGCCCCTCAATGTCTCTCTGGGAGTGAGGGGCCCAACGCTGAACACAGCATTCGAGGTGCGGCCTCACCAGTGCCCAGTACAGGGGCACGATCACTGCCCTGCTCCTGCTGGCCACGCTGTTTCTGATACAAGCCAGGATGCCATTGGCTTTCTTGGCCACCTGGGCACACTGCTGGCTCATATTCAGCCGGCTGTCGACCAACACCCCAGGTCCTTCTCTGCCGGGCAGCTTTCCAGCCACTCTTCCCCAAGCCTGCAGCGTTGCATGGGGTTGCTGTGGCCCAAGGGCAGGACCTGGCACTTGGCCTTGTTGAACCCCATACAATTGACCTCGGCCCATGGATCCAGCCTGTCCAGGTCCCTCTGCAGAGCCTTCCTGCCCTCCAGCAGATCAACACTCCCACACAACTTGGTGTCATCTGCAAACTGACCGAGGGTGCACTCGATCCCCTCGTCTAGACCATTGATAAAGATATTGAACAGGACTGGCCCCAGCACAGAGCCCTGGGGACACCGCCGGTGACCGGCCGCCAACTGGAGTAAACTCCATTCCCCACCACTCCTTGGGCCCGGCCATCCAGCCAGTTCTTTACCCAGCGACAAGTCCACCTGTCCAAGCCACGAGCAGCCGGTTTCTCCAGGAGAATTCCGTGGGAAACAGTGTCGAAGCCTTTACTGAAGTCTAGATAGACAACATCCACAGCCTTTCCCTCATCTACTCGGCGGGTCACCTTGTTGTAGAAGGAGATCAGGTTGGTCAAGCAGGACCTGCCTTTCCTGAACGCATGCTGGCTGGGCTTGATCCCTTGGTTATCCTAGCTCTGGACTATGTCCAACACTCCTTGCAATTAGCTGAGCTGCAGACTCTCTGGACTTTGCTTGGGGTTGGCTGTGAGATAAGAACTCTGGGTTCCTGCAGTTTTGCTCGGTTAAAAAAGAGCCAAGTGCTCTCAGGCTTTTGTGCAACTGGGTCCTCATGCTTTGGTCCCTAATAAAAGATGTTCTTTCTCTGCTTTGTAAACACTCTACTCTCAGCCTTTTATTGTTCTGCAGAAAGAGAAATGTGCTATAAAATGCGCGTAGGCAGGGTATCAATTTCCTTGTATTGATTTTTGAATAAAAGAATTGTTCATTTAATATTTTTGTTTGATTACTTTATTAAATGTATTGATTTGCAGCACAAGCTTACAGAAGAAATAGGATGCTCATGACTCATACCTATTCTTCAACAAGAATCCCCACTAGATAATACATTATGCTAAGAATTACAGCTGCTGAGGCTTAATTATGATTAATTTATTCCCCTCCTTAGAGTGGATTAAATATAATATTTGCAAGTGTTTTAATCCTTTCTAGATGAAAAAACTCTGAACTGTCTGGAGTATGGATATGTTATAAATTATGGTAGGAATAAGTCTGTTTTACTAAGGTTATGCTGTAAATGACAGGAAAAGATTACTGTCAAGTAGTAGATTAACATTTCAGAACTGTATATACTATGGTGGGATACAGAAGTGAAAACATTCACGCAACCGAATCAACACGAGCACTTTTAAAAAGGAAAATCAGTATCATTACATCTAGTCTGCAGACAAAGAAACTTCGGTAGAGAAATGAACACCTTGGAGACTGTTGGTGCCGGAATTTGCACCCTCAATCAGTTTGCTCTCCCATTCTCTCCCCCTGATTGCCTGTACCCTGTGCAGGGGCATGAACAGAAGCACCCAGATGTCCACGCAGAGATGGCCCCTCTACAAACAGGCACGTGTACAAATAAATCACAGGTGGTACAATAACTTTCCTCATCCAAACCTACATATCAGAAAAATACGTGGCCTTGGCATGAGCAAGGTGTTGGTGGCCTTAATGTTTGTAATGGTAAAGCTGACTTCACATGGGATAAGAAAACATAGAAAAAATGTAACTTTTTAGAACAACTTGGTCACTTTGCAGAGCAGAGTATAAGCTGGTGTTGGAAATAGCAGGAAATTTGACTTAGATTGCTGAGGGAGCTCTTCCAGACCTATGTTCTTACACTCTTCATTAAAATACTGAACTTTTCTAGTATTCTTAATTAAAAACTCTTGGGGAGGGGAGGGGGAGGATGACCTGAATCCCAGGTGTCTTAAATCCAGCTTTAGTTCTGCGTCTAAACTTCAGCCTTTATTCCCTTTGTGCAGAATTAGGTGCCAATAAATGGAGGAATTCACAGCTATTTCTGCAATGTGCAGAGGTGGGCAGAGAGTGGGTAGAGTTAAAAATTACAAGAAGAATTTGTGCTTTTGAAAGCCACATTGTTTGTGCATTTTCCAACCAAGTTGTGTGCTGAAAACAGTTCTCTACGTGAATATCTTAAAGCAGAAGAGTTTTCCCCCTTCTGCTTCTGCTATTTAAAATGTGTTCAATTGCTAAAAATTGCTAGAATTTTGGATAAGAGAATACTGCTGGTATAAAAAGGTAATTCAAGCAGATGTTTCAAAAAATCAGTACAGTATAAAAATACTGAAGATGGAGCCTTCATTTTATCACGTTTATTGAGGAATGAGGCACGCACAAACCACAGTACAGTATTCATTTACAATTCTATTAAGTTAATAAATCTAATAAATGGACTGAGGAGAAGCAAAGAAGGGAGCAAGGGGGGGGGTCAATAATAAAATCAAACACATCAGATGAGGGGTTCGTCAACAAGGCAAGACTACTTAGTGTCATTCACACAATTATGTGCATTTCGAAGTGCCAGGGTACCGCAGCTCTGTTAGGAGACACCAAGAGCCCCAGCAAAGATGCTAGCTGAGTATCCGTGGCTTTCACCGAAACACGTTGCTCAGCTTTATTGAGATATTTGGCTGTTTGCAGCATTCTTTATGCAAAAAGAAATGGGGCAAAGGATGCTTAACTTGAATGTTGCGTTTCCCACTGATCACCTGGGCTGGGTACGTCTGCTCTGCCGACAAAGCGCAGCACTGCTGGTGGAGTCCCCTGCCTCTCTGCTTGCAGAGCGCCGTTTAAAAATTATTTCTAAGAACGCAAGAGCCGTTTTTACAGTCGCAGGTCACTTGGGGATATCTCAGTGCGTTCTGAGGCCTGTCCCAAACTTTGTTTCAAGATCAGGTTGCATATATGGGCACCGAACCAGCAAGCCTGGCTCCGGGAGGGGTGAATATTACCCCGGAGCACGGGGGTCCCACGTACCCAAGGCAGATGAGCGCGGGGCCAGGCACAGCGGGGCACGGCACAGCGGCTTCTGTCATCCGCTCTGGAAGCCGCGATGCGAGCAGAAGGTGGGAGGTTTGCAGGAGCTGCCTGCCAAGAACGCCGCAGAGATAACCGGCGCGGCCGTGTTCAAACACCTCCTTACGCATTGTCCTTGCCCATGTGATACCTCTCTCGGCGGCCTTGCTGTTTCTAAATCTATATATAGCTTTTGGTTAAAAGAAATGCAAATTGGAGTTTTACAGCGGCTGACGTTACTCCGACCCCGGTGAGCTGGTATCAGCTTGCAGAGGGTGACCAGCTGCCGTGGGCTGCAGGCGCCTGCAGAGGCTGGTGGCACTGGGAAGATGTCCCCTTTGCTTTTCCACAAAAATTTAGATTGCTAAGGAACGGTCTATTCGCTTGCTTTTTATACAAATTGTGGACAATTTACTTCATTTCCTAATTTTGTTCCATTTGTTTTCTTTCCATCTGTCCCTAACTCAGGACCTGATCTAAAACCAGAAAAGGAGCTGGTGTCCCCTAAGAGGGGAGAGGGATCCTGACCAGTGTTTCCATAGCTGTAGTAAAACAGTACGCAACCACCAGCCACCTACGTTACTCACAACAAACCGACTGATTTATTCTTTATTTGTCCTGAATAAATGCAGCGTATATATTGGCAAACATTTGTTTTAGAGCTACTGATTGCATCGCTAGGGATGGAAAGTTCTTGATGAAAAGGGCTTGTCTGGGGAGCGCTGCTGAGGTATCATTTTTCTGAAGGTTTCCATTTTCTGGGTGTTTTAAAGCGCCGGAGGCGAAATAACTAATTTTACTCGCGATGAGGGTGATCCTCTGGTTTGAGAGTATAGAGCAATAGATGGATACTCACCCTGTGCTTTTGTGAATCAGAAACTTTATCCGTAATTACCGTTGAAGTCTCGGGACGTACGTGACGCCAGTCGAGAGGCGTGAACCCCCACGGCTCATCGGCAGGGACCCCAGACGCCCTTAGCGAGCGAGTCCTGCGGCAGAGGCCCCGCAGAGCAGGGAGGCACGGGGGGACGAGGTGGTGCAAAGCTGACCAGCTGTTGCCCATGTTCAGTCTGTTCTGTGGATAAACACAGATTTAATTTTGCAGTAATGTTTAAACCAGCATCTTTAGAGTGAACATATGTTTATAGTCATTATGCATATGTTTATTAGAGCTGGTCATAATGTTTTGACAGAAGAGTCCAATGAGAAAATGCAGTTTTGTCAAAACTGAAATGTTTTGCTGGATTGTTTCAATTTCTTCTTCTCAGTAATACTAAAATATTTAACTTCAAGACAGTAAACATTTTGCTTTAATTTTCCTATCACAGTAGAATATTAATGTTTAGTGTAATGCTTCCTTATTATTGAAGCAAAACATTCCAGTGTTTCTGATTAAACATTTTGGGAAATCTTTTCCAGAGGGTTTGTTTTTGTTTTTTTTTAAACATCTTTTCTTCAGAATTGGCACTATTTTCAAAACTTAGTCTGCCCTTCCCTGCAGAGAGTAACAGCAGCCCAGGGTGTCCCGGTGGCACCTCTACCTGTGAGAGCACACGAGACAGAGGGGAACAAGCCACTCCCTGAGCCAAAGCTTTCCTGAAGTTATTTTCCCTGCTTGAAATAGTTTTACCAGCTCTCCCGATTTTATCAGAAGCCTCCTGCTCTGTGTTTTGGTTTTGAGACCAGCTCCCAGTATCTACTGATTTATAGGAAAGTCAAAATGAAAAGGAAACACAGCCATCAACAAGACACATACGTTTCTGGCCATTGTGGTTTTTGAATGAAAATAATCTAAAATATGAACCAAGAGGCTCAGAAACCAGAAGCCAAACAAAAAAGCCCAAATGTATCACTTTTGAAAAGCCTTATGTTTTTTCTAAGTCAGTCTCATGATTTTTCTTGGCTCCGACAGAGTATTTCCAAGGATCAGAGGCTGACAGTATTATAATCTTCCTTCTGTTTCTCTCGATGCATGTTGCACTCGGGATTTTTCTCTTTTTCTCTGTACACGCTCCATTTTCTGCTGTCTGAAGTAGAGTCCTGTGACAGCCAAATTCACCTCTGCTGCTACAAGAAAAGCTCATTTCACAGAAAGTCTAGGCTGCTCATTTTCCCCATATGAAAGGAGAAAAACCAAATCACTTTTTTTCTGCACTAAGGCGTATCACTTCCCTAAGACCTGACCCTACAAAAGCAGCCTGGGCTGCATCCCCGGGAGCAAAGGCCAGGCAGAGTAAGGCAGCAGTAGCAGCACAAATGAAAAAGCTCTTGCAAAGAAAATGCAGCATGGTGTGAAGATCCTGCAATTGCCTAGCTGCAATTTGAGTAGCAATTATTAGTATGGAGTACATAGTACTCATTTAATTTTTAATCTGCATACTAGATAGAAGCCTTCAGTAAATATAGAATAGAGGCTTTTTGAAGAAAGAGCTGTCTTTGTCCTTTTTTCATAGTACCTCGCACTGTAAAGCGGCACAAGCTACACGGTTTGCTACACTCCAAAGAGGGAGTTAAAAAATAAAAATAAGTTAAGGTACAAGCCCTAAAGGGTAACGCAGGCAGACAACACAGTGCCTCTACCTGCCCCTCAGGACCCCCAGCACTACAAGCCCCATAGCAATTGCATACAGGCCAAATCAGCATTTAGGTGACAAGAAGATAAACTCTACTGCTTGGAAGCCTGCAATCTGAAGACAACAACGGAGAGAAGAATAGCATCAGAACTTAGTTACTGCAACAACATTGCACCTTAAAGGGTCTATGAGCTGACTAGCACTATCAGAAGAAACAGGAGGCCCAGTAAAGCCTTCTGACTATGCTTCCTTGCACTTTCTATTGCCCATAACAACCAAGAACCTACCACTGGGAGCACCAAAACCATAATCTAGTCTGTTTTAAGCATGCTAGAGGAAGAAGAGAGCCTTAAATACCACTTCCCCACCCACACCCCCACACCTGATGGGACATTCACAGGTGCCTGCATGGACAATGCAGATGGCACCCAGCTGGCGTGGCTCTCCTGCAAGAGGCTTAAAGCAGATGGGCCAGGCAACGGCTTGCTTGGTTTTCCAGAAAGGCTGGTGAGGAAGAAGAGGCCTAGAGGTGGGTTTTTTTGTTGTTTTTTTTTTTGTTTTTTTTTTTAACCTTAACTAGATGAGGCATGTGCACAAAGTCCTTATAATTTTAACATTTTCATAAAGCCTTCTAAGGTTTTTAAACCTAGTTTTTTTGAGAGTTCAGCTTAGCTCTCTCTTTTGTGGGTCAACTCACATGCCTGGTGTTTTCTATAGTCTGTGAATGGAAAAAAATAGTTCTGGGGTTTTTTTTCCATTATTCTCTTTGCGATGGAGGAACACGTCTAAACTACATAGAAAGTAATATTCTTGTTTTGTTTGTGGCATTAGTGTTTTCTGTGTATTTTGTCCTTTTGTAGGGTTGTAGTCACAGACTTGCAATTGCTTCAGCTACTAATACTTATTGTGGGTTGGACTGTGTTTAGTAAAAAGCATCCAGCTATGTAACTTTTTCTATTTTTTAACTTTGTTAAAAATGAAATAGAGCATTTACTAAGGCTTTTGATTTATTGGCTGCGTTTACTGCTTGTGTTCAAGAAGGTTCTAGGCACAGCCTCCCTAACTGCAGGGCATGTGGGGAAGTGAGAGCCTGAGCACCAGCATGGGAAAGTCCTTCTTCTGCAGCCCTGTGTTGATACAGCACTGTAGTGGGTCTTCTCACTTCATTTTCCCCCAAAAAGGGAGGAATAGTATCTATAAATGCAGTTGTTCCTGTGAGAGTTAATGTTGATTTTATTTTAGGGGCTGTAAAGTCCTGAGAGTTAGCTGTAGATACTGGTGTGAGTCTGGTGGTGCTCTGAAGAGCTGCAGTATATCAAAACTGGGATAGCAACCTTTATAAATGGGAAAAAAAAAAGTTTCCATATGTATACCTGTGCTCTTGACATGACAGTAGTATTTTAGTTTTGAAGCTAGCTACCAGCTGTGCAATGGGGTTTGGATGAGAAAGTTTTTAGTAACCTGATAATCTTGAACATAAAGTATTTTATTTTCCTTCCTTGAGGGTATATAAGTTGAGAGGTACCATGTATAACCAGCAGCTAGAGATAAATTTAGGGATGTGTATATATATATACACACTATTTTCAATACAGTGACTGTAATGACAGTAGAACATGTGGTCTTGTATCTGTTTAGGGCTTCCTTCCAACTATCATACAAGTGTATTTTTTAACCTGACCTCTTTGCCTTTCTCCTCTTTCCCCCTTTGCCATATAAAACTTGGCTTGAAGAGTGTAGGTCTCAATGGGGGGTTATTTCTACTGCCTGCAGTGGGGTCTGGATCAGACCCAAGGGGAGGGTGAGCAGAATAGAATAGGTCCCCAGTGGGTAGGCAGCGAGTGACTTCCTTTCGTTCCCAGCAATCAACAAAGCACAGCCTCCTCACCTGTTTGTTTTTGCTCTTTCACTCCTGCAATTCAATAGCTATTGTCAAGCCTTAAGCCAGAGACACGCGAGCCATGTATGGAACGCTGCAGATGGGCAAAACAGTTGATGTGTTTGCATGGCAGCGGCTCTCCAGGTGGACCTTGGAGGCAGAACGAAGCCCTGAGAAACAACTTCCCCAAGCTGCTGCGCTGGTGTCCTAGCTGAGAACTCGGCTTTCCTTCCCTGGGGCTCCGGCATCCTTTCTGGGCACAGGATCCCTGTGGGTTGCTTGGGCCATGCAGTGTTCTCCCTGCCCCGGCACCGTTCCGTTTCTGACTGTTTTAACTGTCTTTTTTGCTAGAGCTTGCTTCTGGATACAGCTCTGGGTTCCCACTTCTCCTTTCAGGCACACGGATAGTGCAACCGAGGTGCAAAAACTTTGTGCAACAATTGGAAGAAATGTTAAATTCTAGATTTTTTTTTTCATGGTGTTGGGATAAGGAAAAAATTCACTGCAAATGAGTGAACTGGATAGGGTTTTTGCAGGCTTCAGCTAGCTTCTTGTTTAAGCTCTCTTTACTTGAAGAGAGTTATTCTCTTTGGTTTGGGAGAGAAATTGCACTGTCAGGAGGGTACATGGCTTACTGTAGCGAAGCCAGCACATCGAATGACAGAGCAATTTGATCAAGTTGACTTAATTGAAATTGTGCATTGACAGCAGAGGGGATCTATCTCCAGTGCTGGATGGTTCAATTTGGAAATGATCCTGACAATCGGAATGTGTTCAATATCCAGACTGAATGGTTGGTCAGGGTGCTGTTAACCACCATAATAAATACTGAATAGGTACAGCTTGTTAAAAGTAAATACTGACAGAAGTTTACTCAAACTGCTTCTCTCTGTGTCCTGTGATCAGCCTGGTATTAGAACAGCTCTTCCTTTTATGTCGTGCTGGAGGATTACAGATGTTGGCTACAGATGTTGCCTGAAAAGATCTGTTTCCTGCTATGGTGTTGCCTGCTAACCTGGGGGAGGCTAAAAAGACATTCCTTTTGGAAATGTCCCGATACGTGTTTGTCAGAGTATGCAGATCTGTGTGAAATTCTGCAACAGCTTTGCTGGCAAGGTGGTTTATCTGTTAGAAAACTAAGTATGCAGTTACCAATTTGCATGTTCAAAATACTTCTAGGTATATTTTAAATTACTCAAATTTCAGGAATTTCATAGAATATCTTTAGCAGATTTTGAATTACAGTATTTAAGATCAGCACTTTTGTAAAGAACCTTTTATCTTATTTCATGTGAACATAACTTCAGTGGCCTTGATGCAGACCCCAGGTGCCTCAATTTTTTCCAATAAGACCTATACTTTTATGAAAATACACATATAGGTTTATATGTATACATGACATCACAAAACATACCTTTCCTCGCTTTACCCTTCCAGGCACTCAAGTCCTCTTGGCCTGATCCTTGCAAGGTAGGAGGTCAAGGAGTTGTTTGCTTTTTCACTTACAGCAGAACTGTATGAAGCAAAACAAATGACAGCCAGCAGCTGAGGAATCTGAAGGTAGCCAACTGCTCACATTTCATTTAAAGGTCAGGATCCAATTAGCTATGCTAATGTGTTAGCCAGCATTCCCCTCTGACAAGGCTGTGAGTTCACATCATGTAATTCTTTACAGTGGCTGGGGCCTCTCTGGGGTTTCTTGTTATCGTTGCAGAATAGCAGGAGATAAGACAAGGCACTTCCAATACTTCTTTTTCCTATCCATTCCTCCTCCTGCTGTTAATGTGCATCATACAGCGGGTGATTTCCCAGGGTCAGGTATGCCAGATGAGTTGGAGATAGGAGTTTGAGAGCGTACTTACTGAGCTTTTCCCACTCCAGCAATGAGCGGTGACCTTAATGAGACTTATCTGCAGATGTGAACAGATGCCAATGAGAAGTGCAGGGTGGCCTGAAGTGAGCTGACCTCCCGTGTGCCTCTTGAGGAACTCCTTGGCTGTGCCCTTAGGGCTTCCTGGAGGCTCTTGTCTATCCCTAGCTCCAAAGGCAGAAAGCTGCGCTTAAGAGGCAGCTGAAGACTGTTGCACGGCATCCTGTGATATAAGTCAGGACAAGTGGGATAGCAGTATGTTTGCAGAGGCTCTTGCTTAGCCTGTTTGTAACAAAGCACTCCTCTATTTCAGGCTTTCAGACTGCTTTGGTTGGCAAGAGCTGGGCAGAGGGTGGATGTCTAGCAAGAACAGGCTCAAGGGCCAGTGCACTTGACTATACCTGTAAGTGGGGTTTAGGGCTGTCAGGTTTATACTACACACAGCTCACTGTAAAAGAGTATGTATTTAGTGCAGGACAGAGATGCAGAGATGTTAATATAGATAGCGTGTTCTTGGAAGGAAATCAGCAGTGAGACTGGATCAAGAAGCCTCCTTCAGATAAAATAGCGTAGATAACTCATCTCCTTTATGCATGAGGCTTTTAATTTCTGCACTAATTTAGTCCCTGTCAAAAATATCAGATCACAAAATAACACCACATAAAAGGTTATTAGGCTTTCTAATATTGACTCTGACTGCAGGTATATGCAGCTATCATGTTTGAAAGTAAATTGGAGGCCTTTAGAAAACAAAATGATTGTATACCAAGGTGGAGACTATCTTCATAGCCTTTCTTCTACAGCGTCTGCTGCAAAGGAACCGGGAGCACCCTTCCACACTTCCCTATCTAGAGATCTGAGGCTCCTTTCTTATTAGAGGTGCTCTCTGCTGTTATTTCCAAAAACAATGAATCTGTCCAAATAACCTCACATTCACCCCACTTTTAACCACCTGCTTTAGAAAGTTTTGGCGTTTTATGAATTTATATAGACCATGCCAGGACAATAAGAACCTAATGTTCCTGGAACCCTACTGGTTCTCACTGTGATTTTTCTGTCTTGGCCAGTTGTAGAAGAACTGGATACCTTTTGAAAAATGGTATAAAATAAAAATGCTGAGGAATAACACTTCACATAATTTGCAGAAAGGCTGAGTTAATGTGACTGACCATCCATTTGGCTTTCTCCCAGTTGCATAAAAATTGCTGCAGTGATTTTTCATCCTCTACCATGTGGAGACCTCAGCTCAGCAGGAGAAAGATTCAAGAGCTGCTTCTCCAGCTCAGAGGTTTGCCTCTTTCCCCTGTTACGACATTTAAAGAATTAGCATACGCACGTGACCATCCAACAGCTATGTCTGGTCCTCTAGTTTAACTCTGGTGTAACTGTGACTGATTTCTATTTCAGAGCAAACTAATAACTGTAAATGTTGTATTCAGAGCGGCTTAGGTATGTAAGAACCTTTTAAGAATCCAAAATTTGAGCCTACACCAGCTGCTAATATTTTCTTCAGTTACTTACAGTAGCGTGAAACTCACCACATCAATTTTACACCTAACTTTAAACCTCGGCATCTGTCTCTTATACAGCAAGGTATTACATTTTCTGTATTTAATGTACTACAAATCAATGCAATAAGCAAATAGAACTTTTCCAAAAGAAATCTGAGACCTGCAGAGCGGTCTTAAAATGTTCATCACCTAAATGATAACTATGACAAATGAATGACCGTGAAGAGAAAATACATTTTGAAATAATTGTGCAGTAATGTTTCTGGCACCACTGGCACACTTGAGGTAGGGAAATAAGTGAATATCAGCTAATTATTTAGAACAGAGCGGTGCTCTGCTGTGGATAACAGAGGCTGGTAATCTTTTCTGATTAAAAAACCCTGCTTGTTAGAAGCCAGATCATGGAGTTCCATTTGTAGTGGAAACCCAGGTATTTGTACAGTACTTGTTGATGAGTAGAGTCTTTTCTCAGCTCATCACTGTGCCAGACTCCTGGGCTTTCATAGATGCACAAGAAAGTAAAATACTGATGTACAGAGGTGTACTCTGTGGAAGTTTGTCATCAGAAATTTGCAATCTTCATAAATTTTATGCAAATTGTGCAGCTGGCCTGGTAGATGGTGAAAGGATTGTGCTAAAGGTTATTGTCACTGGATTTGGAATGGTCAGGTTTTGCTGATGGACATATCGTCTTTTCAGGGATGGAATCTGGAGAACGACCAGTGACGCACAAAACTTTGAAGGATCCTGTTAGCTTGTCTGTAATAATGAAACTATTGATAATGACTGCAATGTCCTTTGGCCATGATATTCCATCCTGACCATAAGAGCATCTAATGAATAATCGAATTGGAGCCTTAGCAAGCATAGGTGAGGGCTAGAGAACACTTTAGAAAACAAGAATATATTTTCATTAATTAAAAACAAGTATTGTTCTAAGAATAATAGAATAAAGGATTTATAGAATGAAAGGTTTGTTTTGATTCCAGCTATTCTGTGGCCTTACTTTAGTTATTTGACATGAAATAGATTCACTTTGAGCGTATGGACTCATGGGTGATTTATCTCAATTCCATTTTGAGAGCACAAAGAGGTTGATGTAATTGTGTGGAGAATGTGGGTAAACCTCGGGTCTGGCTGAACCAGAGCGGTCACTCTAGGTAAATGTAACGTAGTTACAAAAGATCTAAGCTTCACCTATGCATTCCCATTAATACTTGGAGTGGCATATTGGATTTCCCTCTAGCTTTTATAAATCTGTGTTGGTCATGTATATACACATACATGGTTTACTTTCAGGTAGCTGGATGACCCAGACTAAATGTACATGTTGACAGGATGGTCTGCACTGTGGTAACTCGCTGCACAATATTAAAACAGAGGTATTGGTAACAAAAGCACAAATAGCCAAAAGCTGTATCAGCAAGCTAAATAAAAAGGTATTAGCCTTAAAAAAATATAGAGCCTTCTGCTATTTATATGATTTTGATCAAATGAAGTTTAACTGGTTTTCAGCAGCACTTTTCCAGTTTTCTAAACCTTCTCTTTTCCTTCCAGAAGCGTAGAGAGATCTCTGCCATGGAAGGTGTTCTCAGAACAAGAGCAAAGGGGTTCTGCTCTAGTGGTAGTCCACATAACAAATTGAGAAGGAAAGTAGGACATAGGAGCAGTTGTAAATGGAAATGTGAATGGGGACGTAACAGAGCCCTTGTGACCTGTGTTCTCTGCGTATTGTTTGGTTTACCTCAAATCATTATCTATATAGATTGCACTATGTAGAGAAATAGATTCAAGGTCAAACTTTGATGGAGGTGACATCTATTTTTAAACAGCACAGATGGCACGGGCCCCCTGTCTAGTGCTCTTCTCGCCGCATATAAGCGCAGGGCTTGTTTGGAGTGTAACCCTGGCAATGCCCGGACTAAGCTGGCCAGCACGCTGCGTGTTCACGCGAAGCTCTGCACACCGTCAGGACAGTCCGACGGGCTGGGGAGCGAGGGCTCTTGGGTCTGGGGAGTGTGGTCGCCTGCTGTTGGAGACAAATGTTGGTATACACTCTTTCAGAAATAATGAAGCTGCATTGTTAAAACCAGTCAGTTTTCCACCCTTTTAAAGCATATCAGTTGGTAGCTCTGGGACTTCGTTTGTCTCTGGTCCGAAACCACTTTCTAGAATGCACCCTAAATATTTCAAAGGCCAGTTAATATGTGCATTAGTTTTTGTGCCAGCGCTCCGCAGTTCTGTTCAATTCTGTCCATTTTCTTTGTGCTTGCTTGAAACAGTGAAAGGTTTTTAATTTGTTTCTTTTCCCTCTGTTTTTCTTTTCCCCCCCCTTTCAGCCCACATCAGTTCTACAGCAGGTTTAGTTACAGCTGTCCCTCAAAGCTACTGCACAAGATATTTTGCATAGGGCACTATTGATTTTGCAGCATTGGCCATGACCGATGTTCAGACAATGTAATGCGACTGTTCAAAAGCGACGTTTGTTTTTGTTTAACCCTTTACAGGCTCATTTTATGCCTACTCAAGAAAAGGTGTTAAATGTGAGATTTGCTTTCTGGGTCAGTGTAAGAGAACACCCTGTACAGCTTGCTGGTGTATTTAAAGAGCACTTCATGCTCTGTGGAGAGTACATGGTGCTTGTCGGTGATTAGCAGTGTATAGTGTTACAGGTGGGATTTCACTGAAGGAAATTCTACAGGATGATAAAAGAAAGCTTTTATCCATTTAATGTGGGGGACATAGCTAGCTTTCATTAACACTTTTCTGTTTTAAATGACATTTCACTCCCTACAATTACTTTATGGCTCTGTTCAAAGTGCATTAAGGTTGTAAAACATTGGAAGAGTATTTGAATATTTTTTAAGGTCTTGTTCTGACTTTTTTTTTGTAGTCAACTCTTTCAGTTCCCAGCATGCTTATGGCCTCTTCAGAGGCTGCTGAGAACTAGAAGTCAGTCTAGTATCAGTTTGCACTACTGGGAATTATTATTGCAAGCGCAGCAAAGAGATGCTGCAGAGAGAACTGATTTAAGAAGGCAAAAGTGGAAATAACGTAATGACAGGCAGCACAAAAGTAATTGGTGAAGGGTAGATGCATGGAACTAGCAAATCACAGAATCGTATAGGTTGGAAAAGACCTTTAAGATCATCGAGTCCAACCACAAACCTAACACTGCCAAGCCCACCACTACACCATGTCCCTCAGCACCTCATCCAAACGTCCTTTAAATACCTCCAGGGATGGCGACTCCACCACTGCCCTGGGCAGCCTGGTCCAGTGCTTGATAACCCTCTCGGTGAAGAAAAATTTCCTCATATCCAGTCTAAACCTCCCCTGGCGCAACTTGAGGCCATTTCCTCTTGTCCTATCACTTGTTACCTGGGAGAAGAGACCGACCCCACCTCTCGACAGCCTCCTTTCAGGCAGTTGTAGAGAGCGATGAGGTCTCCCCTCAGCCTCCTTTTCTCCAGGCTAAACAGTCCCAGCTCCCTCAGCCGCTCCTCATAAGACTTCTGCTCCAGACCCTTCCCCAGCTTCGTTGCCCTTCTCTGGACACGCTCCAGCCCCTCAATGTCTCTCTTGGAGTGGGGGGCCCAAAACTGAACACAGCATTCGAGGTGCAAATAGCTTTAAGAAAACAGTTGGAAAGTTGTAACCTTGTTGTCTGTTTGGATTAGGTGTGTAGGTGGCCTGTCCTGTTGCCTTTGTGCCTGCCTCGGGACAATGGATGCTCCAGAAGCTGTGCAACTGCTGTCATGGTAGATGTGAAATGTTTTTGCTGGGTTGGTGTGGGTCTGGTATGGAAACTTGGGATTGGAACTAAACCTATTTTGCTTTGCCACAACTGGGTCTGGAAATGTGAAATCAGCAGGATTTCTTGTCCTGGAAGGAAAAACGTTTGAGAAGTTTAGAAACAAACTGTTCAGTTTAAGCTATCCTTCCCTGTGCACCGCTTACCCAGCTGGTCGTTTGTCTTCATCTGAATATGAGTGCTAATTTGTCATATGGAAGCCCAGTAAGAATTCTCTTTGGATGGGAAGGATGGCAGGGAGGAATACAGAAAAATGAGAGCTGTTTGCTGTGGCACTGCACTCTGTTAGCACTGGGAGCTGAAGAGGATGGCTGTTATCCTGGGAAAACTGTTCCAAAAAGATGGGGATCGGGAAAATTTAAACATATAATAAAACCTGGGGGTTTTTTTCAGATGCCTGCATTAGGTATCTATAAAAGGGATAGCTCAATTGAAGAGTTCCTCAAATTATACTGGGTTCAGTGCTGTAAAACTCTGCCAAAAAATACTGCATTGAGAATTCTTGTATCGAGCACAATCAGCTTCAGAATGCATTTTTTTTCTTTGGTAAAACTAAAGCAGGGGTTTTAGCTTAACACAGGCATCTAATATCTGAAATTGCATTGAAAATGTCAACTTCCATTTCAAATTAAATAATGCTCGTAACATCAAATTTCTCTACCTGGTAAACAGACAATGCAAGTAGGGTACCATTTAAAATGATTTTCTTCAGTAGGTCAGAAGAGGTCAGGCTGGGACTAAGGGAGCTTGCAGACTTAGCCTTGGGTAAGTTGTCGGGCTGTATAGCTGGGACATGGCTATGTCTAGAAAGTGAAATTAACTCCCACCAAGTTCTCATCTTGAATGTCACGAAGGCAGGAATGTTTAGCTTTAGAAACTGGTGATCACATGGGTATTTATGAAATATAATTATAAAATATGGATGTCTTTTGGAGACTTAGACCCTGAGTGTTTATCTTCTATTGATGTTCTTGATCCTTTTGTTAATCTGCCAGTGTGATGAATGGGATATCTGGTTTACAATTCACTTGAAACCATTAGTTTCCTGCTTGCCAGTTCACTTAGCCAGAAGTGCATTGGTTTCCATCAGACTAGCTTTCCAACCAGAAATGCCATTGGGTAACTTCTTTGTACACTAAAGCTACAAGGAGAAGTACTGCAGGAGGACTGACACTTTTTATACACTATCTTCCGTTTTCAATTTAGCCTGCTTTTTTTTTTTCTGCCATAAAATCCCTGAAATGCATGGACGCAGTGAGGATGGAGTCATTGGAATATCATGAGCCGGAGATGTTTTTGGTGAACACAAAACATGGAACTGTGCTTTAGCTGGTGCATGTAAGCAAGTGTGCCAATACTAGCAGATTCTAGAAATTTTCTTGCAGTTCCAGATTTTAGAAGTTCTTGGGCCTTTACCATGTAAGTTGAAGGTCTAAAATTCAAGGGAAGAAGGAACTTGGAGTGTTATAGCACAGGACTGATGTGGCTGTTACTTGAAAACTGCTCAACAGGTAGTACTGCAATAGGAACACGACCCGTGCTGTCTCATGCACGAGGCTCAAACAGAATTAACGTTGCCAAAGCTCAAAAGAAATCAAGTTAATGTGATGTTAATCAGGATTTCTGCTTTCAACATGTGTAAATGACAATCTTGCTTAGCACTGATTTATCTCGGAGTGAGGGAAATCTGAAACATTTTTCTGTGTCTCTACACATTGCTGCCTATGTGAAGTGCTGGCAGGAGCTACAGGTTGTTTTCTATCAAATTTAACTGTCTTCTAAGAATATGCTTAGAAAAGGGAGTTCTCTGAAAAGGTGACAGGCTTTGGTTTCCATTCCTGTGTAAAACAGCTGTATAAGCAGCAGGAGCATTTGCCTTGGACTCTCAACTGTAAAGAGAATTTCTCAAAAAAAACTGTGGTTATGGGTATCTTCTAAAATATTTGCTTATGGTGCCACAACTAATTACTTGCAGAATAAGTACAGTGTGGTGACTTCCTCCAAATATCACTTCAGTTGTGAAATGTCTTTCTAGGAATCATGAAAGAATTGACTTCCAAGAGTAATATCACTTTACCTGTGTTGCAGACAAGTCCTTGAATATGTATGTGGGGAAAAAGAATTTTCTTTTATTTGATAATTAAAGATGTAAATTTTGTTAGACCAAAGAAATAAAGGAGTCTTCCACTGAGCCCTTTCCAGCATTAACAGCACTGTGGAGCTGGTTACTCTCTTTAAACATCTGATCTGAACCTAAGACCTCATTAGTAATAACTCTGTCTAAACTGCATTACAAGTTGTTCTGAGCAAGGAGGATTTATCTTGCTTTAATGCAACTAAAAGAATAGGCTATTGCTACTCAACAGTTAATGAACCAGTAAAACCTCTCCAAACCAACATATAACTGATTCCTCTCTGCTGTGGAGTTAGCTTTGCCCAGAGTGATACTCTCCAGCTGTGGAGGAGGTTGAGCTATAGCCTCATTTGATTCTGGTTTTGCTCTTCCCACTCTATCTTGATGTGGAAGGCCAACAGGAGAGAGTTTAAGGTCCATTACTTATAGTAAAATATAACAGCTGAACATGTCTTACTAGCCTGCAGCACAGTAGCTCATGGAGGTACAAATGAGACTGGGGATTCTTGTGTCTGGCACTGGCGTGGATAAGATGCAGCCCTGTTCTGTGTTGTTTGAAAATGGAAGGGGTAAGGCTAGACTGGCTGGCAGAAAAGTTTTATGGGCAAATGGAGCTTGATCATGATTAAAGATGCCTTCTGGCAACATCTGGTGCTTGCAGATTGGCCTCTTTGGCCCCAGCCCCTCCACCTGTTTGTCTTGCGTCTCTGCTAGCAGCTACTACTGCTGGAGGAGGGTTAGTGGAAGTGTAAGGGGGTGGCTTCTCTGTGGCCATCAGGCCTCTTAGCTTAATCAAAAGTGATTTAAGTAATATGCCAAGTACTCGGTTATTTTAAGGCCAGTATTGTATACCTTCTTTTCTGCTGTCTTTTTACAAGAATGACTCTCCCAAGGCAAACTTATGTGCACCAAGCATGTGTCTTTCCATACTCTCTAGAGCAAAAAACCTACAATGTGGCACTAATTATTCAGCCTTCCATAATTATTAATGCAAAGTACTGTCAGTAATGTAAAAGAAACCCTGACTAAGGAATGGTGAGATGACAGCTCTTTTGGCTTGGTGTAGCCACCCTGCAGTACTTAGGTTGCCCATATGTAACTCATTTGCTGTGTACGTCTGTAATCAAGTTCAATCTGTATGTTAGGGCTGTCGGAGATTGCTTTAAGTCCCCTGAACTTAGCTAGGGGAAAAAAAGAGCTAGCATAAATAATTTTAAAAGTTGCTGGTCCTCTTAAAGCCAAAACTTTCTGACCCTTCTAAAATAAATTAGTTTCAGCAGACAACTGAGCAGGTAAGAGTTGGCATTCCTTGATGAGTTAATATTTCCTTTTAATGTATTTAAGTTATATTAATATAATAGCCTGCAGAGCTATTAACTGACCATTATAAAATGCCGCAGCCATTAACTTACAATAAATCTCAATATATTGTGTTTGTTTACTCTGTCAGCTAGTCAGAGTAGTCTGGGTCCTCTGAGTACGTCTATGATGGGAGACTCACTTCTTACTCTTCCTGAAATGCAGTTGGGCTCTTTGAGGCATTCTCATACCATGCTTTGCCATCAGTCTGGTGTCTGGCAGAAAGTGCAGGATGACCTTCCTGTCACTGCTTAAGGAGGCTTTGAGCTTTATAACATCTTTCATCTGAGCTCCCCGGTCACAGCGTGAAGATGACCTAAAGCCTCATGGTACCAGGCAGTGGGTTAGCACCCAGGTTGTGTGCTAACCGCTCCTTAAGGTTGTGACAATAACCTGGGTGTTAGTGCCATGCTTGGTAGCTGTAACCATCCTTAGTATGCCAAGGGCTGTTACTGCACAGACTCCTAAAAGCAGCATTGTTAAGATACGGGCTTGACAACATCACTTTCTGCTCTTCCTAATGTTATAATCCCCTACTGGGAATATTGCCTTAGGACACGAGCGTACGTAGTGAACTATGGAAAAGTCTTGGTTTCCGTAGTCTGTTTAGTCCTTTGCTTCTGAATACTGTTGGTTTATCCTGTCCCTGCATTCAGGCCAGATATTCCTCTGGGAAAGAGAAGATCTGGAGGATATCTCCTTGGTGTGCAAAGAGCCTGAACACCAGGACTGACTGATCGAAGGTGTGGTCTTGGACTGGGGCTATATGAAAATGCAGTTTTCAGAACTTCTGCTGGAGCTGCTGTATAAATGGCAGAAGGTTGTAAAGCCACAGGCTCCTGACTGTACAACTTCACTGGAGGGTTAGGCTGGAAAACGATGGGAACATTCCTGTCCAAGCAGAGATAGCTGTAATAATAACAAAGGCAGCAAGGGCTGAGTTTGGCAAAGTGAGCTGGTGTAGAACATAAATGTTCTTTTCTTTCAATAGCTGTGTGCTAAGGGACTGAACAAAGTGTTCGTTAATATTTTTGTATATATTTTTGCTTCAAATTCATTTTTCTTTCATATTTTGATAAAAGCCAGAGATTCCATGCTATATTATGAATATGGATTTGTAGCCAGCAGCTATGTGGAAAAATCAATACATTCCCAGTTTACTCCCAGGTGTTTCTGCTAACTGGGAGGGCAGAACAAGTCTGCTGCCAGGAATGTATTCTACTGCCTGCTGATTAAAATGGATCAGGGCAGAATGGCTAAAAACTACTGCAAGTTGAAAAAGTTGTTATACATTGCATGAATTAACCTTCAGTTAAATAAAGATGAACTAAAATGAGAAAATATCAGGAATGCAAGAGGAAAAAATTCTTCAGAGTGAAAACTTGCCAATTAAAATATACAGTCCTGCTAGACTTGTTACACACCTTTAACAAATCCACGTAAATGAAGTCAAACCCTTTGTGACAGATCAGTGAAAAATAACCTACCCTGAAATGATACTCAGTGCTCAGCGACTTGTCTACAACCGAGTCTTCTAATGGAAAACATGTGAAATGTGTTTACTGAAGGAGCAATGTGAAGTGGTAACTAAGTGTGTAACAAAGCTGAGAAGAGTATAGAAATAACAATGAGAGAGGTTTGGGAGCTGCAAAATGAGGCTCTGATCAAAAAATACCTGGCTATTGTGCAAAAATAAGTGATAATGCTTGTCTGCATTGCAATCAGATTTCATTTTGGACATGATGAGTTGGGATATTTCTCTCTCACTCCCTGAGCCAAAGGCTGTGTGGTTGGATTTTAAAACAGATACCACTCTGAAAGGGCCTAGAACTCTCCTTTGCATGCTGTCACATCTTGGAAAACATGCCAGTTACTTAGTTAATTAGCAGATGACAAATTAAATATTTGCTAAGTGAAATTGAAGACAGTTGTACTAGCAAGCTGCCCAGAATTATATCATTATTTGAGATAATTTGGGTTATGGTGCATCAGCAGAGCTAGGTATATAAAGCTCAAGTTTCATAGGGGTGGAAAAAATATTAATCTTGCATTCTTTCTTCTTAAAAGATTTCATCCAACTGCCAATGTCATCAATAGGGTTCCATCAGCTCTGGGTAGGATTACCAAAGCTCTGGCTGAAATCACTGGGAGCCTGAAGTTCAATTCTGTGCCCGCAGTGTCTTGTAATTGGAAACTCCCTACCTCAGAGTCAGTAATCCCTGGACCTGAGAACTTTTCAGAGCATGTTGGATTTCTCCTAGAAAGACTTTTGAAATAACTTTGTGCCAGTTTTATACCTGAGTACCCACTCACCTTCATCCGTGGCAGAGCAGGAACATGACCCTTGCTGAGTAAAGGTACAGCATGCATGCTGGACTTGCTGCTCCTGTGAGGTGCTGCTGGGTATAAATACCCTCGAGGAGCGTAAGTCAAGACCATATTTTGTGAACTACTGTTGGGCTTTAGATGAAGCTGAAAATCCACTCGGGACTCGGCTCTTTCTGGCTGAGTTCAGATTTTAAAGAACGCCCTTTGAGTACAAGAAATGTCCAGTGTTAATTGTTCAAAACTGTCCTTAATGTATGGGCCAATTCATGCTGTTTATTTTGATCCCGGTAGCCTTGAGTGCAACAAAACAAGGCTGGATTTTTGTGGTGTTCGGGATGGGCAGATCTGTGCTGTACGAGCATGAGGGCTATAAGCTTTGTTCTGTGCTGGGGGCAATGTTGTGTTTGCAAAGCTATTCATTTATGCTGCAGCAAACGGGATCAGAACATAGCCCAGCTACTGAAAGAGCGAGCTGTGAAGATTTATGCTACCTGTCCCTTCACAGAGTTGAAGTCTGTCCTTTTATCCCCATAGGTTGTACAGCATCTTTGCAAGTGAACATAATTCACTGCGCTCTGGATTTAAGATCGAAGCTAGTGATTTGTTCTGACACTGCTGTCTCTTGCTGAGCTTAGTTTCGAATACCCTGATGTTTTTTCTGTGGGTTTTGAATGAATCAAATGGTGTAGAGCAGAAATAGAAAAAAGGCTGTGAAAGGAAGAAGAAATTAAGAGAAATCTATCCGGTAGAACTTTACTGCTGCTGACAGTGGTTAAGGGCAGCTTTAGCAGTGTCTGAAGCTCCTCTGATTTATGGGGTGGGCAGCATCTTAAAGCTTGCTCCTTCATTTAAAAACACTTGTTCAGGGAGCGTACTTGAATAAAGAGGGTGAGATTTGGCCCAGGGTTTTATCAGCCTTTATTGACTTAGAGCCTATAGCAATGCTGCAAGGCTACACTGGAAAGATATGAAGCGAGTAAACAGACTTGCTACATGGACAATTGTAAGGCATTTTTAAGAAGCCTTAAACTTTGGTCTCCTTTTCCTTTTTTTGGAAGGAGCCTGCAAGCTCTAAAACACAAGAGAAATGTCTCTTACCAGAAGTCGCTTTGCTGGCATCAGTGGTCATCTTCTCTTGTCAGATTTACTGCCACAAAATGGTTAGTTCCAAACCAAAATAACTGAATCTATGGGAAAACTTTAAAACAAGTACAACATACATGTAGCTGCTGCAGCATGCTTAGGAAAGAGCATCTGTTAGTGCTGAGTTAGGGCTAAAAAGGGGAGAGCAGTTTAGTTTCGCTTTTTCTTTTTCCCTAAGAGGGGAAGAAAAAAGTCTGCAGTTCTTTCAGTATGTCAAAACAGCACTTGTGTGCTCACAGCAACGGATGGAAAAGGCAGTTGTGTGAATTTGTTACAGTAGGAAAAGGATGGATGCTGCCAAACAGATGCCCAGGAGCTTTCCTCAACTGTGCCAGAAGCCGGTGCCCAGCTGAGATCCCAGGGACTGGGGTCACCTGCAAAGGGTAAATTCCAGAGGTTATACCCAGAGTAACTTTCCAGGAGCTTGATGGGTGGAGAATGATCCAAACTGGATTGGAGGGCTGCAGGGACTTTTAATACCCTGTCAATCAAATTGCCCTTTCATTTTATAATCCACAGAGGCTGTGAAAGATAGTAAAAGAATAACGCAGGCAGCGGTTGACTAAGCAGAGAGCACTGGCCAAGGCCAATGTGTTCTCACTGCATATATGGCTACTTTAAATTAATTTATGCTCTTGTATAGCATATACTATTTTCCCTTTAGAGAGCCACACGCTATGCTATGCAATGCTCCTGCGCTTGTTCTGGTATTACTGTGTAAAACAAATCTCCTTATTTTACCACAACTATTGCAACTTTGCAAAGCCCTGTTTAGAGGTAAAGCGGGGTTGATCAGACGGCATTTTATTGTTACTGTTTCAATTTTTATTACATCTGGAAAATGTGTTTAAAATGGAGAGTGCAACACTATAGAAATTGTCTGGAGATAGGACAAAATGCTTTGACATTTTCTATTTTGCTTATAAAAAGGATTGAGTGGTGATTTAAATGTAGTCACTTTCCCTTTCAGAGACAATTTTGGTACTTAAAGGCCTTTTTAATCTGCCAGAGAATACATAGTATTTCATTGGAAGATGAAGCCATATAAATTGAAATTAGAGACTGGGCACATTTTTAATGCAATTTATTGATTATATTCTGGAACAAATTGCCAAGGGCAATGAAGAAACTCAAAGGCTGGGAATCTATTACTCTGAGAGTAGAAGGTATATTATCTAAACACTGGCTTAGGCTTAGTCAAAACCAAGTATATTATTCAGTACTGCGGATGACTGATTGAAGCTCAGTCTTCTGGTACGCAGAAGATCAAATTAAATATTCTAATATGTTTTTTGGAAGATAAATTCTATGGCTATTACCAAGCAAATATTACCTGAGCCAACCTTGGCAGACATGCTTTGAAAAGCTCTTGTATTTCTCTTCCTGGTACTGCTTCCCCTAAGTTACAGCGTTGTTTTATACAAATATTTGCACATAATGTGCATGCATGCAAATACATAAAAGAAGGGGAGGAAGTTTTTCTCGGTGTCTTTCACAGCTGACGAAGAACGTGACCACAAGTACTGATTATGCAGAAGATGAAAGCAGGTTCTTGTAACATCAGGGTTGAGCTAGAGTAAGAAAATCTCTTTACAGAAGTTGCCTATTCTGCTTGGTACGTAAATGTAGGTGTGATGTGATAAGCCACAGTGTTTCTGTGGCTAAAGACTATTTAATTCTATCAGCTTTATCATATCCATTTATTGTGGTGCTTTGGGAAAAGGTTAGCGCTTAATTTCTTGAGTAATGACTTCTTGAAACCCACTTACTTTTCTTCCTTCATCCCCAAATCATTGAACACCAGTTATCATTAATTATTTTTAATAACCATTGTCCATGTGTCTGATTTTCTAGCATATGTAACAGTTACAGAGAATTTAACAGGGACATCTGTAGATTCTCTTCCTTAGTTAATATTGTGGGTCAAATTCCTTACTGTGTCTCTGGGTCAGTGCAACACAATTTGAAATATTAAGTGGGATCTGAGATAGATAATTGCCTTGATGGCCCTTTTTTGTCGGGCTAAATTCCGTCATATTTCCTGGGAATATTTGATGTTTAACTTATAACTCAAGATCTCAATACATAAGCACTTCAGGGTGAGTTGAACTCTTTCCGCTTTTTTTTTTTCCCCTGAAACATCAGAGTTCATAAAGCCATAAAATCCTTTTTCTCCTCTTTGCTCTGGCATCAGAATGAAAAGCCCAATGAATTTTCTACCGAACTAAGAGCATGCTTAATGTGCTCTGATGTCATATACTGAAAGTGCTCTGTTGTGGATGAGATCCTGTCTGCAAAACGCTCCGCGTAAGGGCAGTATTGGGTGTGCGAAACAGGGCACAACGCTTCACCCCCAAAGGGAAAAAGTCGGCCAAGCCTTGGCTTGCAATCAAGTCGCAAGCAAAGCAAGTAACCCCTCTCCATCCAGCACAGCCCCCGCTCCTGCCTGACCAGTTGCACAGTGTTAACCTCGTTAAAACTTGTTCGGCGTGGAAGGCGGGGAGGCTCAGTGTTTTGTACGGCTGGTGACGCAGACGGCGATACTGCTGATTTGTCACGCTGGTGCTGCCGCTCCTGTCTGCTATTTCCATCGCTGCTGCCTTCTTTCCAGGTATTTGAGAAAATTTCACGTTTGGTGCCTAGGATGGGAAGGGCTCCTGTTGAATTTTCCTCACCTCCCTGATCTATGCATATTGCCTTAAGGTAATCCTGAAGCTTGGCATAAGGCAGAATATTCCATGCTTAACTTCTAGGAATTACCCATGAAGCCAAGTTGCTCTCACTTTAAGGATAGGTTTTCCCTGTAGTAAATCAGAACAGAAAATTGCTTTTTGTTTGTGATTAAACAAACCAAATGGCAAAAATATTTGCTCTGTAGCATAGCAACAAATAAATGGGCTGTTTAGCAACATAACTGAAACTGATCCTTAAAATAATATAATATAGCTTTTTCCATGCAAAGAGATGATGTTGGAGGCACCTTGCTAGGTAGGGTAATGATCCTGTGCTTAGACATTGCATAATAAACTAAGACATGCAGAGATGCCATTCTGCTCTGGCTTGCCTGCTGCTCTGCTCCACGGCCTTGGCTGTATTGCTGTTTCTCTGTGCCTGTGCTCATGTTTCACTTGAAGTCGTTTAGATTTTTTTAAACTTCAGAGTGCCTCATACATCTCTGCACTACAGCATGATGGTACCTGATCTTTGGAGGTTCTAGATATTGCTGGAGCAGATGCTGCCATACCTTATTGTGTTGCTGTTATCATAAAAACTGGGCAGAGCAGCTCTGACTGCTGCTTTCTGTAACTCTTTCTCCTTTTTTCCTCCTGCTCTTGAGGATGTGAGTTAGTCCTGGACTGGCAACTTACTGTCGGTGACTAAGGCAAGCCAGAGTTTGGCCTTGGTCCGAGGGTGTTAACCACATCTAATTATTCACAAGCAAGTCCAGGTTCAGGCCGCTACACGTGATTTAAGGGCAGTTTTCAAAAGCATTTGTCTGCTTGAAAAATCCCAGAGCACCAACCTATTTCTAAAGCATACTGTGATTAAATAATAGCCTGTCAGAAGGCAGAGCCAGTAGACAAGTCTTCTGTAGTTGTTGGTCCTTTGTGCTGTATTTTAAGAAGGGAGGTGTAATCACAAAGCAGATCTTTGTTTCTTGTTTGTCATCGTAAATCATTTTGAGTTCGTCTTCGTTGGAAAAGCAGGGCTTATTAATGAACTGGAACATGTGAGACTGGTGTAAGGGCTTTTATTTCTCAGAATTGTATAATGTATGGGAAATGCCTCTTTAAGTCTGGGATTTAATAGAGAGGAAGATGGGAAGCTCAGTGTATCAAAAGAGCTGGAAGTCCTGGATGTCAGTAAACAGATGTTCTGCATTGGTCAGCTACTGCCAGGCCAAGGACATAAGCCTTTATCAGGGATTTAAATTTCCTATGGATCTCTACCTTGCCACGAGTGTTAATTAAAAGGGCTTGTTTTCAATGACACTTCTCGCACTTTGTTTTCAGCTGGGGCTTGTGCTGCTTTTTAAAGCTGGCACAGGGCGATAACTTTGAAGCCAGCTGCAGCTCTGCATCCACAGCCAGCAGCTGTCATGCGCTGTTCCAGGTCGAGCTGTGCGTAAACTGGGATTGCAGACACTGGTTCTCTAGGGCCATCACAACTTTCGCTTCTCTTTGGGGAAAGAAAAGATGCAGAACATTTCAATTTCTCTCTTCCTTCTTTATTTCTGACGTCTTTTATATGCACAGACTTTTCTTCCTGCTTTTTTTCTTTATTTTAGTTCTACCTGGAAGCCTATAGAATTGAAATAGGAACAGGCTTCTTGCATGTCTAGAGAAGTGAATTAAGATTCCAAGTAAAGCATTGTGTGTAACCTAAGGCTGGGATTTTTTTGTGCAGGCAGGTGTTTTCACTAGTTCCTTGGGGTCGGTGTGACTTGGCCGCTGATCCAGCTCAGTTGCAGCAAGGTGTCTGTACAGTCTTACAGAAGTAGGAGTGGGTGAGCAAGTTGGGAAGGGAGGAGAAGCCTCCATGCCTGACCCACATTTTCAGTCTGCCCGTTCAGAGCCTCTGCTCAGAACGTGTGATGAGTGGAACGTTTTGTAATGTCGTTCAGTGTTCCTCCCCATCAAAGCTGACTACTGGGTGTGCCCTGCACCTCGTCCTCTTGTTAATTTCTTACGGGAATTGGGACAGCAGAGGCTGCTCAGGACCACTTTTTTCTACAAAATATATAACGGAATCATTCTTTCTAATAAGTGAGAATCCCCATTTTATGGAAAAGGGCTTTGTATTTTAAAAAAGCTTGGGTGGTCAGTCAACTGCATCAATTTAAGCAAGCTAACAAGCTTGTCATTTGAGGGGGTTTTAGTTATTGATAATCACTGGCCACGCTTGTTTCTTTCCGTCATTCCAAAGACAATTTTTTTTTTTGCTCTTCCTCTTGGAAAAATACAGAAAGGGTGCTTGATAAAACCCAAAACTATGCAACCAGATATGTGCGTGAGCAGAGTGAAGCTTTCTAGGCAAATCCCTGTGAATCACATGATGTGAATAATTTGGCATCTAGGTATCTCTCTCCCGAAGTATATTTTCTGGAATAAAAATAGTACAGGGGCAGATAGAGTGCCCCTTTTGGCAGGAAAAGGCGGGTACAAACACTTTCCACGATCAGGTTTGAGTTTGGAGAAGATGAGAGTCAAGCTGCAGCTCATGCAGGCGTCTTTATCAAACGTGCTGCTAGAGCCCGGCTGCAGGAGCACAGCACCAAGCACAGGCTTGCTAGCAGTTCCCAAATATGTTGCTAAAAACAGCACGGGATTAAGATCCTTTATCTCAAAGGTATCTCCAGAGCCTGGCTAAGGGCTGGATGAACTGTTCTGATGAGAACTTACTTCAAACCTCTGATTCTGGTTGGGGATTTTTTGTATTCCCTTCTGGTTTAGAAGTTTAATGTGTTTTACTGGCTTTCCACTTTTTTTTCCTGAATGAAAATCTGAAACTTTCCATTCTAAAAATAGCAAGTTTTCTGAAAGCTGATTGCCTGTGTTCTCATCTAGGTTCCCTTTCCCACAAAAGGTTGGACCAGATCATATTCAAGGTCCCTTTCAACCTGGGCTTTTCCAAGATTCTATGATTTTCTTGGCCAAAATTTTGTCAGGTTTTACCTGAACATGTTAATAGCTTTGATCAAGGCCAAATCTTTTTTCTTGTAACTTAGTCAGTTCTAGGCTGCAATAATTTGGAGATAACGTGAATCGGTAGCACAGATGTCTTCCTAGTTCCTGTCTGTTAGTGGGGTTATTTGCCTTTCCTGGGCAAGCTTCAGCAGGACTGGCATTCATTTGTCATAACGAGCAAAGTTACCGCCTCTGTTTTGTGCTGGAAATCCGGTGATGTGTAGATTTATAATGACTGGGATTCCTGCATTTCCTGGGGTTGACTTGGCAGGAAACTCCATCATTTACTGCCACTTTGTTACTCTGGCTTTCTATGTAAACCTGAATGAACTGGAGTGTGAAAGTGCAAGCTTTGACTTCAGGATTAATAAACCAACTTTATAGTATTACTGTGTGTGCTGCATTCTTGCCCACTGGGTTCACTTTCTTGGATTGCAGGGCAATTACTAGTACGTGAGGCTCTTTAGTGCAATGCTGTTGCAGCTTTTCCTTTTAACTCTAACTATAATGCAAGAAGCAGATGAAAGTCTTGGTCCCTCCAGCTGCTGGATTGTTCTAAATAACTGTAATTTATAGAACCTCATTTGTCCTTTGGCCATTATCTTAATACTGGCTTAAAAGTAAGAGAAATCAAGAAGTAGGCTTGGTGTTTTGTTGAGGGAAGAGGAATCCACTCATCTAAGCTTTCAAAGTGTTATGTCTAACCCAAAAGTGGTCAGCCAGTGGTCCAGGGTACTGCCCTGTGGCCTGTGAAATCTTGCTTCCCGTTCTGGCCTTGTCATAGAAAATAGATTTGGGAATGACAGATGAGAATGGAAAGCTCTTTCCTACCCCCGTGTTCAGCTGTAAGGAGTAACCCTGGGTGCAGCTCCTTCTGCTGGGGCCACCTCTCAAGCCACTGGTCCTCAACAGCAGCAGTCTTGCTCCCAAACTTCTGTAAACATTTTGGAAACTTTAATTGTAAACGTTTTTCTTGATCTGGTTCTGAACGTGAAGGTGGAAGGACTGCTGCACCTAAGGCTGACTTAATAGGTGATAAGTTCACATGACACTCCTTCCTGCTTCACCTTATAATTGTGTTTTACAGTTATCCATCCCCATGGCAGTTACTGGAATGCTGTGCGGCAGGGAATGTCCCAAGGCTCTCCGTAACTCTGTAGAGTTAGAGAATATAATAAATTGCATCTGCAAATGTCCACTTGGGGAATCATAATGATACTACGAATGTCAGTAGGAGGGGAAAAAAAAAAATCCGTGCTGTGATGTAAGAAGCAGTTGGCAGCAAACGCCTTCTGAGCAGGGGAAATCTAAATAGGAGCTGCTTATTAACCTTGTGCTGCTTTCTTGAGTGTTTCCCAGAACATCCCTTGGTGCCTCTGACTTTCTGCCAGGGCACCAGCTGCGTTCCCTGTCCAGCCTTCTCTCACCCTGTGCAGTGTTACCGCGATGCTACCAAAGCCCACCCGCTGCCTGTTTCCAGGGGCCGGGGCTGTCCGTGCAATGACGGCCTTAACTGGGGAGCGTTTCTTCGCAGTTAGGAGTAGTTTGTGTGACAACATATGCATATATGAAAAGAATGCCTCTTCCTCTGTGCTTTACCTGGAATATCTTTTATCTTTTTTGGTAATTTATGAGAAATTTGTCACGTCATCAGCCTGCAGTAACAGGACTCAAGAGACACAGATCTTAAGCTGGTGGGAGCTCTGCAACTTTATGGAAATCAGCGGGGTGAAAAAGGCTGATTCAAAATGTAACAAGCTGACCATAAATTTTAAGAGAATCTCTTCAAATAAAAACCATGAGAGCTTTTTCCTTTCCCGGTAGGATGAAGACGGAAGCAATGTTTTCTGAGATTGTCATGGGAGCTTAAAAACCTGTGTGCCTGTGTAGAAGTCTGCTAGTAGCAATATGGGGTATTTCTTCTGTCTTTTCTTCAATCAAATTTAATACCTCTCTGGAGGCAACCTGCTGAGCAAGTGCTGTTACAAACTGTCCAGCACATGATGTTATACTTGCAGGGATGATTCCACAATAAATATAGCCCATGAATTTCACCTTCCATCTCTGCTGACACCTTTGTGTTTGAAAATAGGGCTGTTTAACTTCATGAGGGTGACACCTAGGATATACTTGGGTCTTCGGTTCCAGGCTGATTGTATATAATTATGGTTACTTAGAGGATTGAGTAACACCTTGTTTTAGCAACATTGATATTAACACTAATTGCTCGTTGGATTCCTATGGAAACTCTGAAGGCGTCCATGTTCACCCTGTAGTGATTCATTATCTGTGTAATTCTGTTCCTGCAAACAATGCAATGGGGAAAGCTTCTGTGTTTTCTTTTAATTTACTGGAAGGAGTTGTGATCAGTCAGGCACCATGGGATAATAGCCATCTTCCCTGTCAACGTTGGTAATGTTCCTCTTCATGCATAGATAGCTTAATCATCTCATGCTGTAAGGGATTAAATGCACCAGGAAATTCCTCGCTAGTTTATTTTCTTAACCTTTTCCTGTTGTAGACCAGAGTTTGATTATAAATGCAGATTGCAAAACCGCCGCGTGCTGTGAGCAGCAGCCCAGCCTCCCCGCAGCCCGCAGATGTGCAAGGCGTCCTCCTGCCCTCCCCGGGGGCTGAGCGCCGGCGCCCTGTGCCCGGCACGCCTGGGGACGTTCCTTCGCCGCAGAGCTGATGTGTGGCTGCTGGGGAGACCTCAATGGGGAAATGACAATACCGTCCATTCAGGCCGGACAATTAATTTTTAGCCTTCAAAAAGCTGTTTAATTTCTGCAGGTCCTGGTGAGTCTAGGGAGGCGCTTCCAGAGGACAAATCCTTCTATTTTAGATGGTTATAGAGCCATAAGATAAGTTATGATTGTAAGTATACTTTTAAATATTTACTTTTGATAAAGGGACCAGGAAGATAGACATAAGCGTTTGCTGGGGAACAGTTTGTGACGCACTTTCAGCCTGAAAATTATGTCTTCAGCCTGTGTGGTGAAAAATGATGGGTGCTTCATGCCAAGAAGCTCTCACTTCTTGTTGGAGGATTTGCAAAGCTGGGGAGGTGTGGAATCAGTTGTGAATTTTACTTGTAATGAATAGCTCAGGTGGTGAGGACTATCGCCTCCTGCACTTTCTTAAAGCCGTGGCAAGGGCACAGGCACAGCCTGGAAAGCACTGCCACTGTCCTATAAACTTTTTTTCAGCTAAAAATCCCCGTTCACGAAATGCACACCGAGACTTCCTTTGTCCACTGGAGGTGGTGAAACGAGAATAAATGTGGATGCTCAAGCACGGAATATATAGAAAAACTTAGTACAGACTACAGTATAACAAATCATCATTCTGCTCTCGCATGCTGCTGCAAGGAAGCAGTTTTGTGGTAGCTGATGCATTGCAATTTTGCATCACTTTGCTTATTACGTACCAGCTGTTACAGGAGTGCACGCAGAAGATACTGCAGTTGCTATTATAACAAAAACACCAAGGAAAAAACCTTTCTAGAAGCAGAAGGTGGAGCTTGCTCTACTAAAGCCCTGAGAAAAGACAGGTTACTTGCAGGCGGTGATACGGCAAGAGCTAAAATTGAGAAAAATCTTTGATGCCAACTGATGTAAAGAAAACGGGCTGAGTAGCAGATGCATGAGCAAGATGTCCGGAATGATTGTATTGGAGACTAGTGATATAATGATTACTGATTTATCAGTCATATTGAGGTAAAAGCTGGAGAATGTTAAAACAAAGGAGCCCAAACTGACTCCTGCTGAAATGTGTAGAGGCTGTTTAAGTCCCTTAACCTGCTTTGAGAACCCATAACAACCTGGCAGGTGATATTCTCCTTGCAGGAGGTAGGCTGACTGATATCCCTTTTTAGTGTTGAATTAGTAAATGTGCAAATAAAAATAGTAGGTTTTAAAGTTCTGTGCAGCAGCCACTGACCTGGATGAAGTCAACTGATTCTGACAATTAGAGTAATTGTTTGGCTTGCCCGGTCTCTTCTCTACTTCCAACTCTTATTCAGCCCTTGATGGTATCAAATAATTTCCTGAATGAAACAGCAATTCTGCCTCAATAAAATATTTATGATTATGTTGAGTGTTTCCTGATCTCTGCTTTGAACTTGCTTTTTTTATTTGTTTATTGGGATTAATGTTTCTGCATAGCTCTGGGATGGAGAAACCAAAACACCACTTGTTACATGAGTGGTATGAGCTAGCTAATCTCAGATGTTTGAGATGTTCATTTAATCATCTTCAGCTCTCTTTTTCCTGAGGCTAATACCCATTTGAAGATGCTGATTCTCAATCTTTCACTTTCCTAGTGAATGAACCCATGGTTAAGAACTGACTTCCAAAAAGCAGTTAATTTATAACGGGTTTAAAATTACAACCTGGTTGTTCTTATTTTCTACCCCCATCCTTGATTCTTATCAGCAGGTTACAGGTGCTCTCCCCTCTCCCTTCCTCAAGATGAAATTAAGCTGTAGCTGTGAACTTTATCTCTTATGATAACATTTTTCTTAATCAGCCAACCATAAGTCCAGTGCTGAACTGTAGTAACTCAGGAAATAAATGTAAGCATGACATCTGAGACACTGCCAGAATTATTTGTCCTGGGTTTCATTATTATTAATTTAATAGCAGGCTTGTGGCCAGCTAACTGGCATTGATATTTGTTGTTGTTTATGAAGGTTAAAATGGAATCGACCTTCTGTAGATGTTTTCTTAATGCTTCTTTCATAACTGATGCCAGACAAGGTGACTAAATCTAATACACCATAAAAGTTAAAATGGAAAATAAGCATCTGCTGGCTGAGTTTGTTGTTACCCAGTCAGAATGACTCCAAATCAGAAGCAATTCGTACTGCTCTGCTTGGAGAGGCTGCGTGTTCCTCTTCAAATGGTTTCTTAGCTGGTTTGGAATATGATTTTTTCCTCTGTGACGGAATGTTTATTACGACTCTTGATATTACTGCTTCGGTAAAACAACAGACGACTCCAAGTGCTCACTGAGTACCTCCACAAATGGTAATCTGTAAGATTTTTTTTTTTTAAATAATGGAGGATTCAAAAAAGAAATTGGGCACAGTAGCAGTATCATACCAGCCGTCACTCATTAGCTAAAAAGTGGGATAGCTTCTTCTATAGGGATGCAAATATTCCGCCTGTTTGAAAGTCTTTGGGAATGGGTCCGGAATGAGTCATGAGCTTTGGGAATGTCATTATTTCCTTTTCAGAGCATCCTGCCTTGTACAGGAATAAGGACTGAAAGCTGGAGTGAAATTTGGAGTTAAGGAAACCATCCTTTTTTTTTTTTTTTTTTTTAAATTCCACCTTGCTCCTTCATGAGATGAGGGGTGGGTGATACATGATGCACTGTCAAATGTATTAGTGACATTGTTTTACAGTAGTGCAACCCCGTGACTTGCCACTAAGCCTAAGCATCAGAAATCTGAAGGAAGGGGTGGGAAGTGCATTTGCTGCTCCAGTAAAAACTTGTTGCATTCCCCCAGCGTGGTGTGACTGACTTCAGCGTCAGTGAGAATCTCCACGTTCTGTTTGATTTCCTGGATCTCCAGATTTCCTTCCCTTATCTGACACGAGCATTTCATTTATATATATATATATCCACCTGTAGGTTGCACCCACACTCTGAAGAGTGTTTAGGAACAGGCTGGGGCAGTGTGGTTTGGCCTGAGGCCTCCTATATAATAATAGTTCATTGCAAGGGCTGACCCACTGTTTTTTAAAGGATTGAGATTTATGGCCAGAAATGACTGTTTTTATCATAAGGATATAGCTCACAACAAGGGCCTTCTATAGAAAAAGGTGGCATGTCTTCCCAGGTTCCTAGAGATTAATTCCGTGCTTATGAGAGGTTTTTGTCAGCATGGTAGAAAAACTTTAATGCTGACAATCAGGTGCATGTCTGCCCTTGCTGAATTAAGCCAGTTGCTTATAGAGCCATGATTGCTGGTGGGCTCTGGCAGCAGTTTTGAATTTGAGTTGTTTCCCTTCTATTAGGTGTGTGGAATATGATTTTTCTCCCTTTCACAGCTAATTCATATCATGGCTTCATTCTTGCCTTGACTTTGGGTGTGAAAAGAAGCATTTTGCACCCCTAGGGTTTGGATGCTGAGAGTCTGGCTTTCTTTAAAGCAGCATGCTCTGGCCACTTGCCTCATCCAAAATGTACGAGCAGAGCAAAACTAAAGGGCACAGAAGGCCTGAACTTGTAAGGGGATTGCAGAAGGGTCAGTTCAGCTACCTAGCTTTCATCTTTCCTAGAAATAAAACCAAAATAAAATACCCCTTTCTTCCCTCTGACTCTACAAGAGAAGCAAGGCAATTTGAAAAGTAATTTTTTTGTGATTTACTCTTTATGTAACTTGGTTTAACGATGCTGCTTGCCACCAATCCTGCACTGGAGAGTTCCCAAGGATGGCTACATAAGAGGAGGCTCAACTGCTTAGCTGCCCGAGTGCAGGGGATGGCTCAAATAATTAAACTCCCAAGCCTATAATGAGGTGCACTGTAATTTCATTTGGTTTTAGAGTTTAGACACAGCTAGGAAGGCTCAGAAAAGTCAAATGGCACAGGATAAGGATAAACCCAGCCCCCCAGTCACACTCGCCAATTTTAGGCATGCGGTTCCCTGTCCTGTAATGTGTTGTAAACATCTGGGCTATTTACTAAGCTGGGATGAAATCAAGCAGGGGTGGCTGAGCAGGGTGATGCGAGATGACGGTGTCTGACCCAGATGCCGAATGGTTAGATAACGGGTGACGGGGGGAGGCTTTGCCTTATCGCAGGAGTGGCAGCTGGCAAGCAGGCTCTTGCCCTGCTCTTTCTGAGCCTGAACAGCAGGTCACAGCTGGAACTTGCTTGTTGAGCTCCCTTTAAAAAAGGTATGCGTGTGAATAATATGCAGGGGAGACAGAATGAAAAGCAAAGCATTTATGAGAGTCTTCATTTTTCCTTTGTTCTTGCCTTCCCAAATTCTACTCGGACTCCAGCACATGAAGCTTTATCACAGCCCATAAGTTTTCCCTGGGCTGTAATTCTTTCACTCTCAATTGCTTATCTGTTGTCACCTTTTTCCTCTGTCCTCTCAATCTCATTTTTGTCTCCTTTTTTGTTTGTTTTTTTCCTTATCTTCTGAGCAATCTTACCATCCTTGGTTTGTTTTCATTGCAGCCTGCAAAAAAAAAAAAAAATTGCTTTCTCACTTGTGCTTGCGCAAATTAGTTTTTGCTGACATATATGATTCTCTTCCAAAGAGCTCATCGGTTTGGGCAAGAGTGCTTGCATTCAGCTTCCTCTACTGTGCTCGAAGTCTCTTATAGCTGCCTTTTATTTTATTAGTTGCATTTTTAATAAAAAAGAAAGACAAATAGGAATCCAGCCATGTATCTTCTAAAGCAATTTTCTTGCTGATGTTTCAGTTAAGTACTGAACAGTATTCCAACTTTGGCATATTTTTCTACATTAATCCTAAAATGGCAAACAGTTCTGGCTCTGTACAGTATCTTAGCAGGCAGCTGGAAGCCAGCATAAGTATGCAGTGCCTGAGTCGTGGTACCATACTTTGATAGGTGGGATTATGATTATCTTTATTAGGAGTGTGACTGGTTATTTACCTCCACTTTGGGATCCTAAATGCAGTGTAGAAGTTGTGTAGAAGATCTTGCTGACCAAACAAAAAGGCAGTAACTGTCCCAAGCAGCTTAGGAGCTAAGAATAATGCCAAGGTGGCAGTTGGCGAGGGGCAGATGTGGGAGAGCATGGACACAAGATGCAAGTTCTGTTGCTGCTCTTGCAGTAATTCCCAACGATGCACACTTTCTCTCTAAGAGCAAAAGACAAAATGTGTTACCAAGCTAGAAACTGCAGCAAATTCAGATGCATTTAGCATAAGGGATTTTTTTGATCTTTAGTTATGGACTTCCTATACCAGCAGCCAAAACAAAAATACCTGCTGCAACCACCTGAATTGTAATCTTGGGCAAACAGAGACTTGAGCTGCTTGTTAAAACAGTCTATGAAAGCAAATATTAGTATTGGGTAAGAAATGAAAACAGGAACTTAAGGTCTAGGTAGTGAAAAAGCCACGAAGCACCAGCTCATGTGGGATGTTGAAAACCTCAGGGCTGATGCTGTGACCCTGCCTCACCTGGGGAATGGTCCATGTAGGTGCCCTTGCATTCAGTGGGGTGGCTCACTGGAGCAGGACCACATGTGAGCAAGTGTTTGCACGACTGTCACTTTGGCTTTAAATTCTGGAGAGACCCAAGCGCTCCTGATGATGTGACCATTGTCAGCTCAAAGAGCAAATGCTGCTGGAGCTGCTCAGAGCTTTATCAGAGAGGGACATAAGTCTCTTTGGTACCAGGGGGATCGTAAATTAAGGGAGTTTTACAGCAACAAAACACCTGTCAGTACAGGATATAGTACACATGTGAGGTAATTTTCCTACTTGCACATCTCTTTGGGAGTGAACTCTTTCCTTTCTGTACAAGCAGGCGGTGGGAAGAGATGCCCCTGCCTAGTGCCTGCGGAGGGCAATGCCCGCATCAGTCGATGGTGTAGTTCCATCGCAACGGGAAAACCAACTCTCTGTTTACAGCTGCCGTACTGCAAAGGTCCAAATGCAGCACGAGGAGAAACCTCTTGCTTCTGCCCACCACCCTGTGCCAGGAAAACAGAGTTTGGATGCTGAGATGGTAAATATAAAAAAAATAATGACTTTTCATAGTTACCATCTTCCACTGCCTATCTGCAGATGAAAGGTATTTTTAAGGATTTTTCCTGCTCCAGGCTGAGGGTAATGCTTACCAAAAATTGTAAGGGGGATTCCTTACTGATTTCAGTGAGCTGAGGGGCTGCCTCTTATGACAGCTGATGGCTCTTCACTGTTGCACTGCTAATTGTGACTAAACACAACTCTAGGTTACCCTAAGTCTGCAGTGATTTTTTTTTTTTTTTTCTTGACCACCATGGGGATGGCAGGGGCCACATGAAAGAGTGGCTGGTTTTTGGTGTTAGGCAGGGATGGATGAGGGTGGAAAATGGTGAATTTTTGAGCTAATAATGGCTATTTGGAATCCGAAAAATATTTTCCATTAAATGGTTCTTGTCCTTAAACTTTTAAAAGGTGTTGAATAATATAAGGTCAGAGAATCTGAATCTTCCAATTCTCTTAAAAAAAAAAAAAAATTGCAACACAATGTATCTAGCTGCATTTCTAATAATATTACTTTTAAATGATGTACAGTGTGTTCTGTTTGAAATACCTGGGAACATCAAATTGGGTCCTATGAGTCTCAAAAACACGACTGATAAAAAGACAGTAATCCAAGAGAACACCATTAGCGAAAGGCACAGCTTAGATAAAGCAAAAGGGACATTTGGTTTTAATGGTATTGCAAAACCAGCCTCCTATTAAAAACATCATTTCCAATTAAATCATCAGAATTTACTTTGTAGCATGCTGAATGAAATTATTAGAAATGGCTCTGTAGTACTGGGTCTTTTTTGTTATGGGAAAGTATATTGATTTGGTGCCAGGCTCTGATTAACAGAAATAAGCAGCAAGCCATGGCACTATCATTGCATTAGGATTCTTGTACTAATTATTTTCTAATTGGAACCAATGAGGAATTGTGACATCATTACTCAAATAAATATCCCACTTGTTAAAATAAGCACTGCAACTTCTGGACACTTGGGTAAAAATTCAAAGCTTGGAAACTTTAGCGAAACTCCCACCGATGATAGTGTTCATGTTAAATGCATGAGCGCAGAATTTGGCCCTTCTGCTTTGAAACACTTGCTCTGTCTTGCACTTCGTACTGACTTTGTGCATCTAAGATTGCTTTTTTTTTTAATTAAAATTAAATTGTAGGGAACAATGGGTGCCCTGATGGATTTCACTGATTGCTTGGCTTGAATACCTTTAAGCGAGAAAATGCTGGGATAGTCTCTTCGGTGTTAATTTTTTTTTTTCCTCCAGGATTTCTCCCTCCTTGTCAGTTTTAAAGCAGTGCGATGGGGTAGGCTTGTTTTGTGGGGCTTTGAGCTTTGAAATAAATGCTAGGATTTACCTTCAAAGCAAAACTGGTGTAAAAGGCAATGACTTCGTGTCCAAGGAGTTCATACCACCTGCCTTGGCATGATATTTCTCCCCTCGTATTGTCATTTTTTGCCATTGTTATTGTTGCGTTATGCTATGGACAGGTTAAAGCCTCTACTTTTGAATGGAGCTTTTTGTACTGAACGGTTTTGTTGTGCAGCTGAGGCCGATCGCTGCTTGCTTGCCCAGGCAGATGTGTCTTTGCTTGGTGGTGAGGGGAGAAGAGATTCACTGCTGAGCTTCAGTCTCCTCTGGGATGCCTACAGCCAGCGTGCGTGGGTTGAGGTTTCCAGCCTTATTTGACTTGCACAATGAGGGCTGCTTCTTACTCCTAGCAGAGGCTAACCCTGCCCTGGTGTTCTCCTAAGACACATCCTAAGGATCTCAAGGTTTTAAATCGCTGATAGGATGGATGCAGCTGACCAGCCTGGGGTGATGCTTTCTGCTGTCTTCCCCAAATCCTTCAAGCAGGTACCTTTGTCCAGGTGGGTGTGTTCCTCTGGAGATGAAAAGCTGTGCTTTCAGCATCCCCTTTCATTGCTGCTTTCAGAAGCCCATCCAAAGATAAATTGAGCCAATGGAAAGACTCCGCTGCCTTTAGAGCAGACCTGTGGGGAGCAGCTAATGAGCTTTTATGGGAAATAAAAATCTTTTGCTGTTTCTTGGGTACCACATCCCAGAGGTAGTTACACGGTGTTCCTGGGATAGGCTTGCCGACGTCACTTTCTATGTTGCATCAGAGGAATTGGCCTCTTTTACTTTGCCTTATAAGCTTTAATCCAACCTCTCAGCAAGACGCTGCTGTGGTTTTGACTAGTCCCCAGTAACTTCAGAAATAAAATAGTCTGTTTGGCACAAAAATCACTTCTGCCAGCTCCTTTTGACAGATCACAACACAGCAAGTAAATTCCCCATGGTCAGTGATGCTGCCATCTGATACATGTGCTCCCAGCAAGTTTTATCTTTGTCAAGTTTCTTGAAGAAATTGGACTTCAGGGCCATGGAGCCAAAAAGGATTTCTCTTTAGTGCTTTTTTCACAGCTCTTTGTTATGTTTGGGGACTTAGTTTGATTTTTATTTATTTTTTTCTAATGGGAGGTGGGAGAAAGCAGAGGGGAGCAGGAAAATGAATCCAATTTGGCAAGCTTAGTTTTCTTTCTATCCTGCAGCCAAAGCAGGAAGGAAATGTCTTGCAGTTGGCCGCTGTCCTTTCTAGAAGCGTCTAACTGTTTAAAGTAAAATGTGATGACTCTGGCCACCCTGGGGTTCAATGCCAAATTTAAGCTGGTCTCACCGGGTGGCAAAAAGAGGTGTGTGACATGGGGGTGTTCTGAAGGGGATGGAGGGACAAAAAGAAGCAGGGATGAATAAAGCAAGAGTTTTCTCTGTTACTGAATATAATATTCTGAATGACACAGCAATGTCCAAAAAACGTGTATCATGTGGGGTGATTGAGGATTTAGTGAGATTACCCTTAATCTTCCTCAGTCAATAAAAAAGGAAACAAGAGTAGATCCTTTCTTCTTAGAAAGACAATGACATTTAGTATGTTTGCTAGAGTTGGAAAATTGGCACAATGTGTTTCATGTCATAATAACATTTAAATCTTCATAAGTTTAGACACTAAACTTTATCTGCTTTGCCCTAGTGCATCGATGGCTAAGTGCATTTTTCTGTAAAGCTCTGAAACGCCTCATCTGACAGAAGGCTTGTAAATTTGTCTGGTGACGGAAATAAACATCATTAGTACAGAGATGCTGCTAGGTTCTTCTAGCTGTCATTAGAAAAGACAACTTTAAACAGATACAGGCTTTATCTGTCTTGAAAATTAATGAGCTGCTGCCTTGTGCTTTTGTGTTGCCTCAGTTTCTTGTTTTCTTACCTGTGCATTTTGAGTAGAAACAAAACTTGCTTGAAGCATGAGTATCAGGGGAGGTCCCACTTGCACCCCATTTTTAGAGCTAGAGCTGGAGTACAGGTGGTCTAACACTGAGGATGCTAAACTGGGCTGGAGAGACCTGGAGTAAATTTCTTGCTCTGTCAGCACTTTGAGGTGTCCAGTAGAGAAATGCTATGTTAGAGTTAGGCAGTAATAATAATTTGTCTCTGTCTCAGATTGCCACTTCAAAATTGGATAAAATTACTTCCATATCTTACAACGCTTCTTAATACACTAGAGGCTGGAAGATTAGAAGATACTTTGCTGCAGAGGTATAGGACCTCTAGGATTAAGCATTATTTCTGCAGTGATATTTCTAATTAGAAAGTAACATAACAAAATCTTGGCTGGTTTTAGTGAGACATAATCCAAAGAAAACCATATTTGTGTGAATGTTGCTGAACGCCCCTCACCTGCACGCCTGTGAAGATCGGGTCTGATATTTATGTGCATGTTAAGGCATGAATGTATCTAGAGTTTACTGATATGCCACAAAAGAAAAGTTTTTCTCAATAGAGCAGATGAAGATTAGTTAGTTGTGCACATGGATTTAGTGTGCGGGCCTCAAAGAATGGGCAGAATTTGGTTTTTGTAGAAAATGAGCTGTGCCAAGTAAAGTTCAGGCTGACTCGTGGAGGAAAACTGCCTCAGTTGGGCAGACTTTAAGCCTATACGTCACTTGGCTTGAGAAAAGCCCCATCGCGGCCATTGGCTGCCTTGAGACCAGAAGTGTGGTGTAAGCCCTTTGCTAGACCAGATTTTAGAATGAAATCATATTCCTTTGAAATGAGCGTATGTGCGTGGTCATACGCTAATGTTGCCAGCTTTTGGGACGGTATCTTGAAGAGTCAAGTTTGAATCTCAAATTTAACTTGCATGTAAGTTTATGTATGATCTTAAATGTTTGTGTTCCTGTATTACCAACGTAAACCTGTCGTGGGTGAAGCCCCATTACAGATGATGTATAAATAGCCCATCAAAATATTAGTCCCTGGCTTGATAAAGATGAGTCCTTGAGTTTGCAATGTGGCTGTAAAACAAGAGACCAGGGCTAGCTGCATGTGCAGGAAAGGGAGTAAACAGGATGGTCAGAAAACGTGAAACTCAAACAGCAGGAGGTAACTACAGACAATAAAAAAGCTCTTTCATAATAGATTTTGAATGAATATTTAGTTTATTTGCTTTTTCAAGCTTGAAATCATGAATCCTGCATGATTGGATTTAGAAATCTCCCTGCTCGGGTGACCTGTTTTAGCTTGCACGTGTTAGACTAGATGCTCTGACCGCTCCTGCAGCTAGACTTTCCTATTTTTCTGGTACTTCAAGAATGCCACTGCTCTGGAAAACGTCAAGTATTTTTCATAGTTATAAAAAAGTTTGTTAATGGATATTTCATAATAAATCTTTCTCTAAACAGCAAAATACCTACCCTGCATGGAGACTGCCTGTGACAAGCGGCTTGAGCAGCATTTGGCACCCGAGTTTTGTCAGTTTTCAGCTTCTTGAGTGTTCGCAAAAGTTTGCAGAGTTAGAGGGTGATATTTCTTGTTTTTCCACCAGTGAAGGAGGCTATTTGGTGGTGAAAAATACATAAATTTAGTTTGAGCAAGATCTTATGGTATTAGTGATTTGCCACACATGGAAATATGTTATTTAAATGGCAATGTTCTTATTTTTACCTTACTAGAAAATCCATCTGTCTCCAGTCCCATAAAAATATCCTGAATGAAAATGGAAAATGCTATAGATGGCAACAGTTCTTCCAGGAAAATGTCAGCAAATCTGTCGCCCTTCTTACCACTATCATGTAAATACTAATCAATTTGGGATTTGTATCGTGTATAAAATGAAAAGAATATGGAAAGAAATGGGAGAGAATTGCAGCCATTCTCATGAATTTCCCGTCTTGCTAAAACCTGATGAACTTCAGTGATCCATGCTACTAGCAGGAAAAGCTTTTAAACTCTTTATCTGTAGTTCTGCTCGTAGAAATTTCCATGGCTCCGCTAACTTCAGTTGAAACGTTTGGGCTTGCATCAGCTCAGGGTTTGGTGTTCACTTTGTGCAAACGTGTACGCTCCCAATAACCTACTTGTACAGATGGCTGTGAAGAAACGCCCATTCTTTGTTTGACCAGCTCTATTGCCCGCACTGCTGCAAAATTCAAGAATAGGTATTGTGAGATTATTTTTAATCCTGAATTTATTCATGCAGTTAAAACATCCCATATATTGGAAGAAGTGCTAGAGAGGTATCTAAGGGAAGAGCTGGTGGGTGCGTAAAGCTTGCCATCTGTCTGACCTGAGAGGTACCGTGCAGTGATGGAGGAGTATAAAAGATGCTGACTCCTCAGCTTTACAAATGATTTCTGATGTTGATGCTGAGTTTTTCTCCCTTGCAGTCACAGCTGCATACCGCTCTGTCACAGATGCTTTTTGGCAATTAAGCTGTTACTGCTCGCAGCAAGTCCTGGCTCCCCAGTTTTATTTGGAAACCTTTACCTTAGAAATGGTTAATTACTCAGCTTCTCTCAATCCCTATGAGCTGCTTTTTTCAAGTTTTCTAATTTACATTGCCATGACTGGGCAGCAGTAAATCAAAGCCCAGCTGCAGCTACTGATCTCCTATAACCCTTTTTTCTCTTAGTTGTAATTTCAACTATAAGCTCAACAATAAGCCCATCTCTTAATCTCAGCATGAACAAATGGAAAATGGTCAAATGACGCACAATTTTAAGCTTCTTGCTGTATAAATTAGACGGAGTGCGTCAGTTCACTGGAATACTCTGACCTTTTCTCCTTAAAATTACTGGGGGGGGAAAGATCTGGGTTGAACCCTAGGTTAAAAGTCGTCTATATTTACAGTGCGCAACTGCCTAAGCATAAGGTACCAATGTGTACAGAACCTGGTGCTTAAAATATATGGGGAAATGGAAGCCAGGGCGTATAGAGAAGAGTGCCAATAAAAGCTGGACTGTTACTAGCTTTCAGCAGCTAAATTTACTAGAGTATTTGTATAGGCTAGTATTTCCCATCCTTAAGTATAGGGAAGAGGGATACGCCAGCTACCTGAGGGATTTAAAACTTGAATTACCAATCGTTTTAATCGGTACTGTCCTTCTTTATGTCAGCTGTAATGCAGCGAGCCAAATTTGGTCCCCCTTCCACCAGCGTGAGGCTATTACAGTCAAGGGAAGGCAGAGCTTGGCTGGCTCGGTGCTGCGGGAAGGAAAGCCAGGCGCAACGCTGACACGTGGTGATGGGAGCCTGTCAGCACCGTCCGCTTGCTGCAATAAGCACTTGAGCAAGACCTCTGCAATGTCGCAGGATAATTTGAATATTAATCTTGCTTAATGCAACCCGTGGCTGAGAGTGAGCAAAGGGAGGTTATGAACCGATCTTGCTGTTATGAAAATCCCCTTCTTTTGCCAGCGTTATGGGAATGGATTTCTCGCCCTCAGTGCCTGTGGTGGTGTTGCGGTTCTGATAGATCGGTTGGTTTGGTTTCAAATTGCTGCTGTAATGGTGATCAAGTCATATAAAACAGCATGCTTTCTAAACTCAGCAGTTGGGTAATGTTTTGTACATGGGCATAGTTCTATATGCATAGACAACAGTCAGGAAAAATTATTTTTGCTTGCATGTCACCTGATACTTAATTTAAAAGAATTACTGCTGTGAAAGAGGCTTTTTTCAGAGTTTCCAGGCAAATATTCATGTTACATACTCATTTGCTTTAGAACCAAGTGCAAATGATGCTTATTAGGTGTTTCTTCTCTGTAGCTTCTGTGCCAGCCCCTGGGTGGCTGGGCTCCGAGCTGGCCAGGGCATGGTTTCTCACTGTCCTTCCCTTCAGCACTGTTCCTGTGACATTAATTCCTTCATTATTAGTATCTCCTTTTCTGGGACTAAAGGAAAATGATTCTTAAGTGTGGAGAGATAAATAAAAGGAAGAGGAGAAAACTCAACAGGATCTGATTTTAGAGGCAAGGCTGAATTTAGTTTTATAGGCTAGCAGTAACCTGAAGTTTTACCTGAGCTGAAACTGTTAAGAAATGCAGGTTTTTTCAAAGCATTTTGTATCCATTGTCAGTGTTTCCCTGAGGAAGGAAGGAATCACTTGGTATGTCTGAAATGAAGCCACAAGTGATGGCTTTTACTCCTGACCCTGGTTGCTCGAAGGATGGCTTGAGCTGTTAACACCTCTCCCACCAAGGTTGTTCCCCACATCTTCCTTCTGCAGGGCAGCGTCTCCCTGAAGTTTTGGGGTGCCCATGCCTTAGCTGCTCAGAGGCAAGTCTGACAAGGTGGTTACAGAGACCGGGGGGCAATGGGAATGGCTCTGTCGCAGCCCCCGGTGCTCCTTATTTCAGTGAAACCAGGCGGGAGGTTTCCAAAAAGGCTGGTGCTGTGACCGCTGGCCGCTTTCTTCTCAGCACCAAGGATTTGCTGTGGAATGTACTAATGTAAACCCAGCCTAGTTTGACTGAAGATTGAAATTGAATTTTAAATAATGAAAGGCGCAGGGCACAAATGTGCTGGAAAAATGTGTGTTGGGAGGGGAAAAAAAAGATGGAAAATATCTTAAAGTGAGACTCCAGATTCTTAAAGACGCAGAGCTGGACTAGGGAGATCTTTCTCTAAGATCCAAATCCAGGGTGTGCGTGTGTTTCCATCACAAGTGAAGTGCCTCTGTGTACTTGTGTTCCTTCTGTCTAAGGCTTGAGCTGAGTGGGAATTAAGCTCCAGGCCACTTTAAGACGCCCTGCCATTCTCCAAATCTAACCATGCACATATAACGTACCTGTATTTATCAACATATATACCTTGGTCTACCTGTATTTATCAGCTTGTATACCTCAATCTTCGTTTGTTCCTTACATGCTGTTCTTAATTCACCTACTTGTGGTGTTGGTAGCAGAGCCACAGGACTTCACCTTTTTGATACGCACAGGCTCATTTTAAGAAGGCTGAAACCTGCTGTTTAATGCATTATTGAAAGCTGTTCTTTATTTTTAAACTTTCCAGGAAGTTAAAAATAGACCTGATCCTTTTCATTCTCTTATAAATAAAGAGCAGATCAGAATTATGCATTGAACACTGTGTATAATCCATTGGTTAGGGATTACATCTGGTGAATGCATCAGTTAACTGAATCAAGTCTATTTATGTTTTCTTAAAAAAAAAATTCCAACCTGACTCTTAGCTGTTTCCTTGCTGTCAGGATTAAGAAGGCAGTCATGGTGCTCTTGCCTAGCTTAAGTGTACTCGATCATCACTGGATTGAGCTGTGCATTCATCCAGTATCTGCAGATTGCCTGGAAGTTTGAGTGGATGCTCAACAGAACTGCTTTGGTTTTGTGTTAGTTATGGGTCTCTTATTTTCTTAGACTACTCTGAGAAAGTAACATCACATAGAATGAACATATATTTTTAAAAAAGAAAATCTGTCCTCCTGTTGCTTTGAACTGGATGTTATTCAGGAGCACAAACCCCTATCCCATCTGTATGCAGAGCAGTCTGCCTTAACACCTTGCATTTCACCATAAAGAATATAACGACTAAGACGAGCAGGGCCCAAACCATCTCTGCTACCCTGAGCAGCCTTGCTACAGATTCCTGAGAAGGACCTGGCCTAACGCGGAGGTGTGTGTGAGTGTACTGGATACCAGATTAATTTTTTCAGTTTCTATGAAAATGTACTATGCTGCTAGGTATTCATGTCTTAAATAACATTAAGCTGCATAAATGCAAGGAAAAAAATCTAATCAGTGACTAATTTATTACAATGAATTGTCAAAGAGCCATAGGGGTTTGTATGCAATGCTGTGAATAATTAATCATTACAGGTGGGATTTTCAAAAGTGCTTGGGGGCTAGCTCAGCCCCACTCATGCCAGGGAAGATGGATGAATGCTCTAGAAAAATCTCATTGAAATACCAAAGATTAGAGCTAACCAAGGACTATTTTTGTATGTATGCCCTTGTCTGTGACCTCCTTTAATGTTTCAGGTCCTTCCTTTTGGGTCCTGAAAAAATAAATATCTTGCAGAAAGCTTTATTGGAAAGAATTCTTCATACCTTGGTCTGAGTTTTAATTTTTTTCGAAAGTAGTCTGCTAAGAAATCAGAGTCAAAGAGGGAAAAAATCAAATACTCACCAAAGCTGTCAGTAGCTGATAAATTGGGATAAAATATTGTTACAATCATTCTTCATTTGCTCACAAAAAATACCCCCTATGTCCATAGCATTTTCCTATGCAATTATAATATGTTTTCTTGTGCCATGAGTTTTAATGGGAGAATGAACTCTTAGTTCACATCTGTTTTGAAAACCATCTCGTGCACTTCTGCAGCTTTCTGCACCTTAAATATGCCCACCTCTTAAGAAAATCAATCCCTTCTTGAAAGCGGGCTGTCTTGGATATAGACGTGCAAATATGTTGTTCTAAGACAAGCTGCAGAGGGAGTTTGTAATGAATGTTACTTCTCCAGAGAAGCTATCCCTGGGTATTATTGAAAGTACAGGCTGAGCAAACTACGTACCAAGAGATTCATGTTGAACACGGCAGAGCAGAGCAGCTCTTGCTTGTACTCCTCGATACCTCCTGCAGGACCATTGCTCACTAGCTGGAAGAGCTGTCAGTGCTGGCTCTAACCTGCATCTCGGATTCATATCCCATACTCTGTAAAATGTAATCTCCGTATGTGGAGTATAAAAGGTTTTGTGTGTGGTAAGAATTGGTCTCTGGGCTTCAGCTTTTTCCACCTATAAAAGAGAATACTTGCTAGAGAATGGAAAGGTTCAGAAAAAAGGGAGTACTTTTTTGCTGCTAGAACCTTTCCTGCAAGGTGTTCCATATCCTATTGCTTATGAACCCTCTGATCTATATTTACAAATGGCCTTAAAATGGCAGGTAAGCAAAAATAGGGTTGGATGAAAGGAATATTGCCAGCCACCTGGCTCACCAGCTTAGTATTGTGTTCAAGTCTTTCGACCTTGCTAGAGCCTCCATGAGGGGTGTTATAGCTCAGGGGGATTAGAAGGAATGAAAAGCACTAATTCAGCTTTCCCCACAGAGAGTAGGTTACATCCACTGTTGCTATCAGTTACAATACGGTTTTCTGTTTTCTAATAGAGAGGAGTTGGCTGGGGAAGTGGACATGCTAGCTGCTCAAAGACAGTGGTGGCTGGCTACCCCTCAGAGCTCACTGTATTTTTGGAAATAAATTCTGGAACAGTTGATGGAAAATCCACAAGCTAAGAACAGTGGCCACTATTTAAAAGTAATCTGAAGATATGTATGTTCTCGAATCGCTTCTACCAGCCTTGCACATGGCAAAGGGCAAAAGAGGGGTTGTGAGCCTGAGGTTTTGTTCATCATTTCAAGAACAGTGTGAAGACCACATTGACAGGCAAGGTAGGCAGTCGTTTAACGCAGCAAACTTCACCAGTGCTTTGGAGATCCAAGGTGATGGTGAAGGGTCAGGGTTTCTGCTCCTGCTCGGCAGCAGTAACAGGAGAAGACCAGATCTGGAGTCCATCCCAGTTCTCCACCCACCCCTCATCTCCCTCCAAGCAGCAGCAGCCCAGCAGTTGCCTCTTGTTCTTGGGGTGACAAAATTCAACCTTGCTGCTGTGTTGAAGCCTTGAGCCAGCCCTGCTGCAGCTCTGTTCTGCCTTTTTGGGAAAGGGCAAAGAGAGTCAAAAATGGATTTCTAAATAGGCTGGATTATTGAGGACTCCTATTGCAATGTAAGAAAGATTTGGAGTGGAGCATTAGTTTTGGGGAATGCTTCTGGCCAGTGCTCTATTTATGCTAAGTGTTAAAATCCTTCAGTCCTTGCTGCCATGAGCTCCTGCCCATGTCACTGCTGGTCTGTAGCATTTTCCTGTGCCTATGTAGCACGGCCACTGGATGACACCACTCGTATTTCTGGAGATACCACCTAACGTAATGAGCCCTGGCTTGTCATACTTCTAAATATTTGATTTTGATTGTTTAAGACTCTCATGTCTTGACCTATGTGAATTTTGCACTTCAAATCGGCTGATTAATGCTCATGCTACAGCAGTTTTAAGTTCCCAGAAGCAATATCACTTATCAGCCTCCAATAAACGTAAGCAATCCCAGCTGGAGAAGCTTAGGAAAGATCTATACTGAGATCTATGTAGGCTTTAACTGTTGTGCATTGCTCTGGTTCACAGAACAGAATTCAGCTATTTTGTGGGGGAAATGGAAAGTTCCACTGCAGGGCTCCATGCAGAGGCTGAAAGACAACCAGGTTTTAGATGAGAAAGGCTAACGTGTGGCCTGGACCCCATGGGTTAAGTGAGTGGCTGAAGACATTGAGGACAGACTAGAGCAGGGACAATGAGCAGCAGCAGTTGGAAAACGCACTTTCAGTAATATCCTTTCTTGATAAACTGCAAGTACCCATTTGCAGCAGCAGGTCTTCTCTGTTGATTGAAAAATTCCTGGGGAAGATCTCTTTCCTTCTGAAGTTTCTCTTCTTACCTAACTGAGTTGAATAGGAAAGTTTGAGAATCTGTTATGTCTGAATTAATAAAAATTAGAGCTGCTCCAAGTTTATACACAGGTATTTTATGATCTGTCTCAGAGCAACTATTAGATACATACCTAAGTTGTGCTGAAATTGATGTCTCTGACTCAGAACCATGCTCTGGGAAGGTACATCCAGCTGGAAAACAACTACAGTCTTAAACATGATTTCCCCTATTGTAGCAAGGGCAAGCTGTGCTGGTTGCTTTTTTAATATTTTCTAACTGTGCATGCTGAGAAGCAGTGCAATGTGAGAGCACTTGCTGTCATAAATGAAGGCAGAGAAGCAAAGAAAAGTGCATTTGAGTGTACGGAGCTTTTGTTTGCATGAACAAGTCAAGCAGTTGCTTGGCCAGAAAGATAATGCTCACAAACAGGCTGTGTATGGAAACATGGGTGTGTACAAGTGGGCTTCAACCCTCTTACCAAGCTGCAAATGATTAGGCCTGTAATGTTAAGTGGAAACATATAACACATAAAAATAACTGCTTAAAAATAAGCTTTCCAGTCTAAAGGTCCAGGATTTTATATTTACAGATTATTTTTATGGATGCCATTTTCTCTTTCCAGTATTGTCTGTGTCATTGGTAGGGGAATTATTCATCTACTCTACTCCTCAAAGATTTATTTGCTAATCTCCACTAACAGGTGCTTTCCAGGCATATGCGTACCCATCCCTTTATTAAGATGCTCTGGATCTGCTTTTGGGACTCTTCCCCCATCTCTGCTCTTAAAATCCAAAGCCAAAAATTTCATATCTGTCTGCCTACATATTAGGTACCTAAATCTGTTTCATGCATCACGTGTGGAATAAGAACATGAAAGCGTGCTTGTAAAGGGTGGTTGTAAAACTAAGCTCATGCTCTATTAAGAGAACTATTTACAGAATGCAGCAGCTCAGTCTGGCCAAATTTATAAGATGGGTTTGTGGGTGCCACCTCCACAGTCCTCCCTCTCTGACTTTTGTTTCTTTCTCCAAGCTCAGTAAAGTGGTTAGTTTTCCCTTTAAGCCAAGTTTGCTGATTCAGGACCTTTTGGTTGAGTGGCCACCAGTTCCCTATGAGAGATTGCTATTGGGTTGTGTGCATGACCGAGAAAATGCCTTGGCCATAAGGCACTGTGATCTGTGTCTGCTCTTTGGCTCATTGCATTGTGGCAGAGGAAATACTCTGCTGGTCCTCTTGGCTGCTCCAGAAGTTCACTCTTCAGCTGATCAGGAACATCTACGCTTGAGAGACGATATTTTTTTCACCAAGACTTTTCTTCTTCAATTTTATTCTCCTTGCAGATCAGATGTTCAATTCCATGATATGTGGGCTTCTCCTCTGAACACTGCTGATGTTCATTGTGTTTTTCCATTTAGTGCTGCAGCACAGGGAGATGATGTCTCAGATGTACAAGTGGGAAGTTAAAGCAATGAAAACAAACGGTCAATGTCAAAGTCTGTTCTGTGGCAGAAAGGGGAATCTGAGACTTTTGACTCCTTCAAAACTGCTCTTAATTGGTTGAATAATAGTTTAGGAATTGTATAATTTGAGTGTGAATGAATCCAAATTAATGACCCAGCAATGGGCTGAAAACAGGAGATTCCTTGCATTAAAACTAAGTAAAACTGAAGCTTCTACCTATAACTGGGAAAGCATGGCATTTCCCAGATCACAGGGAAAAGTAAGAGGTAACATCACATGAAACAGTGGTATTTTATGCACTGTATTACTTCATCTGGAAGGTCAATGATGAAGTCTCACAGCAGCAGAGATCATGACATGGTTTAGAGAGTAAGAAACCCATTCAGGGAGGCTAAATGGGTTGTCCAAAACCACAGATCAAACCGCAGGAGTCGGTGCATTCCTGATAAAGCTGTGGAAAGGACCAAGTTCAGAGGTGAAAGGAGGACCCTCTCTCCTTTGCAGGGGGTCAGGGTAAGGGAATTGGAAACTAAGCGCTGATGGAAAAAAAACCTGCTAGGTTGGAGATAAGTGAATAAAAATACACTGCCAGCAAGCAAGGACAGCTGTGGTGCTACACCCAATGGCAACTGTGGAAAAACAAGGCTGTAAAATAAATATACACATGGGGAAAGGTTAGGCAGGTCTTACTTTCCACCCTACTGTTACTGTAACCCATATAACACAACACCTTGTTTTGGTTGTGAACAGAAGAACAGTGAGCGCTTGGCTGTTAGCTAATGGAAAGGATGGGTGACAGCGGGTCGTTCAGAATGCACTGCTTTGGTCTAGCTGCGTCTCCAGATTTCTCTGATTCTCAGCTGTAGGGACAGGGGAACTTTAACATCAGAGGAGGAACAGTGCTGTGGTACCTCAGTATAACCATTGCCTCCAGGCACCTGCTGAAGCAAAAGTGTCCTGTCCTCCGGGGCGGATGTAGCTGCTCTTGGTCCAGGTACTGGAGTAAGGTTAGGGAGAGGTCCCTGGCTAATTATCAAAAGTAAAAACAAAAAGGGATGCGTCTGTATTCATCACAGCATTTGAAATGGCAGTAATTTCTCAGAAGACTTCCAACTGCTTGCTAAAATCTCACTGAAATGTAAAATTCTGGCTAAAATAAAACATGACAAGTGGAGCGGTTTGGGTTTCTTAAAAGGGATAAGCTTTTCAATCTGAATTTCAGTACCTTTTTGTGGTTGTGAAAGTGGTGAATGCTGATCTCATCTTTATTCTGTTCTTTAGCTTGGATATCATAATGTTTCAAAAAAATAAATGTGAAAATGGCCAAATTATTCCACATGATTTCACATATGGTTCTATATCAAAAAAAATAATCCTTTGTAGGAACAATGTGTAGCTTTGTCTTAATTGCATGTATTACTCTCCTATTGTCTGCAGACATTTCAAGACTCTCCAGAAGTTATCAGAATTTCATCTGCTTCTCCATTATTAGACTTATACTAGGCTTCAAAAAACACTAGTTTATTAATAGCCATATCCATGAGAATCTTACATTTATGCTACTATGGTCATACTGTTCTTCTATCAAAAAAATGTAAAATTTAATCAGTTTTGCCCAGAGCCTTAATTAATGTAAGGAACTCTATGTTCATTCTCCTTCTACTAGAAATATGTGGCATGAGACAAAGGTAATTTGCTTGCTGTATAAAAATAGGAAAATGGCATCATTTCACAATTAGATCTATCATGGAAATATATTCAGGTTTTGTGCTGTTCTAAGTGGGAGCATGCCGAGATGCTCTATAAATGGACACAGCATCCAAGCCAGGTTAGCAAGCCCGCTGCAGGCACTGGCACAGAGATAAAGGTAGCAGCAATAATGCTGCCAGTTTGTGGAGCTCTTTGAACACTTTGGCTTTGCGTGATGGGGAAGTGTTTCTCCTTGCTAAGCATAATCAAGGCAAAAAATCCATGCAACCACAGAAGGCTTCCATCTCCACGAAGGACATACAAACTGGTTTTGGCCATGCTGTCTTGCCTTGCCTCTGGTGACAACTGATAAAGCATTTGGCTCTTCTCATATGAGGTTTGCGTGCTCTAAATGTTAAGCATCGTCTCTACTGGGGAAGTAAAAAAATTACCAGAAATTATAAAGATGAGCAAGTAAATATGAAAATCCCAACTAACCAGCCTAACTCCTGTCCAGTAAGATTCCTTCCCAGCAACAGGCTGGACAAGGGTCATTGCTCAAGTCTCCTACAGTCACTCAGGTTATTATTAGTGCACTGTTGTTGGTGCTATTTAAGAATTTCCAGTATACCAAATGGTAACTTTAGTCAGCATTGTCAGAAAAAAATACCACCTATAAACTATTTTAGACTTAAGCACATCAACAGTTACTAATACAGTGCTTTACAAGGCTCAGTAAGTTATGGAGCTAAGCTATCTGTTGGTAAAATAAAACCAAACACAATATTTAGCCTGCAACTATGCGCTTACAGCATATAAAAAGTTGTTTAGTTTTCCATAGGGAGAGGGAGCTTTTTATGTTGTCATTATCAGGTGGCAGTTGTGCTTGTAGAAATGTACTCGCCACTTTGACAAATGTGTTAATAAGATTGAGTGTTTAACATCTGACAAATGTTTGTCCTATTATAATTAGTTTCACGCATGCAAAAACAAGCATTATAGTAATGAAAAGTTAAGTAGGCTGTAACAAGTGATGTTTGTATAAAAAGTGAATAAAAATAAAATGAGTAAAAATTAATACCTACACTTACAAGAATCACAAAGGCAAAGGGCTAAGCAAATAAATATGTAAACTGTCATAGTGTCAGCATAAAAAAATCAAACATCAGAAAATGAAAAACTGGTGTTTTTACAGATACAATAAAGAAAATTGTCAGTCTTGCTTGATTATTTACTGCTCATATTATTGGAAAAAATGAAAATTAACAATTCCAAGTAATGTCTACTAAAGTTTTTCAGATCTGCCTAATGACAGAACTGCAATGAGTGTCTTTACCTAACGATGCTGGTACTTAATAACATGGCCTACTGCAAAGTTTGTAGATGTCGTGGGCAAGATCTCATTAAGAGGTTGTAATCAAGCTGTATCTGAGCCCTGACCCAACATTCACTGAAGCCTATGATAATCCTTCTGTCAACCTCGACTGGTGATCGCTCATCCTCTATAGAACCACAACGTACCGTGCACAAATGACTCCTTAACTGTGCTCCTGCAGGGAAGACCCAGTTCTGGTGGCTTTTTAGAATTTCCAATGTTAATGAGAAGCCATCAGACAGTTAGTTAAAATTGTTTAGGATCACTCTGTACTGTACATGACACATCTTGTAAGTGTAAAAACAAATTTTTGGCATTTCTCTTCCAGCAATCACTGGAGAGTGATTGGGACTAGGCTCTGTCCCTGCCAAACTCCAAGTTGTGGAGCCTTACTGTTCTGGCGAAGAGTACAAACAATTTCCATTGTGCAGCTCAAGCAAAAAAATATATACAAAGCTGTTGAATCTTGCACTTTTATGTGTTTTCATTTGGCACAGGAAAATGTAATCATTAAACAAATCTGTTTATCTAACAGGTCAGCTTTGATGTATCTTAGCAAGAAAAAGCCATCATTACTGCATGTCTGTCTCTTGAGGAGCGTGAACCAGCTCTCTTAGAACAAAGAACAGAAAGCTGGTGCTAGGCACGGAGGCTGCCAATGAGGTATTTAATAGCCTTTCAGTGTCTTCCAATACCTTTGAAAGGAATTTTTATTCTTTATAATGTACCTCTTCCTAATTTAACTTTGGAATCACCCTCTGCTTTATTAAAGTAAAAGGCTTTTTCATTCCATTATGCTTAGTCTTGGGGCAAGTCAACATGATTTATTGAAGGCAGATACAAGACCATCCTACTTCTTGCTTCAGCCAAAAGCCACGTAGGCCTATAGTCATCTGGGTTTGGGCTCAGCATTGTGCTGCATGCTGTATGTTTTGAAGATCCTGCTGCCTTGAAAGACAAGGGGACTCCTCTCACACCTTCAAACCATAAAGCAAAGCCTTTTACCTCAAGTGTTCACAGTTGGTGTCTTCCAGGGTCAGTACTCTCATCTGTCAGATTCTCTCATCTGCAAAATGTCTTGCGAGTTGAGGCTCTTCTTGATGAGGCACAGGGAGTTAATGGTGGGGTTTTTGTCCAGGTGTAAATAACTTTGAGAGAGGGCATGCAAGAACCCAGTCCAAGGTGCTGTCAGTGTTGTGGGTGCAGATTTCCCACAAACCTTTCTTTTGCAGCTCTTCACTTTTAATGAGTTACAAAACCTACTAATCCACTTTCTCTCACTTTATGACAAGCTGCAAGTGTCCAAGTATTTCCTCATCTGAATTCTGACTGTACAATAAGTCGTCTTTCCAGTCCAGTAAAACTTAGCATTTATGACATTCCAAAAGCTGTTGCTCATTAGCAGTTTCTCAAGCTTCAGGGTGTTTTGCAACACAGCAGTCTGTCTAATGATTGAGGGGAAAACAACATAATCGTGTGCTGACATTCCAAGTTATTTTAAAAGCCACTTTTATCTCGGACACTCTTTTCCTCCCTGCCATGTTAGTCTAAATCTGCTCAATCCACTGCTGCTTCATTGAAACATTTCTGTGGTTGAGCCTAGAGGTCCTCCTTCAGCTGCTTTGGGAGGCAGTGGATCTTCCCTCTTGTAGGGCATGCCCCCCTCGTACACCAAAGGTAAAAGGAATTCAGCTTATAGTAACTGTTTATTAGCTGTCCTGACTCTGCACCAGAATTATCCCTAGAGGCACCTTTACTGACAGGTTTAATTTAATGTACGTTGAAGGAGTGAAAACTGTGGCTGGCTTTCTGGTGTGCAGAAATGATGATATTGCTGGATAATTTATCTGCAGGGTTCAGCTGGGCTTGGGATGTCTAGGTCTAAAAATATGATTGTTTCCTGCCTGTACGGAATGGTTAGGGATGCCTGTGCAATAAGGTGCATATTCAGAGGTGTCCTAGCTCCCACGCTGATGTAAAAAGTTTTGCTGTGTAAGCATGTCTTGGGTGCTGCTTCTGAATGGGAATGCTTCTTCACAGTAATTTAGTTTCCTTTGTATAAGTGTTCCAGAGAAGTAAGGTGTCTCATGGTCACTCACAGGTGATGAGCATGAAACCTCTGGGGTCTTGTGTGGAGCAGGAGAAGAGAGCCCACAAAACCTTCTCCCCTCTAATGAAATGGGTTGGCAGAATGGGAACACTGGGGGAGTCCCAGTCCAAAGAACATGGCAATGACAGGTAGGATAATCTGTGTGTTTAGAGGTTCTCCTGCTTCTTTGGGATACTGGAAAACAGTTTTGGTTTTACCCTGGGTGGGTGGAAGGTGTGCCACAAATTCACTTTGTCTTTGTAGGGGTTTTGTTCAAGCTGGCTCCCTTTGAGCATGTGGCTGAGCTTCTCTTTGATTTCTGAGTTCTGGTGAGCTTAAAAAAACTAGGCAAAACCTGATACCTCTCCACACCGAACTGAGAAACTACAGGTACGTACCATTGAAAAGCAAAGTTATAAACTGGCCCTGGTTCCCATAATGTTTTCCAAATAAGCAGTTTGTCAGCTTGCAATGAAAGACCAAACTAGCTAAAAGCTTACATCACTTGGGCTAGTTTTTAACAGAAACAGCCAAAATTACCTTCTGCTGAGCTGAGGTTTACCTGCACCCTTACAAATAAAGCACAAATCTATTTAATTGAAATTAGGAGTGTTCCCATAATCCCCGGGGAGGGGAAGGTGTAAAAACCAAATGGAACTCTAATAATGTGCCCCCACTTGCACTATGCAAAATAAATACTGCAAAGTAATTTAGCAATGTTTTTGTTCCTGGTTGATTTTTTTTTTTAATCCTCCAAGAAAAGTTAGGGAATCAAAAGTGATACTCACTTTTGACAGTGTATTAATGGAAAGTTTGAGGCAGTGGAAAATAATTTCTTGGTTTTTAATGTCAGTGATATTTACAATTTGCCAATTCGCTGACATTTTCGGCAATTCCTATACATGCCAGTAAATACCGAACACAAAAACTTGGATGCAAAACATGAGAATAGGATAGTAAAATGATAGGGATTGTTTCATCCGTGAGCCAAGCCTGTTACCTTTAAATGAGATTGATCATTCTCGGGACAGATCAACTATTTCTGTGGGTAAAAGTTTTATAAAGACTATTGTCTTGTTAAACTATGGAAGAGCAGAACTTGAACTCTGTCTTAAAAGTATCTCTCCAAAGCTGTACAGCTCTGTTTATGGTTATACACATGAGGCCAAACCACTGTGACTTCAAAAAGAATTTTCAGAAGAAAATAGAATTCTCATTCATTCATTCCAGAAATTAAATTTAAAAATAATTAAGTAAATTGAAAAATAAGAAATTATTTCTGCATTGTTATATGTTCATAGTTTCCAGTGTTTAGATGTTAAAACTGTGGTCGTTTTTCTTGGTGGCTGACTAAAGAAAGAATAGAGAAGGGAAAAAGGTCCAAAGGGGATTTAATTAAAGTATTAAAAGTTATGAGGGGCACAGCTGTCTGAGCACTTCATTGTCCCTCGGGGAACAGTCAAAGGGTCAAGATTAATGACAAATACATTTAAAGCATGTCAAAGGAAAAATATCATACATGTTTAAGCAGCCTTTGGAATTAACTGTTGCAGGAAGCCACATGAGTATATGGTATAGCCTGACTTTTTAAAGAGCTGGATCACTTTATAAACAGTAATGGCTAGGAGGTAATATTTATATTTTGATGCTTGACAGCTTTAAACTGAGCTATGGTGCTGGATTTTAACGGTGCTAAAGTCTTACAAACTCTTCTTGGCAAAAAAACAGAAGTGGGTATTGCTGTCTAAAACACCAAAGCCCTACGCACAGATAAGTCACAGAAATCTAAATGAAATATGAGCATGTATATAAATTAATTTAGGATTTGGGTAAGCAGATCATTCATCTTTTTAAAGAGTAACTGATGAGACATAGGAGTTCAGATTAAAGCATCTATATTCAGATTAAAGCATGGGTGCTCTTCTGGGTCACCACGAATACTTTGTACCTAAATGTACATGCTGTAGATCTTTTTTATAGACTCTGCCTAACTGCCACAGCTATGTAAAGAGAAAGCAAAATCTGCCAAAAAAAAAAAACCAAAAAAACCAAAAAAAAAACCAAACCCAGAGTAAAGCTCTGAAATACAGCCTGTATCTCTACAGTTCATTTCTGTAGCAGCTCTATTGTATACCCTTCATAACAGACTTTGAATATATGGGATCTTTTTTGCCAGAATTAATCCTTTTTACTTCTGTATCAACACTTAAATGTTTTAGTAGTTAATGAAGATACAACCTGCCTGAGTGAAAATACTTGCAAGCAGTGAAGGAAGTGTCACCTAGCACAATATATTGATGCAAAGTATGATGTGCTCCTAGGGCTTATTTTGTAATCTTGTTTGGCTCCTAAAGAAAATCTGCCTGTATCCCACCTATCCTTTACTAGCTAGGCATTGTGAATCATTCCCAGGTTTGCAACTGCTGATTAACTCATCTATCCTTAGCTTATTAAGTAAAGAGTGTAAGACTTGCAAGTCAGAGCAAAAAATGACAAAATGCGGGAAAATGTCCTTCCTCCTCTTCCCAGGGTTTGTCCTTTGCTCACCCCCCTTCTAGTCTCTCATCTTCCTGGCATTAGCGTAATTTTCAGAAATCATATCCCACGTTAGCCCTTTATTTTTTCTTTTCTCTCTGGCTATTTCTGTGATCCAACTGTTCAGCAGAACTATGGCCTCCACTCCTCCAAGCGCCGTTGCTATCACAGATCACTGATTTCTATTCCAGTAGTCCCCACTGTGCCATGCACTTGCTGAGGACCAGAAGCAAAATAAGTGATTTCGCCTTTGCCCCCCAGATATCTCCCCCACTCCTGGATGCACCAAAGATGCATCTCTCGTTCCCCACCCTGCTAAGGCACGCAGTGCACTGCTGTCCTTTTATTTAGGCTCTGGTACCCAAACACCAGTCCCTTCCACAAGGAACCTCAGCAGTCATGATGCTACCTTCAGTCAAGGAACTGGAAAACTTGCATAACAAAACCTCTTATCACTTACAAATACTGAGCAACTGCCTGCTCATCCGATCAGACCCGTTTGTGTCTTCCTTGCTCTAAAGCTTCAATGAACTTGGAAAGCAAAGGAGTTATGCAAGTTCATATCAGCTGAAGACCTGACTGCCTTTTATTAAAGTTGTGCTGGTTTGTTTTTCTTTTCTGTTTAAGATTAGGAATGGGCAGGAAAATTTAAACATTTAAATCAAGTATCCTTTCAACATGCTAGCCAAACCTGCAGTGGGCTTGTTTCAAGTGTATTGATGATTTCTTCTTAAAGTATCCTGGCAAACAACAGCTTCAAAATATTAGCAACTCTGTTTGAATCTGAGTTGGCTGAAAGCTTGCAAATGTGAGCAAAATCAGTGCAAGCCACTGTTAGTGTGTATACTAACTGCCAGGTTGGGATGAAAGCTCACTGCCAGTGCATTTGAAGCTTACCTTGAATATTCCCAAAACTGCTGTCTGTGACCCTGGAAATTTAATGCAAGTTAAAGGCTGAGATATACCATATACCTGACATGTGCATTCATTCCCTGAATCCTCAGATAAATGAAGGGTGGACAGCAGGAGAGCAAATACAATTTTCTCCTCTCTCTGTCAAACTATGTCCTGCAAGGGGGGAGGTACAGGAGGAGAAGCTAAATTAATTACACTATACCATGAACAATTCTGGAAGGTGTAGCAATGGAAAACAAAGGGCTAGTATGTCAGCTGCTGCAAATTAATAGGGATTCACTAAGCCAGTAGTCATGCCATTTTAGCACCAGCTGGGGAAGGATCTGGCCCACTATCTTTCACTTACATGAGTTAAGAAACAGAGAGATTCAGCAACATGCCTCTCTGCTGAGTCAATAGAGTAAGAACCTTTCTTTCCATGTGCATTAGTTTTGCAGCTATGGCAACAGTGTATGCGTGAGGAAAGGGAGTGCTTAAAATAGGCTCCTGCTCCTAGTTGGAAAGAGCTGACAGCAAACATGTGTGGTCACCCGAGAACAGAGAGGGAGGCAGTGCTCTATTCTCAGCCTCCCTTCAGGTCATCTGCCCTTGGCTGGTGGAGGCTGTAACCGAGAAGGTGATGCACCTGGTCACAGCAGAAGCTTTGCTGTGCCTCAGAACCTTCTCTGAAGCTCTGAGGTTTCCTCCTCCATGCCCCTTCCCACCATGCTGCCTCACCTGTGAGCAAGCCAGCATGTGTTCCTCAACGAGGGACTTGGATGATGCTGGTCAGTTGTGGAAGACGAGCAGGCAGTCATTTGTGGCTGACGAGCAGGCTGGTCTCTTCCACCAGATTATTGTAAGGTCAAGACAAACCTCATTGAGCAGCAACTCAAAGGCATAGCAAAAGGCCTCCTGTAATGAATGTTGTAGTGTGTCCTTCTTCCAAGTCTAGCTCTACTATGCTATTTCAGAGAGAGGGGGAAGGCTATGGAAGTGGAAAATAGTAGCTTTGGCTCATAAGCTGTAACCTGTTTTGGTCTCCATTAATTAATTTGGCATGGGCTGTATTGTATGCTATTATTAGGCTCTCTATTCCCCTCTGCAACAAATTAGGGCTTTCACATCTGCCTAAAAATAAAACTTTCCTGTCTGCTGGCTAACAAGCAAAACCAGAATGCAGCATATGTGTAATAAAGATGCACAGCTGTTCTGTCTATGAACTCAGGAATGTGTAAGGGGTTTTTTTAAGGATACAGTAGGTACCCAACAGTGAGAAACAGTATTTCTAAGAAACCGTCAGGCTTAAGGCACTGTAGAGAGATGGTTACAAAAGGTGAAACCAGAGGGAAACATCCAAGAAGATTACAAGAACTTAAATGGGAAAATGTTAATTTTAGTTCTTTAAGCCAGTCCTGAAAGGTGACTTTCCTGATTGAAGAGCAGTAGTCATGAGGGAAGGTGTAATTCCCCTAGTATTCCATGTAACTCCCAGAGACCCCTAAGCTTCAGAGTATTTGCAACACTCATTTTCTGCTGTTCTAGTCAACCAGCTTGCACTGTGCTTCACACCAGAGCCATGACTCTGCCCACCCTTCGTAGATGGTCCCCAGGTGTGGAGCAGTACCTGCTGCCATGGCCAAGAGAGGAGAGGGCTCCTGCAGGCATCCATAGCTAGGGCTGCACCCCGACCCTGGGCAAGGCTCTCCTCTGTCCCAGCCTGTCAGCTGAAGAAGAAAAAATGCATCACTGGTGGCTTGCAATGAGAGCAGCAGTAAGGCCGTAGCGTATATATTTAATATTAAAGTGTTTCATAGTATTTCTTACTCTAAGGAGCACCTGTGTGAGATACTTTTCATCTATCTCAAAACATTATGGAGCAAAAGGAGTAGGATCTATAGCGCATTTTATTGTTTCAGCAACCACGTGCTCGGTAAGACTTGTCACCTCCAAACTGTTGCTTCTGCTGCTTAACGTGCTCTGAGCAAGGACTGAGCGACATGTAATACAGTATGTGCGTTTTCATTCTTTCCGTGGCTCAAATAGGCAGGCATCTTCAAGAGAGCCGGTTTGAGCTGGTCCAGCTTTTTATCACCTGACACATTTAGATGTGCTCTTTAGATAAGATTAGCTAATGAATTTCCTTTGACATTGGTATTTACTCTGTCTCTGCATTAGTTACACTTCTGTGATGTGGGATCCTTGCTGTGCTCTTTTTCGTTCTGGCTGTCTGCATAATGTATTAATATTGAAGTCTTATGTAGGCAGTAAGCATTTTTTCAGAAATTGGTTAAATGGAAATGATCTGGTTTACATTTGCATTTGGCCCCAAAGTAACAGCATAGAATCGTTAACTAGCAAAACAAAGGATTGCAAGGCGCTTTTTTTGAGATAGAGGAAAAAATCTGTTAATCAGGTTAGTATAAAATGTACTTACCGTGTTCATTCAGATGTGTTAAGAAGAGGAAATATAGTAATTAGTACTTTTAATTCCTAATTTTACATGCAGGAAATAATAATCTCTGAAGTTAGGGAACTCGACTCCAAGGTCACGCAGGGTATCCTCTCAATCCTTCCCCGTCAACAACATTTTCCTGGTACCTGAAGGATTTTCCTGAGAGAGGGGTCAGTGGAGTCCAGGCTCCTGATTACAAGATACAAAGTCTAACTACCAGACCATGCAAGAAAAAAACCCAGAAATAACACTCTCTTGTTTTTCTCCTTTTCTTCTGAATTACATGGTATTTCACAGAAATGACTGCAAAATTTTTTCCATTCAGACTTTAGCACTGGTTTGGTGACAAACTTGGTAAGATTAGCAATTTTCCATGCGTTATAAATGAAAACTGTTTCCGAAGCTGACTAAACCTTTCCATTCGAAGATGCATTTTCAGGTTTTTTACAACTTTGCAAACCTTAAACCTTGGTTTAAGGATGACATTTTTTAGGCCCAGAATCCTCATCCCTATTAGACACAAATACGCACACTGCTGCACTAGCAGGACCCTCGTCCATGGCTGTTGCTGGCTATTGTTGGCCAGAAACATTTAATCATTTAATCATTTTCTATGATCGTTTTCCTGGCTTTTATCTCGGAGTACGCTTCCATGCATTGTGAAAGTGTGTGAACAAGATAGTGCCCATCAAAGAGGGAAAAATCCTGAATTTTTTTAAAGTATTTGTTTTGCAGGTTGAAAACAAAACACTTTGAATAGTTCATGCTTCTAATCAAACGTATAAAGCTTGCAAGCAAGGATACGTTTGAAAAAGGTGGTTTTCTTTTTAAAAACAATCATTTTAAGTTCACTAAAACTTAAGGCGCATAACATGAAAAAGTTCCAGAAGTCTGTTTTCGTGTGCTAAATTGTATTTGCAAAAGCAGACCATTTTCAGCTAAGAAAAACACTTTGTCCGAAAAATATTGATCTGTGGTAATACTATGCATTGCCAAATATGCCTTGTCTTATCTCTCCTGACTTCCCCACTTTTCTGACGATAGAAAAAGCAACAGCTTTCCCTGTTCCTGATGAAGATCTAGTTTTCTGAGCCAATGTCAATAGCACTATAACGTGCTATTTTCCACAAAAAATGAAGCTTCAGAGCGTTATTAGATCTTGATGAATGTACATAAGAACAAAAGTAAGATTTCACGGGCATAAAATGGACAATAACTAATTTTCTGTTTCTAAACTTCCTATCCAATTATTATAGTAACTACTAAAGCTTAGCAATAGGGTAAAGAAATGATATCATGAAATGAATTGGTATTTGTAATAGATTTTTGAAAAGCTATTATTAACATCTATTAATGCAAGGTATGAAAAAAAATTACAAGTGACTCATTCATGTTCCCTGAGTCCTGTGCATTTTGTGTAGGAACGTCCTGCCTTAGACACAGCTCCTGCTGAGAGAATGAGGAACACGTTGTGACTCAGCACAGAAGAAGATCTGTATGACCTTCTCCATGCTGAATCAGAGAACCCGATCAGAGGGAAACCTTGCATCGTACTGACTGCCACAGGGCTGGCAACCTGTGGGGATTAAACAGGAGTCCAGCTCTGTGCAGTGCTGAGCAGTTCTTGTTGAAGATGATGGACTGAAACCTTGTGGTCCTTTATTCAGGCTGTCCTCCCTCCGAGTGACACAGCAATGGAGCTGGAAACCCTGCCTGGGCTTGTGGACTGTAAGCAAATGGGCTGTGAAACAAATCATGGATTGAGAAGGCAGTCTTGGACTTGCTGGTGGCCAGAGCATGGACACTGATGGGGCATGGCCATGCAGGGGCTCAGCACCACCTTGCAGAAGGATGGGAAAGTCACTGGCAGCTTTCATACTGAATCTGGGATCTCTAGCAAGGAGAAGCATTTGGGATGGAGGAGTGAGCAGCGCAGCAGAGAGGTGCAATGGGCTGAGAGTGTCTGTGGGTTTGATTTTTATTAGTATCTTCCCTAGACTGCAACAATTTCCCTTCTGGGCTGCCTCCTAATGTAGGTTTTCCTTGGCTTTACCAGCAGAAGAGACACATGGGCACACACTGAGTTTCTGTGGCGCTGGGAAATATATGTGGAAAAGACCTAAATGGTTTGATAAAGATGGAAACCGAGAACTAAATCCAAACCTGCTGAAAAACTCCTTTTGTAATGCATGGTTGAGTCAAGCTCTTTGGCGTGTTTGACAGCAAATGATAAAAAGGAACGTGAGGCAATATTTATCTCCATCAATAAAGTCTGTAGGGATCTATAGGAGAGATGTAAGTCTCTGTGAAATAATAGCATTCAAATAGCTTGAAAGCCAAAAAAAAGTTTAATAGAAAATCAGTGTTTTTCATGGGGGAAAAAAAAAAAAAAGAGGCCTGGATTTTGGAGGTTAGATCCGTCTTTGTCAGTTAAAAGCAGCTCTGCTCCCACAAAACAAGGTAACTAGTGGGAAGAGTTATATTGCCCGTTTGCCCTTTCTGACAGTTTTCGTAGAGATGGATTGGCCTGAGAACGCAGTGGAGCACACAGACCCTGCTCTGCTCCGTTTGATGCTCTTTCTATCAAAACAAACCTCTTGGTTCTCAAGCAAGACCACCTCACATTGTCTCCATCATCACCTTACTGTTATTCAAATACATGGGCTGATTTACGTTTTAAAGTGTCTTTAGATAGTTATTTCAGGCTCTGTTCCTAATTATTTTTTTAATGGCAGTATTATCATGCTATAGATGTATTTGTTTAAATCCTGGCTGACTTTGCAAGGGCAGTTTTTTAAAGGAAGAAGAAAATGAAAATCACAATCAAAATACGTGCTAGCTTTTTTGGGATAGATGCCAATCCGCTTTCAGCTGGCACAAAAGTGAACAATAACTGTGGGACTATATGCTCCTTTTTTTCTCCAGATAATCATCGTTTTTTATTGTGTGATGTTTCACCTAGCTGCTCTATAGTTCACAGCCCTTCTCAGCCCAGCAGAAGAGAGCAGAACTAGTCTTGTGTTAAAGCTCTGAATGCGTAAGTTCTGCCCCTTAGTAGGGAGAGAAGGAATTAAAGGGAAAAATTAAATCAAAACCTCTAGAAATTTTCAGCTGTACTTTACCCCGATGGAAAGCTGTCTCTCCATATTGTCATGTTTATATTTTACTTTTCTACTGTGGAATGCGGACTGGACTTCGGATAGCGAGTATTTTCCTGAATATTATGAATTTTAATTACTACCTGTTAGATTTTGGTACTTAAACCGGTATAAGTAATGATGATGCAGATGGTATATCTCCAAGCTGGTTTTCAGCACCTTTTTCTTATTGGGCATCCCGAGGCTTCCTCTGAAGAACATTGAATTAGGCATTTTCACAGGCAACAGACTGTGGATCCGATCCAAAATGGTGATTCCTGAAAATGGAGCTGAGGATTGTTACCAAGCACAAGAGCGGATGAGTACGGAAGATGATGGGTAGGGGAAGTCATGTATTCAAAGGGGCAATTGGGGAAAACTCGCATTTAAATAAGCAGGGAAGACTGGGTGTATCTCAACCAAATGCGGATCATCGGCCCATTTTGCTCATGTCCCTCTGAAACTTTTTATTCCCGATAGTCTCAGCCTAAAGCATCCCAGTAAACTAGACACAGGAATCGAAACCAGCTCCAGCATCAGACTCTAGTGCTTGCGTCCTTCCTTTTGGAGGATTAAAAGTTTGCTCCAGGTAGCTCCTTTGATTAAATGAAAGCAGCTGAGAAAATTACTCACAGCTTAGCTCAAAGGCTGAGTGAAAAGTCAGGCTGAAGGGATGGACAGGTACGGCAGTGGTTAAGCACGTCCCAGCACCTGCCTCTTCACACTGGCTTTGAAAACACAACTGTGCCCTCCAGCACAGCCAGAGAACATGGGAAAAAAGAAATCCTGCTCTCAGACCTTGACCAAAATTGTCCAAGTTCAAGTTTACATTCTTTAACTTCTAAGATATTGGCACTGCTGCTAATGCTTTCGCTCAGTGCTGCATGCACAACAAGAGAAAATAAAGAAAAAATGACAGCTGGGAAAAAAGTGTGCTTTAGCCACAGCTGTTTCCTCCTTCCTTCAAAAAATGATTTAAACACCTTATAACCTAAGGGAGAAAAAATAATGGTTTTTCTTAGCAGATTTTTTGACAGGACATATTTCACTATAAAATTGCTTATTACTCAGTAAGATAATCTCTCAGAATTATTGCTTAATGATTTAGGATTTGGGTTTTCCTTAACCAATCATTCCCAAAATTTCCATTACAGAGAGAAAGAAACTAGCTGTTGGTGACAGGCTTTGAGAAAAATATGAACAGAGTAAGGAAAACGGTGAGAGAAAAAAAAAATAAAGCTAAGGATTTTGCTTACATATGATGTTCTGTCTATTGTAGATGGGAAAAATGAAGTATAATCAACTGGTTTTGCTAGCAATTAAAGAGGAGATGAGAGCACCTTCCCACCTGAATAGTGGGAAGTTCCTGGCTAAGGTTCATTTTCCCTAATATTAGGTACTTATGTCTGTCTTAAGATAGAAAAAGGAGAGGGATAAAGTGAGCAATTAATGTTTTAGGCAGAGCACGTCACCCTCCAGGGAAGCTCATGTCTCTCCATCCACCTGAAACCCTAAAATGACCGTGTTCTTAACGCAAGAATCACACCTTTGTCACAAAAATTAGATGAGGCAAAAGCAAGATCAAATCTTTTACAGACAGGAGAGTGGATCTGGAAGCAAAGCTTGTTTTAAGCAGCAGCGGAGTTGTGTCCATCCCAGTGCTGCAGCCTTGTACTCACGTATACACCGCTCCCTGTGTAGCTCTGGGACCGGGGAAGCAGATTATTCTCGTAGTAGACACTCTTTCTTGTGTATTGGTTATTTCTTCCCATTCTACTTCCAAGCATTCTCTAAGTTATTGCCACTTAAGAGATGACTGCTGGGAAGGGTTTAAAGCTGCTTTATCCTACCGGGGGGACAAGAAGTCAATACAGTTAAGAGAATAAACATCACTTTTAAGATCTGGTGAGGCTGGTATTTGGCACTCAGCCTGAAGCTTTTTACCTGACAGCAGCTGCATTAGAGGTAAAAGAGTGGAAAGGACCCAGCTTGATCCTAACAATGATATAGCAGCATTGGTCATAGGCAAATAAAACTGTTTTCATCTGAAAACTGCATAGGCTTTGTATGGGAAACCAGTAGGGAAGAATGGATGGAGCCCTAGCTTTACATTTCTTAAGACCTCAGATCCACAAATGCTTATATGTTAGCACACAAATGTCTCCCTCTCATTTTGTAAGGTAACTCAAATGCGTAAAGCCAAGCATATTTAGAAATGGTTGCCAAACGTGGGTCTAAAACAGAATTTAAGGAAGTGCTTGAAAAAATCCGCAATAGAAAAGTAACTTGGAATTGTAAAGCATTGCTGCTTAGAATAAGGGACCTATGTCAAAATAAAAAAGCTGCTTATCAATCTCTAATTGAGATTTTGCATGAGACATCAGGTATTAACAAAAATAGACAGGTTTGAAATAAGCAGCAGATGGTCACCCAAAAGCTCTTGTCTTGGAAAACAAATGAGAGGAAAGAAAAGCAAATTGACTAGCAGTGACGGTTTTATATACAGTAATCTGGTCAGAGATCTGGAAATAGTTGACAATTAATTGAAATAACACATTGCAAATTGTCACCGTATGATGAAAAATCTTCGGGGGGAAAAAAATGCTGTTTGGTCTGGAAATTTGGATTGTACTAAAGTCATTGTAAGGAAAAAATGTAACCCAACTCAACCCAAATTTCCACAGAATTTTCCCACCCAAAACACTTGCAGGGATTTTAAGTACAAGCTGATATTTCATGTTAGACCTTTTAACCATCAAGAGGTGGAGGTGTCCTTTGTCTACTATGAAACACCGACTCCTTTCTTTGGGGGGGGAAGTAAATTTTTTTCAAAGTTAAATAAAGCTGCCTGAGAAACTTAACCCCATCTCCACCAAGTACCAGTGTTTTGCTATCCAATTTATATGTACAAAAATAGTTCACTCCAGTTCAAGATTTAACTTCATTTCTTTCACATAGGACTCTTATCAAAACATGGCGTTCAGGCCAAACAAGCTCTTCTAGGATATGTTCTCCTTTATCTCCCTCATAAATAACTTCTCTGCACTCGAGAAGAAAAAGGAAAAGGGGGAACAAAATGCCACCCACAATGAGGCACGTAAGTAACAGAAATCAAACAAAGCAACGTGAAATCTCTGTTTTCCCTGATTTTAGTATGTGTTCAAGTGAGAAGTACAAGTGAGGTTGGTTTGGGGAAAAAATAAGCCCATGTGTACGGAATTCTATTGTTGCTGCCACTCGTGCAGTATCAGAAATTCCAAGTCGGCAGGAGAATTAGTCATTGAGTTACAGACTTCCTTTTGCCTTTATACGTTACGCAGCCTTGAACAGGCGTTAAGCTGGGTTTGCTCCCGAGCCTGCAATGGCCAAAGCGGAGGGCACTTGTGCTTCCCACTCCCCAAGGAAACATAGCAGAGAGGGCAAGGGGCAATTGAAAAAAAAGAAAATAAAAAGAAAAAACAACCTGGCTGCATAAACCTTTCTTGTAGCCAAGTGGGAATTGAAAATATCTTCCTGTTGCATTCTTTCCACATCTGCAAGGGCCATACTTAGATTTCATTAAAAAATATTTCCTCTTATCTTGAACAGGTTCTGACATAAGCCAGGTATTTGTTAATCCTAACATACTTTCTTTTTTAGCTGGTCAGACTTTTCCTGCAAGACCTTGTTATTGCTGCACTTTCTTATGTTTGCAAAGGGGGCCTTTCATGATATATGTGTCAGGATTTTTGTGGGAAGGTATATTCCAAAGACAATGTGTAAATCATCCTTTTTTAGGGAAATACCACGTGTGCTCATTAGCAGCAGAGAACAACTATAGACGCGTAAACGCTGAGTGTGCAAAGAGAGGTCTGCGCAGTGCTTTGTTATTAGGACCTTGGACAACCTGGGCAGAGGGTGAACAGTTGCTCTTCAGCAGGAATTTTCAGTTGCGTTTTCCGGGCTACTGACTCCTACTCTTCTTTCTGCAGCTAATGTCTATCTGCATCTTTTGAAAACCTTTCTGATTTTTTCTGTCTTGGATAAGGATGTTCTATTAAACTAGCTTATCACCAAAATTCATTTTATTCCAGCGGATTTTTTCCGTGTTACAAAAACCAGAACCCGAACCTGTTCCTTGCCACAACGTGAAGTCAATGGGAGTTTTACCACTGACTTTACTTCAAGGAGAAACAGATCTTTTATCTGCCTGTGCAGTATGCTTTGCCCTGAATGGATATGACGATGATGATGAAAGAGAGAGGCAGTAATGACGATAGTAAAAGGAATTAATTGCTTTTTACCAAGCTATGAAGGGGAAGCTGTTCTCTTTACTTATCTGTATTCTTCTTTACGTGATAAATACGTATATATATTTGCCTGTTTTTGAACCCCTAAATGGGCCTTAAAATTGTAGAAGAAAAAGCAGTGTCCTTGTTTGCTGCTGTTAATGAGAAAATGGAAGAGCTGCAAAGCTCAGTGTAGTAATATGCTGCAATATGATACAGAGCATTTTCTCACAAGTCTGTGCATGACACAGTGGATGTGATTAATTGTTGTATTATTACGCAGTGATTGTTTTGTTATTGGCAGGGGTGAAAGCAAAGAAAGAACCGTTGACCTTTGCTCTGAGTCCTCAGATTATGATATGATCCTAATGTGTTGGGTGAGAAACTTCCACAGAGGAAGGGTTGTGGAGGACCCTCATCACCACGTCCGAAAAGAGGAGCTCATTGTAGGGAAAGGGTAGGAAGAATCTGGGGAATGGGGACTTTTTCTCAGAGGTTATTAAATGGGATTGACTTGTTTTGCCTGAGGAGAGGAGGCTGAGAGGAGATCTGACAGCTGCCTATGAGTGCATCAAGGAGGCAAGCAGCAGGCAGAGGAAAGTTATTTAAGCAAAGAGACAATGTTGGCACACGAAGAAATGGGTATAAATAGACAGGCGCTGGAAATCCCTTCCAGTAGGAATAGTGAGGACACATGAAAAAAAATCAGGCCAATTTTTTAAATTAAGATCATGAAAAGAGATTGCACACTTTCTGTGGCGGCTGGGATCTCTCGCACAGCAGGTCTATCCTCTATTTCTACAGAGGTAATTTTCTTTCTTCTGTGTTTAATGTTCAGGCTGGCATCAAATACACCAGTGCCTCTGCACCAGCTGAATTCAGAAAGAGAGCTGGATATAGGGTGCTGCTACCAAATATCTCTGACTTTAGATGCTCCCTCCTTGTGATGGAGTTGGATTCCGCATGTAGTACTAGAGCCCATCCAAGTGCAGCCCAGTCCAACTTCTGCTGTGTTGCATTTCGCCAGCAGAAATGAGACACTTTCCTGAGTCTGAAATGTCTTTTGGTGTTGTATGAGCTCATTAAAAAGTTGAGATTATTTTTGTCTTTCTAAGTAAAAGGGAAGATTTACTGTGTTGATTTGATGACCTGATGTGTTTTCTGGACCCTGCAGTACTCCAGGCTTGGAACAAAGGAAGATGAGTGCATCCACAATTTTCACAATAACATCTTTTCACTGTGGCATCAGTACAAATGTTGTTGCAGAAGAGGTCTGGAGTATTGAGTGGCTTGCTCCAGACAGGCAGAGGTCTGAAAGATCAGGAAAAACAGGATAGGAACAAGTTTCTCGCACTGATCCTTGCTGATACTGTTGTCAGTAAGACTGGAACCGTCTTTAAGAGTCTTGCTTTGGTATTCCTTCAATTAGACTTCTATCCTTAGTTTTTGGGGAAGGTTTTTTAAAGTGTTTTTTTGGCCCAACTAACAGCACTTTAAACTGTGCTCATTTGCTTTCCCTTGAAGTTTTCAGTGATTTGCAGTAAGCAGGCATCCTTCTCAAGGGGACATCTTGACCTGGTCTAGCACAAGCTCTTTCAGATTCTCTGATCATAATTTCCTTTTTTTTTTTTGCTTTTGAAGGTAGACACCTTTTAACAAAGTTTTGCATTTTTTGTTGTTTTTTTTTTTCTCTCTGGAGTTAATGTAGCATATATAGTTAAAGAAAAATCATTGTGAATTATTGCAAATAAAAGGAGACATAAAATATTATCTCATAAATGTTCACTTTAATATATATATGTATTTTCACACACAAAATGTGTGCTTTTTGCTTTTTCCCTGGTATTATCTTCTTCTATCAAGGGTTCGTATTTGTCTTTAGTTTTAAACTTAGGTTTCAAAAACTGTTGAGCAAAACCTTTATTATGATGTTGCTAAAACAAATCTTAGTACGTAAGATTGTCACTTGGCAACCATTCCTGCGCAAAGGTCATACCCAGTTCAAGAGCAAGGGTGTTGGCAGTCACGAATGCAGTGGGTCTCGTATTGTCTCCTCCTGAGCAGTTGTGGCAGGAGGAGGAACGGTGACGTTTGTAGCTCAGCAGGAAATATCTGGCTTAACCAGATGTACTGAGAGCGCTGCAGCAAAGACAACTTTTTCCAAACCTGTAAGGCTCCTTGTGCCATTTCTCCTCTTGCACCCCTTTCCATGACTTCACGCTGCAAACATGAGCTCTTTGGTTTTGTCTTTGAGGCTCGTCTTGGCCTGCAGGACCAGACCTCTATTTCTGCCTTAGGCTGACAAATTGGCTCAGTCCTTGCCTGCGCTCCCCGTCATTTTCTCTTTGCAAACAATTGCTGTCTCCTGTCTTACAGAGAAATGGCACAGGGCAGCAGCAAGTTTAGTTTTCTCCTCTGAAATGCCTTCTCCCATCAGGTCTAGATCTCTGACTCTGTATCCTCCAAGTTGCAGCAAGACAAACAGTCATTTGTAATAACCAGTCTATATTCTCTTGCGTGAAAGACCTACGTAGCAGGGAGAGGCCTCTGAACTTCGGTTGTGATGGCAGAGTTTAAAATATTCTTGAATTGAGTATGAGCATAAATTCCTATTTTTACCCTTAATATAAAAGAGATGCTCCCTGAATTAGCTTTATGTGGTGTCCAGCTGTCCTATGAATGTACCTGGTCTCCAGGTCTTTAGTCACTCTGGGAGGGCACAGCTATATTTTTTCCTGTATCTCCACAGAGTTTATTCAACTTCTTATCTTATTGCTGTTACTTCATTTATATTTTTTTTTCAAGTTTGGGAGAAGTCAGCCAGCTGAAAAAAGAGCTAGTAGACTATTGTTTGCTGAACATTTGTTAGATAAATTAGAAGCTCTGTACAGAGGCTTAATGCTATTGATTTTTTTTTTTAATCTCCACTGCATGTAAAGGCGTTACAGATTGGCGTTTGCTTAGAAAAGGATACTGCAAAGAAAATATTGGATGAGTGGGTGGTGAAAGCAATAGGCTGAGCCTATTGCAGAGCCTAGCAACAACGGCCTGACTTGGAGTCAGAAAGATTAGCAGGAGGTTTGGAGGCACCGTGACCTCAACAACCAGTTAAAAAGCAGCTGCCGTCTTGGAGTGGGATAGAAGTGGGTTTTATGGAGCACTTTTCTGCTCAGAGATGAACAAATGATGAGTCTTTATTAAAGCTAGGCAAAGTGGAAAGCTGCAAAATTCGACCCAGCTTTGGGGATTCTGCAGACAATTGCTGCTGGGCTGGACTTTGTTCTGCCCTGCTCCAAGTTGCTTTCTAGCACTGCTGGTTCAAAATGTGAGTTTTGAGGCCCTCTGCACCATGCTCCGTAGCACAGGAGGGATATGGCCAGGCAGACAGGTATTTTGACTAACGAATTGGTGTTAAGTTATCATGAGAAAAGGGATGGACTCTCCCTACTTTCACTTTTTCAGAATGAGACAGGATGTTATTCATACGTTCAAGGTAAAGGTAAAATATGATAACAACATTGTGACCAAAAGGTTGGCTTTGACTTAAACTCTAACGGTCTATTTAAAATAGATTAAAATGCTGTTATATTCTTTTCTTCTGTTTGAGTTTGTAAAGGCCATTGAATCTCAGTCCATGGCGATGAAGCTCACAAATGTTTCAGGAAAATTCATGAAAAGTGAATTTTAAACCAGATGCGTTTCCAAGTGATGGTAAAAGATTGAGTTTTAGGAGGATGCCTTTCCCCTGTCCTCACAGGAGGGAAGCACAGAAGAGTTTAGGCAGAGAAAGCTCATCCCAAGTCAGACCCCGCAGCTGCACATCCAGTTGCTATGGTGAAGCAGCTTCATTATATTTTCTAGGTGAGGCTCTGGGTTGTACCTGACCAAAGTCGCAGTGAGGACTGCAGCTTTAACAGTGCCACTCTCTAATACTGCTGCGTGCAGGTTACCCTCTCAGTTTTAGTGATGTCTGGGTTTAAAAAGCAGGGCCTTCTGCAGAGCTGGCTGGATGTGCAGCAGGAAACTGCAAAGGGCTGTTCATCGGAGCCTGGGAAGTCCCAGGAACATCCCACGTGTCTGAACATTGGCAGCACAGCTACCAGAAGTGCACTTTAAAGCAGAGTAAATAATGTGTCTATCCCCTTTTGATTACTCTACGTTTACGCGGAGCTCAATGTCTCCCTTGCATTTTCCCCAAAGGCTGACAGATCTCATAATTTAAACAAAATCATCCACCCACCCACCTTGGGTCACGCCTGCCAAACGGCAGGTGGAGAGAGATGCCTGCTGAGGAATATTGACATCTAGACAAGAAACCAAACAACTGAAAACATGTGAAACATTTCTCTAAAGTGCAGCTGCAAAAAGTATTTTTGCTAGGAGCAGTTGTAGCTCTTAATGACTGCTGAGCCCTGTGCACTTTTAACTCACGTAATCCTTTTTCCTACAACAGCACCATCTTGCAAGAATCGGCCAGGGACTGCGAACATATTTTCCTAGTACTTGCATTCTTGCCGTATATTAATGATACCAATGGAAATGCATGGGGAGTGGGAATACAAATCCCGGTACCTTACGGTTCAGATACTCCAGAGGAAGGTTTCCATAGGGATCCAAACATTTGGACACTTACCAGGAGCTGAAATTAGCCTAGGATTTTCAAAAGAGCCCCTGGGGGTTAGGGCCCCTGGATGGTTTGGGGGACCTAATTATTTTAGGTCCTTTGTAAATCCTAGCCTTAAAAAGCAAAAGCAAGGCTCCATGTGCTCACTTACCAGTGAGGCTTGGATTCATCCCACCCTGTTTTGGACTGCCATTGGAGGTGCCTATGTTAAGAGCACAGCCATTTCTTCAGGCAGTGAACAAAGGGAGAGAGGTGTTTCCCCAGAATACTATCTTTTTTCTAGGAGACAAAGTGTTGTCTAAAAATGTAATTTTCCAGATTCAGGTAGCAGCTTCCCAAAGGCCATAGCGGTACATCAGCTTTCAGATTTCTGCTTATAGCTGGTGCTGATGAAGCTTAACAAATTTACTGTAATGGTAGACTGGTCCAAAGTATGTAAATAGCTATTATAAGTAATGACCACCCAGATAAAGGGGAAAGAATCTAGTTGAGCTAAAAATCAGTGGGACAAGTGGTCCTTTAGGTTACCTTTCGGCGCTGGAATTGGCATTTAAAAGCAGACTGCAGCTACCCAGAGAAGCACATGAGGTACTTAATATGTATTATTTCAAAACTTTTTAAAAGTTTTCTCTTCTCACATTTTTCTCCTTACTTGTGTTTAGGTCTCAAATTTGGCTTTGCCCAAGCAAAGCTAATTATAGAATGAAGTCAAAGCTGTGAAATGAATGTGCACGCAGGGCTGGCAAGAATTCCAGGTCGAGTTTTACGTCAAAAGTGGTGCAAAAAAATTAATGGTGAAACCAGTCTGATTTCATGTCTCTGTCCACAGCCAAGGCACAGTCTTGACTAAAATCCCATCTGTAAAGCGCAAAGGCACCACAAACACAGTTAAGAACTCCATTGCTTTGTCTGCCAAAGATCCTAATATCTCTCCTAAGTTGATTCCTTCAACACTTGCTTAATGAAAAGTTTTTCAGTTTTCCTTTTTTATTGCCCTTGAGAAATGATGCCAGGTTGTTCTCCAGCCAATTTCATTGGAGATGACTCGTCGAAAGGGATGAAATTTCCTAAAGGCATTACATGCAGCCTCAGGTTCGGTTGTGATAAATTTCCCCGGTATAAAATGATCAGAAGAGCCCAGGATTAGAACAAAAGATTCTTGCAACATTTCAAGGAGATATATTGCTTATATTTGCCCAGCATTTGGTGATAAGTTTGTTATTTATGAGTAATAAATAGCCATTAATTTAAATACACATCTTTAACAAACACCTGTGCAACCCACAAACAGCAGGTGGGGGGGAGGGAGAGCTCATTTCTAGTTGTCAAGGCACTGCAAATCAGCTGGTTTATTATTTTGTTCTGTTGAATTGGTCTGTCCCCACCTGGATAAACACTGCTCAGCTGTTCACAACTCCACCCAGGTAATGAGAGTCCTCCAGCCCCTGCCCGTCCCTCCAGCAGTCACTCATCTGCCACCTCTTGAGGGTACTTCTGTGGACCTTGGCTGTATTTAAGGTAGATGGAGAAGTGCTTTAGGGTGTCCCTGTGGTTTGGATGTGACCTTCCCTTTGACATATCCCTCGGGCAGGAGGGGAAGGTGCAGCACATCGCAATTCATTTGCGAGAAGAGCTCTGGGAAATGTACCTAGGACTTGGCTCTTAAACTTTACAGGTACAAAAGGGTTTAAATGGGCTTTGGAAAGTGGCAGGAGCTTCTCAGCACTCAAAGCCATGTTCCTCGGAGTGCTGGGACATGTGTTTTTGTTTTAGGGCATGCTTCTGCTGTCCTGCTATCACAGTGCTCATCTGGTGCTCATGCCTGAATGCTTCCAGCAGTTCCCAGGCATGTGCTTGAGCTCCGTCGAACCCAGAGCTTGAAACCTGCTGCATAGGTGGTTCAGGGAAGCAAGCCAGCACCCAATGCCATGCTCCTTGTTTCTCTTGTGTGGATCTGACACTTAATGGTCAGTTGTTGCTGTTCTTATAAACTTGTTCCTTAGGGTCTAGGCTCTCCGATGGGGTCCGGTGTAGTTTCATTGAACCCATCTGCTGCAGGGCTCTGCTGCGTTGTGTAACTCTGCTCCGAGATGCATGGGCACAAATCAGGAGATGTTGGTGAGGTCAATGTGCTGGTCTGTGGCGAAGCTAAGGCAAGGCCCATAGGGATGCTGTTGTGACTGATCATTGCAAAACACAAAATCAATCAACACAAAACCAGCCCAAAGGCTATAAGCTCTGATCCAGGACCAAATCCTAAGGTCCCTTGTAGCTTTCCCCTCTTGGTTTCCTATGCATTATATCTGCTCATTAGCCACAGAGGTGTAAAGCGCCTTACAGGTCCCTAAATCTTACTCATGAGCACATCGGTGTCCTTGAATTAACACAAATGAGTTTTGCAAAAAGCAAATGGGCCATTTAACAAGACACTGTATGTCTTCAGCGGCAATAAGTGAACAGGGTAAGAGTTATTAATAAAGCACTTTATTAAAGCAACACTGAACCAGGTACGCTCCACAGTCCCAAGGTCTAGAAATACGTGTGTGTACATGTGCCTACGCACATGTGTGTGCACACAAACACACCGTAGTTGGCTAGAGGGTGGATGGAAAATGCTTGCAGTTCAAGGGTTAAAGGGCAGCTGATGCTGTATGGAAAACTTCTCAAATATCCTATTTATAACAGTTCTGTCAGAGGTCAGATTTTTCTGTGTTTTACTTCCCTGGGTGTATTTTTATGCATAAGGATGTTTTGTTAGTTTACACCTGCTAAGGAACTGGCCTTGAAAGAGAAGGGGTTTGGAGGTTTTAGGACCATTTAGGATTCTGATGAACCTTCCTCCTTTTTGGGGTGTGTGGACTGCCTATCCTCTATGCTCACCTACTAGAGACTGGTTTTGGGTGCTTGTACAATAGAGTGTGATAGCTAATATTAATTAGAGATTTTGTAGCTCTGAGAGTTATCATTATAGCTCTTCTATACGTGGTGTTTGTATGTGCCTGATGTTAGGTTCTAAAACGCTGCCATAAGGTCATATCCCCCTTACCTGTGCTTTTTTCACAACTGTCAGTGTCTTGTCATGTAATGGGAATGGTGGAAGGGGAGACTTATCCACCTGGTGCTTCAACTGTGGACTCTGAAACAAGCTGAGCTTAAATAATTACACACCTGAGAAAGACCAGCATTTGTCATTATGATAGGCATAAGGAAAAGATCCACAAATAATCACTGCGGAAACTTGTAGCACAGAAACTCTTAATCAAGTGTTATCTTCTTGTCTGAATGTTGGGAGATTCATTAGGTGTGTTCAATAGAAACATTGCTTTACTAGGACAGACCCGATGGGATCCCTCCATCTAAGACAAATAATAAGCGTGGAGAAACTGTGGATAATCTGCAGATAATCCAGGTATTTCAGGTGTCACCTTCTCCCAGAGAAATGGCTCCCACAGCAGTTTCCTAAAGGTCTAGCTGACTGCCCGCGCGCTGTGCTTTCCAGACTCTCTCCTTTCCACCACCTCCCTTGGACGCTGCTCCGTAAATGATGCGCTGCTGAACGTCCTCTTCAGACTCCCCCAGCTGCTTTTCTCCATAAGCTTATCGGAGCACGATATGATTCAGCAGCCACCACCCCCTGTGTGTCCAGGGCTGGGTGGGAAAGCATCGCGCTGAGAGCAGCGCCGCGTGCTGTGCCAGAGCAGGCGGAGGTGTGCCACAGCGCGAGCACAGCTTTCGCTTTTGGTTTTTGCTTTGTTTTCACATTTCAATCTGTGTAGCTTTGTAGCGTTGGAGCTTTTTTTGTTCAGATCTGAAATGTGATCTGAAGCCTGATCAAAGTGGGATTTGAATGATTGCTGTGAGTTTGACTTTGTTAAATGTTGAAGAATCCAAAATTTTTCCAATATAATTTTTTGAGGTTTGCTTTCCTCTTTCTTCTCTCCTTTTTGAGACGTAGGAAAAAGAAAAAGTACTATCTGTATTTTACTATTTTACTATTATATGTTACTATCTGTATTTTACTCCAAAATTAAAATTCCTTTGGAATATGTCAAGCAAAACGAAGACTATTCTGTTCCACTTTTAATTGAAAGAGCAATTAAGACATCCAGTTGTACTCAGTTTAAAAGCATCTCTTGAATCAGGCTTAGCTGAGGCTATGATTAATTTAAGAGACTTTGGGGAGCCTTGAATGTGCCCACGATGAGTTTCCAATTCACACTGCAGACCTTTGCGCAGCTCTGCTTGCTAGGGCATGCATGCAATTTGTGCAGGGTTTGCATTTTTCCCTTCTCCAAATTTTCCTTTGAACGCGCCTTCCTTGTGATCTGTCCTCTGACACACTCTGTCCTTTGGCTTAGCTAATGGCACTAACCAATAAAATCTAGTTGTCAGAGGTGGTGGTTTATTCCCCCACGATGCTTTGCTGACACTTTAATGCATTATTGTTTTATTGAGGTATCCAGGAACTTTGATTTTGCAAAGGTAAGAGTTCATGTGGCTGAAACGCAGGAGAAAAGTCACGAAAAACGTTGTTGAGGATCAGAGAAGGATGATCAGAGAGGGGGCAAGGGAACTCAGGGCAATGCCAGAGACTTTCCTGAGATCATCTGGCATGGGGAGGTTATGGCTGGCTGGCTCCTGGTGCTCCAAGACAACTTAGCCTCAATGTGCAGACCAGGGTGAGAGCAGGTCAAGAAGAGGCACCAGTCAGTCTGCACACAGGGCATATGACAGTGTAACATGGTGTTTTATCTAATGCAATATTCACCTGCTGATAAAAGAATTCAACAACACCTACTTTTCAGACTAAATTAGATAAATGCCATTAGTGGAACTGCTTGATATTTTCAGAGATGCAAGGGTAGGTTAGCCGCAGCTGGAAAAAGTACAGGATGACATGTTAATAGATTTATATTTCAGTTTCAGAAATAAGTTTGAAAGAGATTCTGTATCCTGGCTGGCAGTTAAGCCAGTGATCGAATCCAGTCCTGACCTCTCTGCAAGTTGTACAGCTGAGAGACAAACACAGACTGCCAAGGTAATGTTTAAGGGCTGGAAAGCAGTGGTTCTTTTCTGTCAATCTGTTTTGATTTGGGCAGATCGGGAAGGAGAGATTTCCTGCTTTAACATTTCACAGTGAGGGAGGGGGAAAAAAAAACCCACCATCTTTTAAAAGCAGTGCTAAATGATGTTAATGCTGTTTGGCTGATCAACAGCTTCTGTGAAGATCTAAAGACCGATGTGGCTTTGACTGTTTGATTTTGAAGCCTAAAGGGGAAGGAATGGAAAAGCCCATCTTGGAGAATAAGTGGGGGAGGAAGAGATGAGATGAGAGAGCATCCTCGAGGCTGGATATCGATACCTGCACTGGAACGTGGTCAACAAAAGCCTTGAAATTTGAGGGGGTGACAGGGATTTTCTGCTGAATCTGCCAAACACCTCGAGCTGCTCTTGAAAGGGAGAGTGCAGGCTCTGAGCATCCAGCAGACAGGAAAAGTTGCTTAAGAATTTGAATAACACTATATAAATATATATATTTGTATTTATAGTTGTTGGAGGGGGTTTGCTTAGGGTTTTTGTTGTTGTTGTTGTTTTGGTTTGGTTTTTGTAATTGCCCAAAAGAGTTTAGAATGTAAATTTAAAGCACTGTCTCGGAAAAAAAATAGCTGTCAATGGAGGAACAGTGCCAAGAAATTAATGAAAGAATATATTGGTCAGCGCAAGAGACAGTGAGATGCAGGATGCCAGTCACCTAACTTTCTCTTCGTGGTCAGATTTTCTGTCTTATTTTCTGGGTTTCATATGTTCAGATTAAAGAATTCTCTAGTATCATCTTGTGTTAATGCAAGAGACTAAAAGTCTATGACAATAAAACAGGAACACTTAATACAATTCTGATCCCTGACAGTTTCTTAGCGTTGCTTATCCTGCCTTCCCTTTCAAGATTTAGTCATCCTAGATTTCCTTCCAAATGTGAATGAGGTGGCTTAAATCAAACCATAAATTATGCTTCCACTTATTATTTGCTTGCTAATCAGGATGGAAATGAAAAGAAGTTGGTTGTCAACCAGGACTCTTTCCCACAATATCCAGGAAAGTATCAGTATTAGGCAATTTAACAACAAAAGGAAACCGGGTTGCACCTTGAGGAAGAAAGAAATAATCTGCTAGCCAGGAAGAATAGAGGAATGTAGATTTTGCCAAATAAGCTTAAGAAAAAAAAAAAAAAGAAAAAGATACTAATAATTAAGAGGGCCTGCGAGTGAAGCTGGTGAGGACAGAACTGTGATGCTTCCTGTTAGTAAATACAAAGAATAGACGCTAATAGGGCTCCAGGGGAAAGCGATAGCTTGGGAATAGCCTTGGGAAGAAAGACAAACATACACAGAGGATGCAAAAACAGTGTGAAAAGTGATTCATGGGGACTCAGTGCTATTCCTAATTGTTAAGGCTTTATTGTATTAACGCATTCCTATAAACTGAACAAAGACTGTTGATTTCAAAGCTGTTTGAATTGCATGCCCGGAGCTGGCCAAGGCTGCGGGGAACACCTGCTGGAGTGTGCAGAGCAGCACCCCACCAGAAGCAAACCAGAAAAAGTGTGGATGAAGGTTAAGGTGCGTGCAGATAGCTGGAAGAGCCCTGTGACTTACTCTGGATATCTGATACAAGCCCTTTTTTAAATATTACATTAGCACATGCGAAAGTATGACTGTGCTTAACATGACTTGAGATGAAATGTGTGTTAACTTCCAGCTACGGGATTAAGGGACTACAGCGCTTGGAGAACTGTCACCGAAAAGCCAGTCCAGTTTATGGCTTGGCTGGTATTTGTTTCTGTCTCTGCAGACTCAAGCTTCTTTAGCCATATTTTATGAGATTCCTAAATTGAAGGTGCCAGGACCACCACAGGCCAGATTAGAAATCACTGCTGTCTTCCAAAGCAGAAGAGCTCTGTATTTAGAGAAGCAGCTCCTAAACTAGTGCAAAACCAGTGTGGAGACTTGCTCAGTCTCATTGTGCCAGGGTGACCAGTGCTGGGACTTGGCAGGATCCCTGGCTTTGGATCTGATCTGGATTCCGCGTTTTTTGAGTTCTTGGACTCGTGCTCCGCAGCCATGTTTATCCTCACGCTACACTGAATTTTCTTTGTCAACACAGTTTGCGTAACAAAGACTGTAGAATTCATTTCTGCAATGGCATGGAAGCTCTCAAGGAGATATCAGGAACATCTGTCTTTGTGGAGTTGGTTTCAGCCGTACTAAAGCATGCGAGCTAGAAATCAGAACCCTACTTACTGCTTGCCATGTCATTCAGGCATGAGCTCCTTGGGAAAATGGAAGCTCTTTGTGGTCATTAGTTGAGATTTTAAGCATTAACCCCCATGACAACTTTAAACAATTGCTTTTACAGATCAGATCTTTCTTACTATTCTGCCTGTGTTGCCAATTGACTTCTAGGAGCTGACTAGCAAGAAAAATCAGGATAGCACATTCTGCTAATAAATTTCAGAGATTAAAGGCATGTGAATAATATTTAGTCCAGTAGTCTTGAACATAAATGAATATTCAGGTAGAATCAGATGCAATATTTTGGAAGCTTTCAGTGATTTGGAAGTTTGTTCATTAGTAATGGTATGTTTAGGAAAGTAAAGGACCTGTCTTGGCAATCTGTAAGTAGTAATCTGTAAGTAAAGACACATGCCAAAGCTGGGGAAAAGTTCGCGGGGTGGGAGGGAAGTGATTCAGGATTGTACCCTAGAGTATAATCTTCTCTGCTTTGTCTAGTCTGATTACAAATGATTCAAGTAATGAAGTTTCTACTATTACTCCTGGGAAAAATCTGTGGTTTTATGTTACTCGTGACTTGGGCCATTCTTTAAACTAGGGAGTGAGGAATGTTCATAATTCATATTTTATTAGTGTTCTCTGAACTTTCAACATTTACATTTAAAAGCGTGAAAAGAAAAACACTGGGAAATTGTTTTCAGGAATAATGCCGCTGAGACGCACACGTGCATTTATAACATGCATACACTAACCCCTCACATATGTTGATGCACTTGTCTGTTCAGACCCCATAGATAGAGTTGTTATTCCTGCCTGGAGATTTTAAAATCCAAGTGAGGCAACCAAACAAAAACTGATTCAAACACAGCATAATTCCTACCTGCTCTATTTGCAATTGCTTCTGAAGGTTGCTAGGAAATTCAGCAGGTCAGAAAAGGTGTCCTCTCTTCCCTGCCCCCCTCCCCCCCACCCCCCGCCCCCCAACATTTGCATCCATTTTCATGCTTCAGTTTGAATAACTGATGGAAAAAACAGTGGCTACATCCAGACCAACATCCACCAAACCTCCTACACAGAGCAGCCCTCTTCTCTGCCGTCTGGCTATGGGTTGGTTCCTAGAAGGGTCCTTTAACCAGCAAATATCCCAATGTTGAGAGGTTCAGGGCTCAGTTTAAAAATACTGATGACTAATCTGTCTCTCTTGAAAGTCATGTCTGTTAGTACAATCTCCCCGTACCTCTCTGAACCTGCCTTTGCTGGGTGTGGAAGCCGCATATCGAAGCTAAGAAGGTTGGAAGGAACTACGAACAGGAATGCCCCATCCCAGAATGACTCCCCAGCCTAAGCTGTGGGTGCAACAATTAAAATAAACGCTCTGGCCACCTTTATTTTAAGGATGATATCTTCCCAGCGTTAGTTGCCTTGAACTCTAGCTCTTGGCACTGGAACCAAGAAGAGTGGAGCACTTTGGAACTGCTTGCTTCCACAAAGCTGTCCCCTTTTTCCTCTCTTCTCCATCCTTATTTAGGTGAGCTGGTCGGAGTTTGGACAAGAATAGCTGCGTGCTCCAGCTGCAGACTGGGGGAAGCTGGGAAGGCACGTTGTCGGAGCATGGCTGTAGGCTTGCTTTTCTCTTACACTTTTTCTTCACAACCAGGGTGATGGCCCAGACGGACCTCAGAGCTACCCTGTATGTCTATCCAAATGTACAGTGGTAAATACAGTCCCAGTACATGCGGCTCCTTCCCAGTGGGCTTAACTGGTTTGGCCGATTTCCTTCATTGCAGTTTCTCTCTCGTTGGGGCAGCTGAATCAAAGCAAATATATTAAATATCATGCTGCTTTTACCACATAACAGACTATGTGGCATACCTTCGTGCTTTTGGGGAACAGCAAAGGATACACACAAGCAAGTGAGAAATGCTCTGTTAGCAGGTTTGATTAGCTGCTACCTTCCTGTTTGGCATAAGAATAGTGGAGTCCTGGAGGCACTCAGCCTGCTGGAATGAACTGCTGTGTTAGCTTTTTGTTATGGCTGATCAGCTTGTTTCCAGCTTGGACATTGAGAAACAACTTTGTTGCTTGTTTTTAAAATAGGCAATCTTGCCAGAGCTTTTATTTCTCTTCTACAGAGTCTCTTTTGACCCCTCTGATTTCTTTCTGTGCTCCTACTATTCTGAGCAGCATGCTATTATCTTTCCTTGCCTTACATTGAATTGCCTATAGGCTCGCAGCCCTTCACGTAGCTCAGAGGTGGCAGAGCTGACCTCTGCGCAATTAACTCAACAGGTCCAAGCTTCATAAGGTATCTTTGCTTTAGAGGACATAGGAAAGATAAACACTCTGAAAAATAAAATCAGTCATAGGAACTGGAGAAGAGGCCCTGAGCAGGAAAAGCAGTGCTGCTCAGCGCTCTGATTTACAGAAAAGGATTGCTGGCGTGTCAACCTGAATTGATAATCGCAATTTCAAGTTGAAATGTGACTGCATTTTAGTTTTTAAACCTCCCCTTCCCCCCCCCCCCCCCCCCCCAAAAAAAAATCAAATTTGAATTGCTAGCCCAGAATTTCTTGTGAGAAAAAGCAGTCTGCTTTGGCACTAATGTAGCTGGTTACACATCTCTACAGAGACTCCAAAAGAACAAAGTGTTTATCACCTTTGGCTGGACGTACACCAAAGTTTATGGCCCGTGAAAAGCTTGAGCCCCAGTGATGCATTGGGTCCCCCAAAAGTACACTGCAGAGATAGTAACGTAGCCAGATAAAGCCACAATGATGCATTGGGTCCCCCAAAAGTATGCCACGGAGATAGTAACGTGGCCAGATAAGCATAATGCCTTTGGCTTCATGGATTTGCTTGAGTAAAGTTAAAAATACATTTAAATGTCCTGCTGGGTCAGGGCTTGAATGAGGAGATGCAATTTGTTCTGCGGTCTGATGACACACCATCCAAACCAGGACCGTCTCAGCCAGTGGTCAGCTGACACTGAGCCAGCTGATGATGTCAAGTTTAAATACGAGCGCTATTGTGCAAAATCCAGTGAATGTGAGAGCTGATGAGTCAAATCAGATCTGACAGCTGAAAGTGCGAAATGCTCCCTTGTGCTTTTGCAACTGTCAATCTCTTATTTATACAGAGTGTAAACTCCTCGGAGCAAGAACTGTGCATTTGCTTCTTTATTAGTACAGGGCTTAGCACAGTAGTGGCCGTGGCTAGGACAGCCTGGGTTTGCTGTAATACCAGGTATCCAATAGTAGGGTTTTCTGGGTGTGTGTGACCCCCCTAGGTTTTGTCAGATAAGGCAGAATTCTTGAAACAAACCTTTCCATAGCAACGTACTGGTTTTGGGAAAACATCATTTGATAAAAATTTCCAGGATGGAATTTCTCCTTAAAACCAGAAAGAGGGCAAGCCCCCAATCTGCTGTGGTTATGGCCCTCATGTGGGATGCAAAAGCACGCTAGAGGAAGGACCTATGGATCACCCCATATTTTGGGTGATTCCCTCAACTCTTAGGCTGTTCCTCACTGCCTGCTTTGCTCTCTGCCCTCTCCCTTCACAGGCATCCACCTCTTCTGAAGTCTTAACTTTATTTTATTGCAGACAAGCTGCTTTGTCTAAGTCTGAGAAAGTTTTATGGCAGAGGAAAGATGTTTCCTGGGCAAACCTGATAATATAAGAAAAGCAAAGCCTGTTTGCTCTTTGGTGCAGGCACCGCCTGTACTCGTGTACCGGACAATGCAGGATTGGGAGCAGTTGAGGTGAAGAGAAGCACTTATCTGCATCATTGGTTCATTTTTGTAGCTTCCTTCTGCGGTAGTTGAAAAGGTTGAAAGCAGAGATTCCTTCCTTCGTGTCAGATCCTAAATCAATGGGGAAAACACTCAAGCTCAGTGAGAGAAGGGTCAAGTCCAGCATTTCACAACATGTTCTGGCTGAAACAAAAAGAAGACGTCCTCACCTTGGCCATGTCCACCTTCCCACTCTGAGCTGGACTTCTTTTTCTTTTTTTAGCTACAGCGTGAACTCTCCTGGGGCGTGATGGTGGGGTATTTTGAATGGTAGCTGTTGCTGTGCTGCCTAAAATGAGCAGTACAAGAATAGCCTGCTCCCCAAAATATAAGTGGTCTTTGAGTTCCAAGTCTTATAAAAGCTCTTTTGCTTGTGGAGCACATGCCAGATGGAAAGTGCCCCTCTGATTTCCTCCAAACACGCGTGCAGCTGTTACTGCTTCCCCCTTTTTTTTTTCTAATGAAATTTTTAGACCTCACCTGTTGACACATGCATTATAGGGTTGGGGGGTTTTTGTGTGTGTGTGGTTTTTTTTTCTCCCTTGTTCTCCTAAAGGAAAATGACTTGAGATGTTTTGGAGAAATGACACAGGGCAGAAGCTGTGAAAATACCTTTGACATACTTTTAAGGGTGGGAAATTTCAGATACCGGCAAGCCTTTGTGCCCACAATACAGTGCCTGGCTGGAAAGAGTCTTTGTTTATAGCTTGTTTTATTTTGTGAGACAGAAGCTGGAAACTGCCCAGGTCTTAGGGGGAATACCAAGTATTTAGCTTGGACAGAAATAGAGCTGCAGCTTAGGACACACTGAAACAAATGGAAGACAAAGTGATGACCCAGATCCAAGTTATTAAGGGTAAATACATATTGACAAGATTGAGGATTAGGTAGAAGGTACTTACACAATGAAGGAACCATCTACACATTGTGCACCGAGTAAAGTTTACGCTGCAACCTGAGGCTTTCTCAGAGTAGTCGATTTTTCATCAAGAAGAAGATAACCAGCTCAAAGGAAAAAAAACCTACTTCTCTCTCCCAGCACCTACTGTATCATGAATGCAACGTGACCGGTGCGCCAAGACATCACAATAAATCTGGCAGGCAGGTGTCTGTGCTGCTCCAGCGTGACAGCCGGGCTTGTACCACGTAAGGATCTGGCTCGTGGCGATGTCGTAGCTTACGTACGTCTCCTTCTTTGCAGGAGTCTTCATTACTCAGTTCACCTTGAAGTGCCCCTTTCACTGTGACTCGCAGCCCTGTCTGCTCATAGGCTTAACAGATCCTTCTGCGTCTGGTGATGCTATTAAGAATGACCCAGGAAAAAGGAAAAATAGAAGTTCCTAAAATAGGGGTTGAAGGAGGACAAAAGATTTTCATTAACCATTTTAAGAACACGAGCCCTATGTGAATGTGGTAATAGAAAAAAACAGGGGGTTAGGAAGCAGGTGGAAAAATATTCTCAAAGGAAAAGATAATTGTGGCTGAGCTAATCTTTCGTATCTCTTAGCTGGCTGATATCTCTAGCTGAATGCGAAGACTGAGCGTTTAGCAAATAATATTACTCAGTTTAGCTGCTGGTTGATGCTCATCATTTTCTTTTAAGGGGTTGTACAGAACGACTAGTAAAATCAGACGTGTGAGAGGGCACGCGCTGAGCGTGTGCTCTGCTCCCCCGCCGCACCGGGGTGGTCAGGTGTACTTTTATTAGGATATCGGCACAGCTGGCTATCGTGGCACATGACAGCCATGACTCATAAAGCAGATGTCAACAAAAGCCTCATTTCTGCAACTGTCAAATAAGCTATCACTTCCCTGTAGAAAGCCATACTGGGGAATATTTTTGAGGGGGCTCTAGACATACATTATTTGTTCAGGTAAAGCCTAGTTGTTTGGAAATGGTGTCAGATAAGAGCTGGGAAACCTCAATTCTTTCTCAGCTGGATTAGCTGACAATATCCTAGGTCAAGAAGCACGTTGGTTTAGAGAAAGCCTCGTGGCATTGTTAGGGCTATATTTAAGACTGTTTAAACGCTTAAGGATGCAGACAGATGCTTAGGTGCTCCTGACAATCCCAACGGGCATCCTTAGAAGAAGCGTACAAATATTTCAGTGGGTTTTTTGCCTGGTGGGCCTGGGATAAAGGAACGAACGAGGAAAAACTCTTCACCTTGTGTCATGCAAACCTAATTTTGTTCCAGTTTCCAGTAATACAGAAAGACCAAAGATTATTTGTTCTGGAGCAGAAAGAGACCATTTGACCCAAAGTGAAAAATCTTCTTTCAGACTGAAATGATGCTTTATTTATGCTTTAGTACTTTTTTTTTATGGAGAGATTTAGCTTTAGTAATATTGAAACAAAACTTGAAACTTTTCTGAAGTGAAAAATTACCTAGAGTAGAGATGAATTTCAAACATATTTTATTGTGGTACTCTTTGCTTTTTTCCTGACAATTTTTTACATCAGCATTTAAACCTCATTTATGAAATCTGAGGTCTTATTTCACCAGTCTCTCCCACATGCTCCAGAGTACATTAGATCTTAGTTTTAAGTTCTCATTACTGTTTTAATGATGCTGAATTATTGCGATTCTGAAGACCCAGAAACCTCTAGAAAAAGGGGACTGAGATCCTTAAGATGAATTTCCAAAACCGAATTTGTAGCAGAATGACCCCACCTGACTCGCTCTGCTGAGATTAATTCACAAATAACAGTGCTTCTCCAAAATGTTTTTCCTTAGCTAATATTTCCTTCTATTTCCTCTTTATTCATCAAATATCCTTCAGAATTTGGCCTATGACTTTTAAGCTCTTCATGCTTTAAATTGCCGGATAGATATAGCTTGAGGGCATCTGGCATTTGAAATTTGATTTATTAGCTGGCCCCCAAAGGTTCACCTCTGCAAGTAGCTCCATGCCCAGGGATGAAGTGTTCTGAAGGTTGCAGCGCTATGGGACACGGAGCTATTTTCATACCCACAAACAGAGGGTATTTTCACAGGAGAGTGAGCAGGAAGTTATTGTTGTAGCTTACCTTGAATAGACAAAGGGGAAATCACCAGCAATCCCAGCGCAAACTCCTGCTCCTCCAACATCCAACCATCGCAGGAGCTTCTGGGGCTTAAAACAAACACGTAGGTCTGCTCTATTGTTCCTTGGTTTTCTATAGCCCTTGCTTGTTTAAAAATGATTTAGAAAGCCTGCTAGCACAGAGCCAGGCTTTGTGTTCTTCTTTGTGTGTGTTATTTCAAACTTGACTCCGCTCAAGCCGTGAAGATTAAAAAAAAAAAAAAAAAAATCATTATTTTCTTACTTGGGGGGAGGGGTTGTTGTTGTTGTTGTTTCAGTTTTTAGTCACCTTCCTGTATTTACTTTTCAGCCTGCTCTGGTGGTGTGCTGACTTCTGGTGTTTACTGGGTTTAGCAGCTGCAAACCTCCAGGAAGGTCTTACCAGCTCTTCCTGTGCGTTTCTGAAGGGTACCCCCATAACCCCTTCCATCGCAGAGCTGCAAGGGGGGAAACACGCAAAACGGGTTACAAACCTCCAGCTCCCCCTTTCCCTACTGCTCTTGATTAAGTCCATAAAAGCGTATTGCAAATAGTGGGTTCACCAGCTGCCTGGAAAAAGACTCAAAGTCCTTTCAGACAGCCAACTGCCAGAGATACCTGGAACTAGAGAGATTCTTACCGAGTGAGACAGTTGGGGTTTCTTGTGTACAACGTCTGCTTGATAACTGCCTGATGATTTCAACACTGAAGTATATTCTGCTCAAGTGAATTGTAAAGGGCTATCCCAGGTATTGACACATCCCAAATATCCTCTTGGTATAGCCTGCAGATAGCAGAATCTGCCTAATGTGAACTCATTCACTTGAAGGATCTTTTAGACGCACTTTTCATTTCCTTCTGTAAAGATGAAGCCGTTGTCATAGTGTCTTTCATGGACAAACTGGCGCAGGCGCGCGCGTGTGACCTCGCTCTGACGTGCACAAAAGGCAAGACAAATTTTCCCTGCAAGGCAGCGTTCCCAAGTGCCATCAGCAGCCCCGTGCCGGGGCAGGTACCGGGTATGCGCAGCCCAACACCTTCCCGTGTCTGGCTGCAGCGCTCCTCACCTGCAATTTATTCCTTGATCAGGACTGCAAGGTGGGTGCTGATGCTACCACATATTTAAAGCTGGACTCAAAAAGGCATTTATTTCCTGTGCTGCTCTGGGCAAGCAGAAGTTTTGCCAGCCTGGGTTATTTGAAGGATGTAAAGCAACTCTGAGTCCTTTATAAAATCAGAAAAAAAAAAAAAAAGGTCCAAAAAATGAAAAAAACCCAACAAAAAAGCAGTTTGCATTGTCTCTGCTTGGATGCCTCTTTTGCTGGGGAAGTAGCACCACCTACCACCTACTCCCACCCTCCAGCTGACACCGGGGGGTTATTAACTTGCTTGGCAAAGCCGGGGGCTGATATTACCATACTTGGCTCACATCCTCCTGGTAGCACTTTCTTTACAGTTGAAATTACTTTTTCTGAAACGTAAGAAAATGCCTTTAGCATTTTTGAAAGAGGTGAGCAAACATACGGGATAGGATTTTCAGAAAGAACCTAAAATCTAGATTTATATTTCCATCATTTTAAATGATGTCAGGATAACCTACTCCCTTTCACTTGAACCAGTGTAAGGCTGTTTTTGCCAGTATAGCTTATTCCAGTTTGCAAAAGCAAAATAAGAGATATTGTTGTAACTGTAAAGGATTTTCATCGGCTTTTCTATGGCTGGGGGAAAAAGCCATACTGTACGGTTATGCTCGCAAAGCACTGAAGCTTAAGAGGCCTGAGGCAATAGGGCACCACATGTTACTGAAATGGCACCATCAAAAGTTCTATTTTCCTAATTTCCTTGTGTTTACTGAAGGGTGCGAATAACCAGCAAAAGCAGTGTTAAAGCGCTGAGTCTCTGGAAGACATGAGAGATGAGTGTCATCAAACAAAACCAGGAAAGAGGGAGAGGAAGGGCAGCGTTGCGAAGGACAGGAAGGTGGATATTAAAAACAAGGAAAGCGTAAGAAGGATGGACGCCTCAGACTGAAATAGTACACGTGAGAAAACTCTCCCAGCAGCAGCTACGTACTGTCTTAAAATGAACGATGGGGAGAGGAGGAAGAGGGAGTGGAAAACTGGCATGAGACCCTTCGTTTAGTCCCCATGCAGAACCAGCTAAAAGGGAAGAAAATGGAAACCTTTCGCTTTAAAAACATGAAAGTCAAAGTTCTTTTGCAGCAGAACTGAGACAGAAAAGAGGCAGAGAGAAAGTTATTGTAAGACATCATGGCTTGTTATCTCCTACGCCTGCAGGTATTCCGGGGTCTGAAGTTTCTGTGCCTCGGAGGCTTTTCTTCTTTTATTGCTGACAGCAAGGAATTTAGAAAATATACAAGATGCCACATTAGTTAAGATTTTGGTTTATCTTTTTGGCTGTGTTTTTGTTTCTTTTTTAACTGTTTCATCGAAAGGGGCAAGGGAGGGGAATCAGGTGACATAAAGAACGAGTCAAATGTTTGCCTTTCGTTTCTTATCAGAATTGCATAATTGAGCTATCTTCTTATTACTAAAACATTTCAGGGCTGGACCCTATGTATTCTGGGCAGTTATGCTTTGCAAAGAATTAAATAAACTGCTGATTTGCAGAATGAAATTAAAATGCTGTGCGCAGCCCAAGTATGTAGAAGTGAGAGACTGGATTTTTCTGAGTAGAAGACAAAATGTAAATAGATCTATAGAAATTCTCTGAAGTGTATAAATTTACCTATTGAAAGATTTCTCTTTCCCTTTGAGATCCAGGCTTGGATTAATTTTAATACTTATCAGAGCAAAGACATTCAGATTCTTTCTCCTTTTTAATAGCTTTAATTACTATTTTTTTAATCATTCACTCATAAATCCACCAATCTGGGACCATTATACGTTGTACTTTGGCTCAGGACCATCGAAAACAATGGCTTAAATCCCATACATGCTTTGGCACCCACTCAATAACTAGTACATTCATTTATGCTAAATTTACTTCTGTTTTCAATATTTCCAGTGTGCCCTAACCCTTTTGACCTACAATCTGCTGTAAATCCCTTTTACTACTCACTGACACGTGACTTTATAAATCATGCACAGGGCACTAAGATGATCCTATAACTGAACCCGGTATTTAGACTACAATTGAAAGGTCATAATTCTGGGCATGTTTAAAAGGCAGAGCTTGCAACAGCCGTTAGCACATGATTCAATCTTTGACCTTAAAAGCAAAAGGAAACCAAGGTTCCTGCCCCCCCTCATTACTACACGCACATCATTTTATTTAAAATCGTGCATTCAGTAGATAGATGAAGCAGTTTAAATTATTCATTCCCGAGAACCCCCATCTGGGAAATATCTGGCACCAGCAAATGCTGCAATGCTCTGGAACTCAGGGTCGTCCATGGGCGTATAGATTCAGCTGCTCCCTGAATCCTTTCCCAGAGGAGGAAGAGGCTCCATGCATTTTCATACCATATTTTGCTCACTGGAACCCTCAGATATTTTGCTACAACTGCAGCAAAACAGCAAATCTGAGGCAGTGTATCCATGAGGCAAGATCTCCTTGTGATTGTGACTGTTTCGTATGAAAGCACTTGTCAAAGTGTCTTAGAGGTTTGGGGTAAAACGGGTGAGTTCAGGTTCCCATTGGAATCAACGGAAAGGTCCTCGTATCCATTAGCTGCCTCGTACCCGTTCACACATCAAAGCCTATCCTAAAGATCATTCCTAATATGTTATTGGGTAGGGCTCATTTTGTTGTCTGTCTATAAGGTAGCTAATGTAAGCCAGGTCAGGGGTAAACTGGAAGTGCCTGTTTATCTTTGTGGACTCCAAAGGAGACTAGGAGAACACTCAAGCAGAGACATTTCAAATGTAGACGCCTACAGTTAGGGAAGATGAACCCGCTTTTTATGCCTGAGGCACATCCAGTAGTGTTAACTGAATACTGCTATTGATCAGTGCTCAGCACCCTTGTGTAAGCTTTCTCTCTTGCTATGTGGACGTAGTCCCAGTGACTTCAGTTGGTGCTGGAAGCGACCACAGTAAGCCAGTTGCTTGATTTTTGCAGGCTTGAACTTGCCATTTCATCCAGTCTGTGTTTTCTCTGCTTATCTGGTGGCTTACCCCATCATCCCCAACCAGCTGAGAGGCTGATCGCTTGCAGAAACTGTTTGTTACCAGTGCGGGAATATGACATGTCATATGTGTGTATGAAAAACTATCCTAGAGCAAACTCATGCTGTGAGCAGAAAAAGCATGTAATTCCGTGAGTAAAAAGTACTGGCGCTGGTCTTCCCATCAGCCACTTAGCAAGGCTGTTATTTACCACTTGCCTTGCCTCGTATCCAATAAAAATTTGACTTGCTTTTCATGCCCACAGTTTTGGCAGCACTTACATCCACTCTTCAGGGGAAGTAGACTACAGTGTTGTAGGTAAATAAAAAGGGAACCCAATCCGGTTGCAAAAATAATGGCTATAAAAACAAAACAAAAATACAAACCTCTAAAAATTCAGAGCTTTTCTCTTGGCAACTTTTGAAATAACAGACTACTGCTCATAACATTGCATAACATGAGAGAACATTACTCAGTATGAAGTGATGTAATGTGACATCTGGTATTTGGAAACTTCAGCTATACGCTAACTATATGGTGCCTTGCGTTGTTAAAGTAGTTGCAAGATGCTCTGTGCGTGGAAAGCACGTGTGTCAACACAGCCAATGCACGGCTCTCGTGAGGACTGCACACCTTCTGCTGGCACAGGCTTTTGTCTTCTTTTCTTGCTCAATTTCATCTCGTTTCCAGTTACAGTTGTCGTGCAGATGCGTCTCTGCCAAAAGCCACAGCAGTTCAGAGTTAGAAGAGGCAAACGGTAGCACGTCAGATCAGTGCAGGGCATGGCCCTTGGGTGGAGGCCTCTTAAACACACTCGTATCAGCAGACTATCCTTTTCACATATGGGAATTGCAGCACGTAGACATAATTCATATATTATTCAGCTACGTTATCAGTTTTATGGATAGATACGCTATTTTAAGGCATATCTTAAAGTTTTGCCAAATGCTTTACATGATGTCCCCCACTGGGCAGTGCCTGGCCATAGATCTTTCCCTGATTGCTCACCCTAAAAGTCACGACGACTATGTTTACACCACGCCATACAATTTAATTTCTTTTTAATTTAATTATAAGTCAAGAGGTACCTTCAAGTCCAGATACGCTTACTCTCCTTTCTGTAAACCTGCAAGTTTAGCATCCAGTCCACAGGCTGCTCAGGAGACAGACTCATGCACAGAAGCTGGTGGGAAGCTGGGGTCAAAGAAAAAGACATAATGGAAATATAGCTGGGACTTTCCAAAGTGTTCACACTAGGCCAAGCATTCCCACTGAAAGCACTAGGACAGCAATGAAACCTGAGCTGGCTTTGCAGGAACGAGAGATCTGTGCTCTCGCAGCGCTCGCTCCCTGCCCGTTGCCTCAGTCTGCACCATCCCTCCTGCTCCTCCACCGCTTTGATTGATTTCCCCATGAAACGTGAGCCGAGGATCTCCCATCTTCTATTTTTATTCCAGGTTTGGATCGCTCTGAGTTTCCAGAAGGCTTTAACTCCCAGGCTGTATTACAAATACTTTTCATGCTCTCTTCTCACCTTCTCCCTTCCCACCCAAATCATTTTTATCATCTTTATCTTGCTTAGAGAGAGAGATCCTCTTTCTGCGTTGACCCCAAGCGAGCGTGGCTGGCTCGGCTCCTCCAGGTCCTGCAATAGCTGCGTGAGTCGCTGAGGGTCCAGCTGACCGCTGCAGACCTTCTACCTCTGCTTGTGTTTGTTGGTTGCTCACGGGGGTACCGCGGGTAAGATAACACCCGGCTAACAACTGCACAGCATGAACGTCAGGAAAACTCTGCCTTTAATATTTTGCCTCTTCTTCACCTATCACCTGAAAGACTGGGAGGAAGGGGAAAAGAAAAGGCAGGAAAAAAAAATCCCTGTTAAAATTCACTTACACCCTTCTGCTTGTTTGACAAAGCGCACCCTGGAAGGCATAAACCCAAACACAATCTGCTTCCGTTCAGCCAAAAACAGGTACTGTGGGACAAAGTTTTAGGATAATAAGGCTGGAATTAGCGCAGGTTTAAAAGGTTCCTTCCCACGTGCCAGAATTTCACCTATTATTAGCGTGACAGTTTTAGCGGTATATCTGAAGGGAACGTGGCCCAAACGTAGGATGACAAAGTTGTCCTTGACGTCCTTTCCCGCACAGCCGATTACCAACAGCTATTACCAAAAATCCTGAGGCCGTGGCATTTCATATCGTGCCACTGAATTTAGCAACCATCAGATCTTAACCTTCACCAGTTTCTTGAAGCATTCAAAGCTTGTATGGTTTTATTTTTTTCTAATATTTCCATATTCATTCCTTCTCTCTTTTGGATAGTGCCTGGCAGTTCTAGAAAGATAATTTCTAAACATCACAAAAAAGCCATGTACGTTCACACATGCTTTAATATAAAACCAATAATAAATCACTTCAGGTTATAAGAGACTTTCTTTTTCTTCTCAGAAATTAATTACCTGAAAATTAGAAGTATCTTATTAGTATCCGTGTTAAGTGACATATCAGCCAACCAGCTCCTTTCTCTTGTCAGCAGATTATGGCACCGTTTAACATGCTCTTCAGTAGATGTTAATTAATATGGATGCCTTGTGTTTTCATTAGTTATAAATAGCTGAAGTGGGTGGTAGGCAATTGGTTCTTCCTTGCCACATAACTTTTATGTGTAAACTGCTGCACAGTAAGTATTTAGCGTGTGATTCATAGGAAGCACCACAGTGAAGACTTGTAATAGGCTAGATAAAAAACAAACAAGCAAACTACTCGGAGCTGTAAAATGCCTAGCACGTCACCTGCTTTATTTCCCCCACTGACGGTGCTGGATTGTTCCCTGTGATATTGCCTTCTGGAAATTACTGCCTAATAAACTTCATTAAAAAGGAATATTTCCAGGGATCAGTCCAAGTGTTTATCTTAACATTTGCTGCAGAAGTAAAAAAAAAAAAAAAAAAATCAAGTGGAAAGTTCATAGCACTGCACATTAGGATACTGCAAAGTGCAGTGAGGTCTGAGAAGCGCCAGATTGCCATGTCTTTCCTCTCCTCTTTTTTTTTTTTTTAATATTTTGTTTTATTTGAAATAGTTCGTTTTGAGTATGAGCTTTCTCTGAACATCTATCTCTATATAATCCACCACCTTGGGACTTTAGGACCAGTTTACAATTGGTGATAAGAATGATATCCAGTTCAGGATATTTCCTAGGGTGAATCCATATGGATTTAAATTGGAATTAATCTCATGCTTACAAGGTGGGTTTTTTTCTGTCCCTTCCATCCAGATCTAAGTCTGACCATAATTCATTTTTGATCTATGACTCACCTGTAAAGGAAAAGAGAATGAGGCCAGCACTCTTGCAGGAAAAGGGTATTGAGTTTTCTTTACTTAATTTGCATTACTAAATACACAGATTATTCAGATTATTTACTACCCATCTATTATTTCCAATGAAAGTATCATAATAGGTCAGGATAAAGAGACTACTTTACCTGCAGGACGCAAACTGATAGAGGAAAAAAAAAAGAAGAAAGCATTATTGCAAATACCCTATTGTGTCCTCTAGATGTGGCCACTGTAATCAATGGAAGATATTTTCTTAATGAAGGCATTTTGAAGCAAAAACCCAATGATTTAAAACTCCATTTTGTTTTCCCAGTTCTAATACGAATGAACTGTCCAGCACGTTGCACTTCATGAACATTCTATTCACCACGCATGTGCGCAGACACATTGGTGCTCTTCTGTGCCTGAGGGCAAAGAGTTTTTATTGCAATCGTGTGCTACCTGCTCGCAGCTCCAAACAGCACCGAGGAGCAGTTAACCGTAGGTGAGGCAGAATCACAGTGTCCACTGCCTCCAGGCAACTCCCAAATAGCTGAAACTATGCCAGCAAACATGCTGGGATTGGAGTTGTGAGAAAAATGACTTAATGCAGTCAAAATTAGTCAGAGGGGGAAGGGATGGCAGGTGAGAGAGAAGGAGAACTTTCATTGGCAGCCTTTGAACCTCCAATTATTCTTAGAGTCTCTGTCCGGGGGCAAGGGAGAGTGAACTTTAGCACTTTGCCTAAAGAAATCCAAGAAAAAATGTTCTCTAGATGCCCCATTGAATTGTCAGATCGGCTCCCCAGAGGTGTTGATGTGCTTTGTGGAGCTCCATGAGAGCTGAACACCTTGAGTCTCCGCATCGTGGTGAAGCACAGAGGTCAGCGGAGGAGAGGGGTGCAGTGTATGGAGCGCGGGGTGTGAGTTACAAGAAAGGAGCTTGGAAACAAAGAAGGGAAGCAGAAATCCAGAGCTCTGACAGTCACTTGGACTGAGGCTGGGAAGTCATACATAATCCTTTCGAAGACTAGCCTTCCAAAGAAGCCATTGTTTGAGTCCTGGCATGATTTTTGCCTGTACTTGCTATGGAAGAGTTTCTCTAACTATTTGAGGTCATGCGACTGTGATTTAATTACTGTGAATTCCACTGCTAAATAGTATTGAAGTACCAAGGGGGAGAAGATAGCGCAGCTGACAGCATGCAGTCTTAAACCTCTCCATGTCTATATGTATCTGCATTCTCGCAAAGAGTTTGAGAAGATTTTTCTTCCTCAAAACACAGGTTCATATTGAGACACAGTCACTGAAAGTGGAAACCAAACCAGCTCTTTGGGAAAACATTTTTAAGGAATGCTGCCAACTAGTATCTACTGGCCCTTGCTTAGTAGATGATTTTTTGACATGCACTGTGAGGGTGTTTTAATTAACATTTCAAAAAAAAATCAGAGGAAAGAATGATTTTTCATCTTTAGAAGGTCAAAAGGTATTCAGATACCATAGAAATGGATATAGTGCGAGAGCCTAAAGAGACAGAGAGGCATGTCAAAACACTGAGATACCGCATCCCCTTAGAGTAGCTATTTTCTTTCTGTTATCATGCTAAGTAGAGGTATCGTAGAAATTACTCTCCTGTTAAGACATGCTCCAACGATAAGGCAGAGGTGGTGGTAGGTACTTCTTGTTCAGAGCGCCTTTGCTGCGTTTGTAACGAAAGTAACGATGGTGCTTGAAATAAATAGTTGTCTGATTATTTTGTAATGCGTTACTCTGTTGCGATCAGCCCTACAAATGGATGTCATCACTTTTTATGAAGACAAGGCATTCACAAGTGCGAAAGGTTAACGAGATTGTTCTTTAGCCAGGCACAGCGCAGGGCATCTCACATCTTCTGTCTCGGAAGTGATAAAAGGAGAAAGCTTGCAATGGGAAAACCTTTTAAACTCCAGTTCTTGTACTTCTCTGTAGCAGAGACCATCAGTCATGCTGAACTTTAGTGAGAGCTCCCTCATGCACGTCACTTGAACTTTTAAACTGCTCAAGTCAGCTTTTGTTCAAGCTGGGACCCCCAGATCAAACTGGTTTTATATGAAAGGGGTTGGTTTACCACAGGGAATGTCATCCGTTTTACTGAACTTGCTTCAGAGCCAGCCTGCACATAAAGAAATAACCAGTTTTACTGCGCACAAAAAAATGCCTTACGACAAACTCTGAGTGTGCCTGCACACGTGTAACCCCCACACGTGTGCTCCCATTCGTGGGGTGGGTGAGCTCTGCCTGGCCAAACAGCTCCTCAACACAAAACCAGCAAAAACATGTAAAAAGGAATAATTCCTCTCATCCTGTTTCAGTGATCAAAAAGGCATGGTAAAGCTCTCTCAAATATGAACATTAAAATTGATTTATTATATTCAAGCTCGCATTGGATGCAAGATGATAATAATAATAAGGCAATGCTATTAAGTGTGAATTTTTCTTTTAAGCGGTTGTGGGAGATGCTCTAAGCTGAACGATGAGCCTACTGTAAGTAAAAATTGAACCCAGCTCCCAAACTCTTACAAAGAACCCGCACACCTACAGGAAAGAATTTTTATAAAGCTGAATATGTGACAAGAGACTTTCGACAGCTCGAGTGCTCTTATAAGTGCTGAAAATAGATAATTTTCCAAATATATTTCTCCATCCAAGGCAGTACATCTGTTTAAACAGCTGAGGGTATAAAGGGCTTGCAACTAAAATGTTAAGTTTGCAGGTATATCTGACTGAAGGTGATTCAAAGGTTAGAACACAAGAATAGAAACAAGAATAGCTGGGCTCTAATCCTACAGGTGCTATGGTGGCTTCACCTACGGAGCTACTTCCATTTCTTCAGGGGAACGTTTTAAATCTGTCCTTCCTATCCTAGTTGATCCTTTCCTATCTCCTTTTCCACCTCGTATCAGCACCGGTGGCCATTTCAGTTGTGCCAGTTCAGCTGCCCAAACCAGATCTGAGAAGTGATCCAGGAGGAGGAGGAGAGCAAGCCTCAGGCTGTGAGCATGGATCTCACAGGATATATTCAGATCCAGCTGAATCCGAACAACTGGATGGGGACTAATTCTGAACAGGTGGCAACAAATGAGGCTGGAAATGTCTCAAAATGCCATCAGAATAGTAATGTGCCCTGGTTATAATGTGCCAGAATATAAATTAGTCTCACCTCTGGAGTGCCTTGTGGGCTTAGTACTTAATATATTCAGGTTTCCCAAGCAGTCAGAGCCCAGGGAAGGAAGGGAGCCGTAGAAGTACAAAATATCAGCATTACAGTAAATTGCAGAGGGGAAGCACGCTGTCATTTCCATGTAAAAACAAATTGGAGCTGTGTGCTGACTGCCTGGTGGGTGGCGAGAGCAGCATTGATGCTGTGATCTACAGCCTCCTGGAAAATAAAAATCTGCATGATTAAACTTTACGTTTCTCCACAGCGCTAAACAATTAGGCAGGGTGGAGGCTGGTTTCAAATAGGCATAAATCTTTCTTCCCTCTGCTTGAATCTCACGCTGATAGGAATAGGTTTTCTTATCGGCCTCTGATGGTAAGAAACAAGGATCTAGATAAAGTTGTTTATTCCAGTCAGGTATTGGCATGATGTGAGAAAACACACTGGGAGACCAGATGTTCAGAAGTTGGCCACCGCCGGCATTTGCTCAGGAGCAGGAAAAATGATTTTGCCTCCTTTTCCCTGGCCTCGCTTTGCCTGTTGTTATTTCCTACCAGCACCTCGTCTTTTTCCTTCGTCAGTCAGCGAACTCGTCCGAGCAAAGCACAGTTTCTCCTCTTCTGCACCGTCTGTTTTCAGAGCGGTTTTTGAACGCTATCACCGCACAAATGATAAATACCCCTCAGGATTCAGGAAAGTATTCGACTGAATATAATGAATAGGATTTAAGCACATGCTTAGTAATCCGTTTGGCCACACCAGTAACCACCAATCTCGTATAGGACAGTGTTGACAGCTCAGCTATTAGGTAACTTGTATCTTCTATATATCAGAGAAATCACCTGGCACTTGCAATCCCCTGGACACCAGTTTAGCAAGAATGGGCAATTAAGTTTCTTTAAGTCCCTATGGGTGGTTTGAGCGTAGTTGGCAGCATGGATCGGTGGAAGCTTGCTTGCAGCTAGCTGGTCTCTCCCCAGATGCACCAAATTCATCTCTTTCATCATGGGGAGATTCACTCGCAAAATAGAAGGACGACATTTGTGGATGACATTGTTCTTTTGGGGTTTGTTTGGAGGGGTTTTTTTTCCAATTAATAATATTTCAGTAGAAGCTAGACAGGAGAAAAACATAATATGGAAATGTTCTTTGATCTTGATCAAATGTTTACTCTATTAAATAACTAATTAAAAAAAACGAGCAGACCTGCGCAGTCTCATCTGTCTGCAAAGTGTTTGTAGTCTACAAACACAATAGGAGATAATCAAATGTCTACATAATCTTCTCTTTTAACCTTTCAATAAGGAAGTTCTTCCAGCCCGGCTGTACCTGGAGCAATTAATAACTACGCATCTCAGCAGATGGGATACCTTCTGAGGGCAGCCCATTGTACGCGGCATAAAAAATATTAGAAAGCACTTCATTAACCAATCTGAAATGAAAGCATTCAATCTTAATCCTGTCATCAGTGTTGCCTAATTAAAGGAATGAGCAGATTTATGAAGCTGCTATTTTTAACAAAGCCCCGGCACATTCAGTGCCTTGGCCTCTCGGCGCGGCGGAAGTGATGTCAGTGTTTGCCTGAGCGAACATGAATTATGTTTACAATATCCCAGGAGAACTTTTGTATTTTTCAACTCCCACAGAAAACTATCATATTTAGCTTCAAATAGAAAACCTCAGGCAGGGCTCCAAGTGATTTACACAAGCTGAAGCTGCAGCTTTATTTTTCTTTCATATTTCATCTTACAATATCTTTTCCTGATTCCTTTTATTGCCATAAAATCCTGATCTTTTGCAAGGCCAGTTTAAGGCAGTGGGATACATTTTCTTCCTGATCAGATTGGAACAAATTTTCGGGGTTCCTACAAAGTCATCGGACATAACCCGCATGGGCAGCGGGGTCAGTGGTGACAGCATTGGGTCAGATAGGATTAGGAACTTGAGAGTGTGTGTCCTGGGCCCCCTGTAAACATACAAAAAGTGAATTTAGATGGCGACAGATGGGGAATTTGTAGAGAGAGCGGTCCCCTCAGGGCCCCTTGGCACTGTGGGCACCATCTCTGCCTCTCCCACCTCTTGGAGCCACGGCACTTTTTTGAGAAACTTCCTCGTAAACAACTTGTTCGTACAATGAGGGATCTCCAGGAGCATCCGTGAAACAGCCTCAGCCCCTTCCTTCCACCCTCTGTTCGAAATTGTCGTCTTTAGTGATGCTGCTGGGGGAGAAGTGGAGGGGGGAAAGGTCCAAGTTTCAAAATGCAGCTGTCCTCCAGTGAGTGGTAGAAACAGTCTTGATTTCAAAGGGCAGAGAAACCCCCCCAAAAAATCAGACCAAAAAAGAAACCAAAACCAAAGGGAAGAAACCATTAATACAATTTACAGAGAACAAAAATTCAAGCTCGAAGTACTTTCAGTATTTTGTTCTTAACATGTATTGATGAAAACCTTTTAGCATTATCCCTATATTTAGCATTGCAATAAATGTTCTGCATCCCCACACTGCCATCGCTGCTCATTTAAAAGCCTAATAGCTTAATTTATGACAGGTTTTCTTTCTAATGCCACTCTTTTCATTCTCATGAATTATAGATCCAGCTCTATATACAGTGTTGGTATCAGAGAAAAACTACTAACTTCTCTTTATGAAGAGAAAAAACAAGATAGAAAACTGTACTGCGACAAAGGACAAATTTATTGATTAGGAGGAGGAAAAAAAGAAAGTCATTTCTGGATCTTGGCTTGCAACAAGTCCTGAAACCCTCTGTCAGATTCTGCCTCGCTCATACTAGGGGAAAGGAACCATTGACTTTAGCAGGAATTTGGTTTCTTTCTCACAGCAGACCAAAGAGCAGGATAAATGAATAACTACCACAGTACTTAGTGGGCCAAATCCCTATTCTCTTGTCTAGCAGGGATGAACCCTCACTTTACTGTAATTTATCATGACCTCTGCCAAACTAAATATTCCTTTGCAAATTCTGACCTGGACGCTATCCACACCCGTAGTTCAGCATGTTTTACTACTATTGACCAGCATTTCACTGCTGTATCTGGACTCCTCCTTCCAGCAGACCCTACTAGCGAGAAATAACATTCCTTTTCTTGAATTCCTTCCCTCCTACAATAGCTTATGTTGGTAGAAGTGGGCAGATTTTTACACATTATGAGCCAAGGCAACATGAGTCTCGCACCCAAAATATAGAGGAAGAATAAACTATTTAACTAATTTTTGCTCTTAAGTTTGGAGAGGAAAAACGCTGTCAATTCTCTAAATGGCTTTACTTGTATTATGTCTCTGCGCTTCCATGAGACATCTCACTCTCTTCAAAATGAAATTTGTGAACGGCATGGGGTTTTTTGTTTTGCTATATACATTTGTACCTTCTCATTTTCTCTCCTTACAGAGGGAATCCTGCCAAATGGTGTTTTTTCTCTTCCATATCTCCTACCTCCATATCCTTCTTTTCACATTAGCTGACAGTCTGATATGTCCATATTCTGGCAATTTCTTTGCAAACTCTCCATTCCAGAAGGAAAGAATGCAAAGGCCAGATAGTCAAACATATCTTTGCAAATACTTTAAGCTTCTTTTCCTCTTGTCAGACCATCCTAAAATAAAGGTATTCTACACCTATAGTCCAAAAAACTTTTACAAGGCAATGCTTTCATGAAAAAGTATAAATCACGGCAGAGATAAGAATGCAAATGAATAAAGTTGTATATACAATTGAACTGCAGAGGTATAAAGGTCTGGCAGATGTGACCAAGATACTATTTTCTAATTGTTTCCTCACACAGAAACCACCTTCTTCTTCAAAGCCTGAGCAACTTCCAGGAATATAGTTTATCCCAGTGCCTGCTTCTGACATGAGTAACTTTGCCATACTGACCTTCTGCCTAAATCCACTCAACCTGGGCTGGAAAGTTTTACATTTTTTCTTGCTATTTAATTCTACCTGTTCTGCCACTATTAGAGCAGCAGAATTATCCCCATTGAATGACAAAACAATGCAATGAAGAGAGGAAAAAAGGAGGGAGCGAAAGCAGCTTTGAAAACCAAAATATTAAAAAAAAAAAAAAAACCAAAACAAAAAAACAACTAATGCTGAAGAGCAAAGTTTTGTGTTGAAACTCATAAAATCCAGGAGGCCAGTGGCAGGCTTCTGCCCAGGAGCTATCGCAGTATATGGACACACACAGAGAGCCTTAGAGCTGTCAGGTGTCAGGGAGGGTGGGTTGGAGAAGCTGTCTGGAGTAAATATGCACGTTCCTACAAGTCAAGGGAGCTTGGGGAACACAGCAATGTCATCGCTACTTCCAAGCCCTGGTTTGCTCTGGAGGGCAGCAGTAACAGTCCCAGAACAAACAGACAAATCTGACTCTTGACAAATTTGACAAAACTGACTCTTACCGAGAGTTTTCCATAAGACTCCTTCATCCAGCATCGCTGAATATTAGTTTACACCAGCCCGTACTGTGCCTGTGGAAATAGTAAATTAATGAGGAATGGAGTGAATTTGATACTGAATATCCCTTTCTTGTTAGCGCTCTATAGAGCTGCATAGCATCCAAGCAGCAACACCACGTCTACGAGCAAGATTCCTCAAATTATTTCACGTGCATCAATGTGGTTAGTTATTTCTGTCTTATTAGCAAATATTGTGAGGTTGTTCCTGTTTCGGTGGTAAATTGCATTTGTCAAGTACGCGTTATCTTCTGAAGAGCGGTGGGTGATTTATCTTTACAAGGAACGTGTTGTGACTTGCATAGACGTTTCAGTGTTCCTGGGGATGCCAGGTGAGCTACTGAAGCTGTTGCAGTTCATTTCTCTCCAGCTTGCGCTGATGATACTGATACGCTGCTATTGGTTTTGTGCAACACTGGGCAGTAGCAAACATTGACCAATTCCTGATGTTTAAAATGGAGTTTTTCAGAGGTGGAAATGCTCACAGGGTTTCACTGGTTCCTTATAAGGGAAGAAGAAAGCCTAAAAACTGTATTTCTGGAAGAGGCAGCAGCATTTGGTCTATCAAAGCCTTGCAGAACTCTTTCATGGAAGACCGAAGCTGTGCTCGAAGGCAGCCCCTGCGGCTCGATGGAGGCAGCTGTCGAAATGACAGCCCTTTCCCCAGCTGGCTGGAAAGCCACCTCCACAAGCACAGTGCTCGCCCCTCCGCTGCCTCCCCAGGGACCTCAGCTGGGCCCATGGCACCTTCTCAGCTTGGACCCAGCCGCGTCCACCCGCCAGCTCTGTCCGAGGAGCTGCTTGTCATTAGTTTGGCAGCATGTGCCTATAGGAGACAATGAATGGCTAGAGAACAAATAAACTGACAATGTCAGAGATATTATTGGATGAGAAAACTGATATTTGAGATGAGCTAAATTTAATTATGATTGTTTAAAATTCTTTCTATGTCTTTTCTATATTTTCTCCTCTGGTTCTCCACCACTACCCGTGTTCCTAGGGCTTTCAAATTGCCGCACTGGGATGAGCTTGGCAACAGAGGCTTCCTGGGAATTGCCAATGCTGGAAGCCCTCAGATCCCCAGAAGCCCATCGTGAATCCAGGCATGGTTCCATTGGAAACCAGCCTTTGATTCACCAAAAGCTTGACATAGCCAAGATACATCAGATGAAACCATTTTGGGTTCTGCGGAGAAAGAATGACTTCCAAAAATATTCAAACCAGCTCTAACCACTACATCTTCAACAGTGATGAGCTGCTACCTCTTAATCAACCCCAAGAATAGCTAGATTAGATATTTTGCTCCATTTTGAACAAATTATGGTATCCTGAAACAAATACTTGTGGGTGGTTAAATTAGTCTTTACAAATGTATAAACTAATTTGGGTTAATTGTCAGTTAATCAGCTCAGAAAATGAGGCTTTGGCATTTCTCAAGAAATGCATGCAACAAAATCAGAAAGACAAGACACTTTTGATATTTCTAAGGTAAAAGAATAACAAAACTAAGTAGGCTATTAAAGAACTTTTAGACTACTTTTGCTCACCATCCAAAGAATGGCAAAAGGAAAGAGATACAGTGTCTGCTATTTCTCCTGGAAAGTAAAATCTTAATGATTACTTACTGTCCTTAGAGCTGGACCTCTCAGTAAAATCAGCTGTAGTGAGCACTGATGTATGTGTGACTGACTAATTTGGGGGAGTAGAGTAAAAGAAAGGTAGAGTGAAGGAGATTTTCAGGATTATTTTCAAAAAAGGAAATTGATAGCCAGCTTCCAGTTTGATAGGCACTTCCATGGGTTTGGAGATGCTTGTCTTTAAACCTGTCCTCTCTTCAGGAAGCAATAACATGTTACATTACTTTCTTGGTCCAGCTTCCTCTACTTCTTTTCATATGGAAACAATGGGCACGTTCATTCTGAAGGTAACACCAAAGTGCCACAGAGCAAGTTAAGTTCCTCCACCACTGGCACATCTCTACATCATCAAAATGAGGTATCTAGTCCTGCATCCGCTGCTCTTGGGAAGTGCATCGTCTGGGAGACCATGGGCTTCACCCAAGTAAGTGGCATTAAAATCCAGCTGTTGCAGGGAACGGTGGTGGTGATTCAGTAGGTGGCACTACTCCCTCTGAGTCAGGACCAACACTCGTGTGAAGTTAGGGAGCTTTGTGCTGTAGCCTCTGGCATCTTCAGCTGTCACATTGAAAAGGTTCTCCTTACTCATGAAATAGCACATCATTAAAGATCCCGTGGCATGTTTCGCAAGACTATACTCAGCAATATTGGTGCACTGAGCAAACCTCATTACCTTCTGCCTCCCAAAATTTCTGTTTGCATTAGAGGAGGTGATTTCCTTCTTGTCAGATGTGACAGATAGTTGTATTTAATAGATTCAACCTTCCACACTAGAAGCTCTCTGCATTTCAGTGGGAGGGTGTAGCTGAAACCGTATGTTTTTGTAGAATAATTGGATGCTTTTCAGGAGGACAGTGTATCGACGTCAATCAATTTTACTATGTTTCTCAAGCGGCTTTGTACGTGATACATGAACCAAGCATTTGTGTTGGATGGAAATTCACGGGCGGTGATATGAGCAGAGACCTCATTAGCAGGAACTGAGCGCAAAGATCTGCGTTAGTTGCAGTGTGATTATGTTGTAACTGTGTGAATTATCCGTGAAAGACTCAAATCAGTCCTAGAGTGTGTTTGGAGACATCTCCCCAGGAGACAGAAGTGGCAAGGTCGTTGTAAGTGGTGAGATGAGGAGAGAGAGTATACTCCCTGTTATCCATATACAGGGAGAATAAACTCGAACTGGAACAGAGAAGACGTACTATTAACAGTAGGGTTACTCTTATAAGATGAAATTAAAGACATCTACCTATTTATCCTTGAAATGATGGCTCTGAAGTAAGAACTGCATAAATACATCTGGAGGTAAGAAAACTAACTGTTTAAGCTAAAGGAAGCGTTAGGACAAGAACCAATGGCACTAAAATGATGATGGGTATAATTAGGCTGGATATCAGATAACTTCCAGTAACCTGAGCAGGAAAAGCCTGGAACAACCTTCCGCTGGAAGCACTGGGAGCACAGAGACCAACAGTTTTTAAGACAGAACTTAATCAGCTTATGAAATGGTTTATATGATGTAGCTGCAGAATACAAAACCTCTTTCAACCTGTTTTTGTGGTCATACTCAAACAAATAACTAAGATCAGCTTCCTAAGTACATTACCACACCACTCATGCCCTCTTGCTATGTCTCCATCTGCTTATTGCTTGAACCTGTGATTTTGTCTGGCGCGTGTGGTATGCTTTGTACTGCGTGGTACCTCTAATCCCATTTCTTTTTGAATCACACTTGATGCTGGTTTGTGTAATGCACTACTGATGTGGAAAATAATGAATGCACATCTTGCACAAAAGCAAAGGAAGACTCCTGTTTCAGGAATGCACTGGCAGTAATCCACCAGACAAAGATTTAACTTACAACCACAAGAATGGACATAAATGGTGAATGGTTGTCCTCCTGAAAGAGCCCAGGAATGCCACTGGGCCTCCGGTCGGTGCTCACCCCAGCCAATACCCATTACACATCTCTGCATTACACGTGTGGATCTCCACAAAGCACGAGTCTTTGCTCTAGACTGATAATTTGTATGAAGCACAGGTTTTTCCTACCTGCCTTTCCAGCCCCGCAAAAGCCTCTCAAGCCCTGTACTTTTTGCTGATAGGTGTTATTGCCCCAGGTGAAAGGGTTGGTGATAACTGACATAGTGCTGGGCAGGTGTTTGCTTCTCTGAGTATTAACACAAGAGACTGAGGAGTGAATGGACATGGCAATATCTCTGCACTGGCCTTTTCCAGGAGGTCCTCCCCCACTTTTGAGCACCTCTCAAGAGTGTCACACAGGGCTGACATCCCCAGCTGAATTCTGTTGTTCAGAATAGTGACGCTCCCAATGTTTTATGAAACCTGTTGTTAAGAAAACCACTAAGGTTGGCTATTTTCAAGTTTATGGAAATAGTGAAGGTAGAGTTAATGCTAGGTTCAGCCTAAGAGAAGATGCAACAAGAAGTCAGAAAATAAAACTAAGTGTCTATGTCTTCTGTATTGCACAGGCTGAAGAGTCCAACTTTCCACAGTTTTTCCTGCTGTTTTTCCAGAAGCCACTGGAGATTTTTTTAATTTGTTTTCTTAAAATATTCATAATAATTCGTAATAACTCTTCAGATGCAGGAAGGATGATGTTTCAACTCCTGCTAAAATCCAGCCAGCAGAGCAGTGGTGAGAGCATTTATCCTCTATATTCCCATCCACTGGTAGGCTGGTTTTTGGATCCACAGAGACTAAACTCGATGCTGCTTTGTGTTTTCACTGTGGGAATGCATAGGCCATGAATCAATGGAACTACAGTCTAACTTTATGATCTCCTGGGGAGCCTGAAATGCTTTTGTCTCTGTGATCAACCCCCTTTTCTTTGTCAGCAAAGCAGTCTAATTGCTCGAGACTGTATCACGTTCAAACAGTGCTGTGCAGGAAGCAAATGGGAAGTGTAGTAGCGGTGGGAATATAACCCCACCTGCAAACAGATATCATCGTGGACTATGCGTGAATCGAATAGTCCAAAAATGAGTGTCTTTAACAAGGAATAAGATCCAAATATTAAGCAGTTAATAAGAAAACTTGCTCACGTTTGTTTGGATTGGGGTGAGTATAGATTTTATAGCTCAAATTGAATGATGTTGACCATATGGCAAATTATTGTTGTTTCTAGGGTGCTTAAACAGTGTAATCAGTTCAAAGGAACTTTGTGGCACACCTCACTGAGCAATCCCCAGTGCTGGGGCAGCTGGAGGGAAAAGGCGTGGCAAGGCAAGAACAGGAACTTGGGAAATGAGTTCCTGGCTTTATCCATCGTTATGAAGTGTTTTGTCAAGTGTCACTTAAGTTGTCTGCGCCTTTATTTTCTCCGCTTTAAAAGCGGGTTTATAACATTGACCTCACGCTGTATGAACTAATTAATTCCTATTGATAAAGTACTTTGCAATATTCTGTTGATGGGCACTGGAGGAGCGCCCAGTGATGATATTGCTGTTATGGCTCCTCTGGTGTGTTTGGTACTGAATAAGGACAACCTCATTTCAGGTGTCTGCCTCTGGCAAGTGAATCTTGAGCAACTTTCTTGCGATCAATTAGAAAAGAAAACTAATCCATCAGTTATGGGAGGTACCCCATCTTAGACTTTTTCTTAGTTGTGAACTGACTGAGGTTTATCTTTAACTTTTCCCGGAGCACAAAGGGGAGAACCCTTGCTAAGAGTGAGACGTCCCTGGAAATTTTCAGATATATGACATGTTGTATTTGGAATGGGGTTCTTAGTCCTACAACAGCATTTCTTTTCACCATAGCCTAATGGAGCCCAAGAGCCAGGGATGAACAGGAACATTAACTCAGAAACAGAGAGCCATTATTATTGGCAGCTTTGAGCTTGATGACTATTTCAAAATGATTTTACTGATGTTAGTTGATATTTCAAATACATTTGTACTCATTCAAATCATCATAGATTTAAGAATTCAAACTGCATTTTGGACATAGCCAGGCAGGCACCCATAGCTTTTTTCACCCAAGTTTCTCTCTAGTAGTAAGAGGTTTTGGGGGCAATTCTGGAGAACGGACCCTTGGGCAGCATACCTCCTAGCCTGAGAGCCCTCATTAGTTTTCATGTCTGAAGCACCAGGCTCTTCTATCACCCACATCAATGGAGTACCTTGGCAATACTAAGCTTTCAGACGGTTTTCTTCATTTTTAAATCTCTTTGATCTGACACTGCCCTTGTAAGATTGCTTGGAGGCAGATGATTAGCTTGGTGCCAACCCTGCATTTAGCACTGAGCTCTACGTAAAATATCACCCCTGCCCTTTAAGATCTTAATTAAAGCTCCAGTCCTGCAGGATGCTGAGTGCCCTGGGAGATCCCTGTTTTCTTTCTATTCCTTCAGCTAAAATGTTAGGCTGAGGCCCCAAAAAAGTTTATCTAAAAACACATTAAAAAATTAATTTTATTAAGCATGAAGTTTACAAATGATGAAACCATGAGCAAATGTAACAAACTTGCCTTACACTTCCAAGGTAAATTGATATCAGAGCTGATGGAAAGTTTTACAATATTTCCCAGATCTTACATTGTTCTCAGTATCCTGAATGAAATCTCCAACATCCGTGTAATTACGCTTACGAATATGAGTATAACTTTCATGAAGAAAAATAAAAATCCTAGCTCCGAGTGGATGCGAAGTACAGAAGTAGCGAGCATTATATGATTCCCTCTAGCTTTTTATACTGTGCTTTCTGTCTGCTTTCTGGGGGGGAATCTGTTCAAATGACTTAAATCTGACCAAGGTCAATTGTAACTCCTTTCACAATCGTGAGGAATTTCCACTTGGAGATGTTGCTGGCTCCAGGCAATGAAAATCCATGACCCATATAGAGGATGTGAAAATGGTCAGCTTCTGTATGTACCGCTCCCAGCCTCTGCTCTGGCTGGGCACGAGGACCAGATCTCTGTTTTTATCTTTTGATTCTTACACAGCTGTTGGAGAGGAACTCACCCAACCGCTGTAAGTGACTCAGGAAATATATTGCAAATCTGTTCCATTCTGGCCATGCTCCAGTGCGAAACACGGCTGTACTGGCCAGCAGCAACGGGTGGAAATCCACACGGGGACATTCTTCAGATTCCAGGGCACGTGCTGCTTACTGAAAAAAAAACCCAAAAACTTTCCACTGCAAACCGGCACTGAAAGACTTTCCCTCTTTGACTTTCCCAGTGCCACCAGAACTAGTACTGGGAATACTGTGGTGCCAGCCCCTGTGACTAGCAGAAGAACAAGCCCACACTCAGAAAGAAGTTGGTTTGCTCTCGCCTGGCTTGAATATGTTGTTGGAGCAGCTTTGCAAATACAAGAAAGCAGACAGGTTGCGCTCGTACCCCTAAACTGTTCCCTGTAAGGGCAGACCAAAGGCTCACCCAGCCCAGCACCGTGTCCCAGAGGGAGCCCATAGCAGGCGTCAGCGTGAGGGTGTGGGACAGGTCGATGGGCTCATTGCCATCCTTTCTCTGCACGCTCTCCAGCCCCCAGCAATTAACGGATCAGGTGCTTGCCAGAGCCACTGCTAATATCGTTTTATTTTAAAATATTAATAAATGCAGAGCTGCTTATCCACAGGTAGTGAACAGGAAGGAGCATGTGAGCAGCAGAGGGTGATTGTAATAGGTGACTCGATAGCAGAGGAGAATATGGCTGAAAGGCTGCTCAGGAAGAGCTTTGTGTTCTAATTGCTGAAGACAGCTTTAATTGCCGTCTTCAGCTACTCACCGGGGGGTTGCAGAGGAGGCAGAGCCAGACTCTGCTCAGAGGTGCACTGCAAAGGACAAGCAGCAGCAGAGACGGGTTGCAGCAAGGGAAATTCTAGATACAAGGGAAAATTTTCACCATGACAGTGAACAGGTGCCCAGAGAGGACGTGAAATCCCCACCCATAAAGATATTCAAAACTCAGTTATACGAGGCCCTGAGCAACACGGTCTAGCTTTGAAGTTCACTCTGCTTTGAGCAAGGGGTTCCTTCCAAACAGAATTATGCTTTGACCTGATTAATCTATACCCTTGATCTTTGACTTTACAAAGCTATAATCTTGCTATATTCAAAACTACTTTCCCTAACTCTAGAGGTAGCCTTGCTGTGTGCCGTCTGCGTCCTCAAAAAGAGCATTTTCTTTTGCATCGGTCTGTGCATCCTGAATGAATGTACTGCCCACCTTATTCTTCTGTTATTAATCTCCTTTGTAATTTTAATCCCTACTACCCTGATTTAATTTAATAATAATTTTGTTGTTAGTTACCTGTCACCAGAGCACGTCACCAATACTTCCCTAGAATTCTCACTGCATTTGTATCATTTGTAGTTTTATAGTCCTGTCACTGTACCTGCCTCACCTGTGTGTTAACTATATGACTTGTATTGTATGCCACATTTCTTTCACCCTCCATGTGTACCTACAGATGCAGAAAGTATTGTCAAAACACCTTTTTTTTAAAAAATCAATGAAAACAGAGACAAGGTCGAATTCCCTCGTGTGAGTACAAATTCATTCACTGGTTTTTAGGGGATGGAAAGAGATTGTCACAGTAAAACCGTTTTTAATCAGCAATTTTTGGTAGCCTGTTCTACAAAGTTTCATATAGTAATCTTTTCTGTTCTCTCTTGTCCTAAATAACTAAGCAAATACTCGTATGTCTGAGTTTCATCAGCTTCTCTGAGTCCCCTCTATCACACTACAACCAATTGATGCCAAACTGCAAATGTATACTGAAGAACTGTTGATGTCGCAACTGAAATTTTTGGCTCACCGGTCATATATGGAACTTGGGAAGCAACGAGGACAAGACTCTGAACAGCGTGCGTTGGTTCAGCAGCCAGAAGCGGTGGCAGGCACAGCAGCCTTGTTGGGAAATACCACATGAAATGGTGCTGAGCTGCGAGTGCAAACCTTGCCCAACCCCACGCAGGTCCTGAGGGATCGCGGGGCTCCTTCCAAGCTCCTGACATCGCCCGCAATTGTCCTTTGGTTCAAACCAGGGGCAGAATGAGTCAACACTTTGAATGATCGGTTTGAAAATTGGGCTGCTGGAGGGAGCAATAAACAAACGCACATGACTCCCAAAACTCATGCCACCAGTCTGCCGAGTTCAAACCCAGACGATGCGTTCACGCCAGGAAGACTATCCCCCCACCACCTCCTTTTCATGGGTTGCTTGCAGCAGTAGGCTAACCAGTTTGGCGAGAAGCAATGACATTTCTCATATTTTCACCCACTGCTGGCATAAAAGTCCAAGTAAAATCATTTTAACTTCATCCCAATCTTACGGCCCATTTTCAGCTTTGCTAGGACTTCCAGAATCCCTGTGTGCTAGAGGAGTGTTACGATTTCTGCTCCACAGATGAAGAATAGAGACACGAAGGGACAGATTTTCAGAAATTCTCAGCATGCACTGAAGGGACCAAAAGAGGACAACTCTTAGATAGGCAGCCAGCTTTCTTCTTCTTCTTCTTCTTTTTTTTTTTTCCTTCTTCTTTTTAATGCTGAGCACTCAGCAGTTCTCAGCAGCCGCATCTTTCAGATGCTTAAATGGGCCTTGGACTTTTATTTTAAGGAAAAAAGCTGGCTGCTAAATGACTTGCCCAAGCTCACACAGGGTGTCTGTGGCAGAGCCAGCAATCGAACACAGATCTCCTAAGTCTCAGGCCAGCCTTAACCACAAGACCATTCTTCCTCTCACAAAGATGATCCCCATCCCATAGGAAAAATATTCTAACAGGATTTAAAAAAAAAAATCCTATAAAAATACTTAAACCTGAACAAATATGTAATAATTGCTATTCAGAATCCATGCAGGGTCTAATTAAATCCATATTCCGTAACCTTAATTTAAAACAATCCCAATATTATTTTTAGGTTTTGGATGTGGATTTATTGCTTCTATCAGCAGCATGTTTGGCACCCGATACCATACAAAACTCTGTGTGTTTCATCAAAGCGCTGGCAAGAACCTTTATTTTCTGGACAGCTGCTGTAGGCTTGCAGCAAAGGAGAACTAGCAGCTTCATTTCCCTTACATGGTGGTTCAGATTAAAACACATCCCTGTCGCTTATGCTTATGGTACTGTACCATTAGAAAACAGGGTGGTTGTGTTACTGATAATGTAAGCGAGTCCTTTCTGATTTGTACTCCAAGCCACAGTTTGGGATTAAGCTTTAATTCCGGAAATACGAGTTATATAATAAAGCAGAATATGATTCCCCAAGCGATACACTTGCTGACCTTCTAGTCTAGCGAGCAGAGGGCTGCGGTGCTGCGCTCAGAAATCCGACCCGAGCAAATTCTTTCGTCTCCCTAGGCATAATTTCATTTTGCCTCTTGGTTTCTAATGCGAGGTGTGCGTGATGTGCAAGAGTTTGCAGAAGCCCCAGAAGTTGAGTCAAGCTGTAGGTGTTGTTTTCACACATGAAAGAGACAGTAAATGATGTTCTCTTCATAGGAATTGAAAATAAAGGCACGTGGCGACGCATATCTTCTGATTTTTTTCCTTTTATTCATTGTTTCATGCTTCTGTAATTCCAGGATCGGTTAGAGGAACTAACCACAATAATACCATTTTTTACAAGATTTCTAACTTAATTTTGGTCAGGAACAAGAAACTCAAATATTTCTGGTAAACTAGAACAATGCCGCCTCTGTGAACTGAACTTGAAGGCTGTGCCCTGAAGAATTGCAAAGCATCCTTTGCAGTTCTTGTTTCTTAAAACCTTTTTGTCCTTGTTTCTTAAAACCTTTCATTTTTGTTTATAGAAAAGGGTTAAAAGCAACAGCAGAAAAAAGTGAAGACATCAAAATAACTCGGGCCAACTGCAAAGGCAGGACATTTCTCATGTTCTTACCCCGTGTCTTGGTACCTGCTAGACTAGCGTCTCCTTTTTCATCATCCCACAAATAATCAACTCTCCGCTTCAGCCCTCAATCACTGCTTTGGCCCTGAGCCTTCAGAGCAGATGTGGGGGATGGCATTATAAAAATAGTAAGTAAACAGCGATGGCAAAGACCAGGCTGGGCAGGAGGAGAACGGGAACCCTGAGTTTGTTGTGCAACTGTCAGACAACCCTGACAACGGCGATTCCTTTTTTGGGTTCACTCTGTGTCCTTCCGATGACGGGACTGTGCATGCAAATCATCTGAACTCACTTTGTTGTTGTTGTTGTTAGATGACAAGGGTCAGTGCTTAATTTGCCATACCCCCTTTTATAAAACTTTGGAGTTTGCCTCTGAGCATTGCAACTTCATATACTTTGCAGACTCAAGAAGCCAGTCTGGGACAGAAAACCTTCTTGCTGCTGGATTAATGCAACGTACAAAAGACGTATCCTGCCTCTTCCGAAGCTTTTTCCTGCTATGTCAACGGTGTGCTGTGACCCTGAAGAGAGAATGTGCCTGGGAGAGCCACAATGGTAAAAATCCCCGATTTGGTAACGCTTGTGTGCAGGTCCGTGGCAGCCCACGCACTGCCGCTGCCGAAGGTGATCAGACCCTGACTCCAAACTGACGCTTAGGCAGATGATCAATGTTAAACCTGTGCTTTCAGGGCGCTCCGAGAATGAATTGACACAAGTACGTACTCCTGAAATTGGGCACTAAGTGAGGTTGGTGCTTTCCCACTGTGATGTTGTCATATGGAGAAAAAAAAAGCAGTGTAAAAACAGAAGCCATTGTCTGTCATTACCTCTTTATCTTGCTATGATATATATGTCCAGCCTTGCTTCACTTTGCAAACCACTGTGGCTGGAAGCATCCATCATCCTATCAGTTCAGTTGGACTAATTATGCTCAATCAAAATGTTTCGAAAGGGGACAGAAATGTCTGCAGCAGTTAATCCTGTCCATTCAGGTTGTCAGGACATTGGCATTTTACACTTCAGTTCAATTACAAGACAAATCTGCTAATGGGACGTAATCTTTCAGAGTAAACAAGGAAGCAAAGCACTAATACTCTGGCAATTGATTTATGCAGGGTAAATGGTGCAGAGTAAAAGCTTCAGGAAGCCACATGAGTGAGAACAGCCATGAGCTGTCTGCTGCTGCTTTCCCTTCCTTTCTTCCACAGAAAAAAAATAATCATTACGTGAAGTCTCTTTTTAATTGATCTGCATCCAGGAGCCAACTCTTGGCCGAAAGGACGCATTATACCTGGTGAGGCCCCCTCCTCTCCCTTCTCTCTCCGCCCCGCTCTTTGCTTCCAAGTGGAAGCAGGATAAGGAAGGGAACAAGTGAATCATAAAAGCTTTTGCTGTCAAGGGTGAGATTCCAGGGTCGTAGGCGCCTGCCCTGCAGATGGGGAGGCTGCAGAGCCGTGTAGCAGCTCGCCGGCATTTGGCAGTGAGTGAGCACGGGGCTGGGGTGCTGACGAGAGACCCCCACCTCCCCTTTCCATCCTCCCCCTTCAGCTCAGCTCTCTGCAGAAGGCACCGGTGAAGTCACCAAAAGCCAGTCCTCTGCAGAGGAATGAGTTGTGAGCTCTGAGCATTTCTTTGACTAAACAAACCTTTAAAGGTTTAATTAAAAGCAATTGCAAGTGTTGTAATTGCCTTCCCACACAAACTAAAATTTCCCAGGCGAGCTGATCGAACTATCGCTATGTAATTCCATGCACACGCACGTATGCACGCACGCATGCACACATCACACACCCTGTTATCCTTGGCACGTTTTTAGAAGAGATGCAAGAGAAATAAATGTGAATCCTTTGTAGCTTCTGCCCATTGCTAGGTTACTTACAGCACTGCAGCTTTGTAACTCTGCCTAGTCACTAATACCCTCCGACAGCCCTTTGGACATCATGTTTTCATTAAGCATTTATAGCAAACCAACAATTAAAGATTTATAAATCCTATTGCATTACAGCACAACCCACAGCAAGAATTGCCCCTGAGGTCAACTTTCTTTTCCTTTTTTTTTTTTATAGGGACAATAACATATTGGGATCAGTTATCAGTGGAAAGTGCATGCACTGCTTCTTCAGGGGTTTGTCCGAGTGATTTTGGTTTTGATGGAAGCATTTTGTTTGGAACATAGTATTTATCAAAGGAGGAAGGGCCTGAAAATTAGAATACACCGAAAACTGCAAGTCAGATCGGAGAGACCTCCCAAACTAATTTTCACCCCGACTCAGTTCTTTCGGCACAAGCAGGAATTCAGCTCTTTATCTGCCATGTGACAGATGTAAACGTACTTCAGACAACTCACCTGAGCTCTCAGAGGAAGGCTGGTGCAATGAGCTGAACCCTGGTTTCCCAAGACCTGACCTCCTCCCAAAAATACTGCACCCATCCAGAAAGCTGCATGGCACAGCTGGATGCCAGAGAAATGTGCTGCTGGATTATCTTCAAACATTCATCTTAAGAAATTTAAGTGGTTATTTTGTTGTGGAGGAACCTTATACCTCGGCCCAGCAATTGTTGTTGAACTCTTTCATCCACCTCCATCTCCGATTAGCAAATTTCACTGGAAAGGATGTTGAAAGCAAAGAAAGAGTTATGGAAATCTGAAATTATACTGTGAAATGATGACATTGTTAGGATCAAAAAGGACATTGTTATAATTGGGTACATCCAGACTTTTACAGCACATTTGGAACTGAAGTCATGTATAAATACTCTTTCTCAGAGTACCCGTGGGATTGGTTTTTTCCCAAGGACTTTAAGACTTTACAAGCTACTTTAAGGAAAACAGTGTTTGCCCTTTCGGTTAAAAGTTGGACCATACCATCCAGATTCAGTCCAGCTTGATCTCTGCTCTTCTGGAACGAGGAGGGAGGGGTTTACCAATTTGTTTACTAAGACTTTACCAACTGTTACACTGTGAACGCTTAAAATTACACCTCAAAATTCCTATCTAGTCATCAGAGCAGTGGACGGACTTCAAAACAGTTTAGCACTTCACTGCCCTCAGTAAAGTCAGCGTTCCAGCGTGACCACTTTTTGGCTTGGAGAGAAGTCGCGATCAATTCGTGGACATATTTTTTTCCCAATTTTTAAGGCTTGGAGCATTTTTTCACCTTTCGGGAAGAAACATGCGCACACAAGCTGTGCAGCACACCCACAAGTGCTCTTGCTTTTAGAGGGTGGTTAATTATTTCCGGAATGGTTACAGAAACGTGTGGGTCGCAGCCTGACGTTTTCTGTGCATTTGTCCACGTAGCAGATGAACTACTGCACAGTTGGCACAAAGCTCTGGCTCTCCCTCCGACGGGCTCGAGGGGGTTGCGGAGGGTGGGCTTTGCCGGAGCAGAGCTGCCGGCAGGAGGGGCAGCAAGAGCCGTCAGAAGGCAGCCGATTTGGGACACGGCTCTTAGCTTCGTGAGAAAGTGCTCCTGTGGCTCTCATGCAAAGCAGCTGCCCCCTCTCCGTGAATATTAAATTCTCTGTGCAAGAAAAAACCTCCTCCTTCTCCTCCAAACTTGGATTTTCAAGGGTTTCATATGTTCGTGCAAGGTTGGGGGGGGGGTGAACTGCTCAGACCCAGCTTAATAACACACTCTCCAGACCTCAAAATCCACACTTTGCCTGTCAAAACTCAGCACCAAGTCTTTCACTTCTGTTTGTATGTAGGCTGGATCTCCCCAGGGACCAGTGATAACATTTTGACTTGTGACAGATGCTTCCTTCATAAGGATATTTTCCAGGCTGACTTTTCCCCAGCCACCTCATAAAAATAGTCTCTTTTTATTCCAAATGAGTTATTTTAGCTGTTGGTGGGGAGGGTGGTGGTGGCATCCTTTAAAATTTGTCCTTTGATTAAAAATGAAAAATATAATTCTAAAGTAATTAACATGTGTGTTATTGGATGTACACTGATGATTACATTACAGGACTGGTTATCAAAGGATTACAGTTAAGAGGTTTAATATTCTCCAGCTGATCCTGTAGCAAATTAATCTGGTCTGACCTTTACTGTTCTTTGTTATGTCACCATAGCATCACTTCAGCTGTATCATCCCTCACCCCCTTTCAGTAAAGTTAAAAAAAGTAGGGAATTTCAAAAACCTGTCTTTCAGGGGAAAGACTAACAAAGCAAAGCTTAGCTTGTTCAGCGTAACTGATCAGTTGAGAAAAGTAGATCTGGATTGCAAACTCTTGCATCTCTGCAAACATTATATTCTTGCTATAACAGCACCAAACTGCGAAGAAATCCATTGCCTCTATAAGGATTAGGTTCAGTACTAAATAAAATGGGAGCTGCTTGGCGCCACGTACGTATTGTCTTAAGTGTCCTGTCCCTAGAAACAAAGCAAAATATGAGGCCAATAGGCTGTATCTAGCTACCTCACGTTCGAATCCATCACGTTTCATCCCCCCGTGTCCACGCGAAGCCCACACAATTAAGTGTTTATATATGACAATGCAATCTCACAGCCATGAGGTCATACCGAGCAGAGTGGATTAAAAACACGCTACCTCAGTATAATAGATTCAGACTTCATAGATAAGAAAAGCTGCTAATGACAGATTTCTGAGCTTTTTGTCTGACTCAGCAGAGAACAAAAGACTAAGCCAATTAAATAACTGACATCTGCTTTTATATACTTTTGCTCATCTCCATGTAAAGCAATCTTAATAGGTATTTTTTACTACTGTCAGAAGAACAGATTTGTCACTGATCAGGTCTGAACAGATGAATTTTCCTGTTGGAAGTGTTAAAACGCACTGGTGCTAGCAGTCAAACATACGATCAAACACATGATTACAAGAACGCATACTCCAGGGCTCTGTAAAACCGGGAGAACATCCAGCAAGCTCTCATGGAAACAGAGCCTGAGCCAGCTTTGCAAAATGCAAATGCCTTGCTGATAAGCCACAGGTGCACAGAACCCAACCAGCTCAAAGGAGATGCAGGAGGAGTGATTTTTCTGCCCCTTCTTCACTCCCTCCATGGGACATTTTGTTTCTCTCTGTTCTTTTCTGGGCAGTCCATCTCCTGCTTAGCAGTCTGGGTGTAGAATGGCTGATTTTTGCCTGAGGTTTTTTGCACCCTTAGTCACTTAATGCCAGACCAGTGCTATCCTACCCAGACCCTGGACAATCGTCTTTATTCTTCTAATGCCATTTTTCACATTCCCATCTAGCTGTTCTACCAGGCCAACTCCTGCATCTCTCTGTACACAACGCCAGTGCTCCTCTGCTTCAATTTTCCTTCTTGGTCTGAATTTGGGTTGCCCGTTTGGTAGAAAAGGCACAACTCTACCATCTCAGAATAAACTGCTAGCCTAAATTTTTTGTTCCTAAGGACGAAAATGTTCGTGTTTCCTAGGAAACTTCAAGCATTGTTCAGTATAAACATAATCTTGGCGTATTTGAGGAATTAAGGCTCCTCTTCCGTCACAGAAAAAAACTAGTGACATTTGTCAAACCTTTTCCCTGTAACCTTTTCCTGGAAAGGGAATTAGTCTTTCATTGTTCCCTTCAATCGGCTAAGCCCATGATTGGAAATTATTGCAGCATTACTTACTGCAAAAAGCACCTTCCTCATAACCCTGAGGAGCTGCCGCACCATCTAAGCCTCATTGACGAATGACTGCTAAGAGGAAGGTAGCCAAAATGATGATGTGATCTAATAGCCTGCTGAATATTCTTCTTAGGAAAGCATCATACTCTGATCTACCTTAAACCAAGCCTGGTGGAGTGCTGTAGAATACAGGGCAACGTTCTTCTCCCTTTACCTTACGATCTAGAAGTTGGGTATCAGGTCTAAGCTAATCATCCAGGCAGCCTCTTTGGTCACTTGAAAGTCAAAAGGCGTCTTCAAAGAGTGATTTGTACCACCAGCCTGAATGAACCATCCCTTTCTCTCCTAGCTCACTCCAGATGGAGCCTGGGAGACCACCTATAGACACAATGTCCAACTCTTAGCTGCGTAATATTATGTCACGCAGGTGCCTACATAGTTGTCCGTGAAAGGAAGCCACATTTAGGGCCTCAACTCTTGCAAATGTATTTTTATAGCCCAGAAATTATATTAATTTCTCTTTTTCTCCTTTGCTTTCCTTTCTCCTGTCTCTGTTCTGTTCACATGGGAGTTGTCACTGGTCATCAAACTGAAGTATTTGCGTTGCAAAATGGAGCGAGTGTAGAATTCCCAGCATCCATTTCAAGATGGCATAAAAACATGAGATGTGGCGTGTAATTCTCCGAAGGGTATGACAGGATTGTATGTGAATCACAGGAGTTGGAAAGACACACCCAGTGTAAGATCCTCCAGTTATGCAATAGTGTTTAAGAAATCAGGCCTTTCTTCAGATTCTACTCTTAAATTGCCAAAAGGAGTTGATTGCCCAAGTCCATCTGTTGCCAGGAGGTGTATGATGTGCAGCTCTGCTTTCATATGGCAACCTGAAAACACTAATAAATAGGATTTATTCTGACTGATGCCATTTCAAGAAGTATTTCTACACAATTGTAGGCACCTATAAATTAAGTTGTGCGCCTACAAATTAATCAAAAATTTCCCAGTCTGTGTCTCAGCATTCCATTTGGTTGATAGTAAGGATAATAAATTCACTTTATAAATGCCCTGATAGTGCTATTGTCAGCATTGTGCTCATTTCCCTTTTATAGATTCCTGGTTCGGGTTACATAGAACCCTGAAAAATTTTAATTGTTTGAACTGAAATTGTATGTGGCAGAGTGTAGGTTTCAGAAAATTTTTCATTATTTTTTCCCCCCTCAAGCTAAAACAATTCACCTATCATCCCATTTAAAAAAAAAAAAAAAAAAAAAAAAAAGAAACTTGATCAGTTTTAATATTGTGAGACCTTGGGGCTGGGGCTTGAGATCTGGCTGCGGGAGGAGATCCCTGCTTTTTGCCATTTGTGTGGCAGCAAGTTTTCACATGCACATGATGCACATATATAAATATATATAAATATATATATATATATAAGCTGCATTTCAAAAAATGGTAGTGCCATTTTTTTGAAATGGAAATTCCAAACAATGTTCTCTCTCACCCCTTTTTCTGCATCCCCCTAAAGCGGGAGACGTTGGGGTTGTATTTTGCAAAGCACACTACACTGCTGGACACGTTTCAAACGTTTTTAGCCTGCTGTTAGTTCACCGAAAGCTGAGGGAACTCTCCAAGTCCCCAGATACACTGTGCTGCAGACACCGTGTGCTGACCGCTCAAACTCCAGCTTGGGGAAGCGAGTGGAAAGTCAGCTCTTGGACTCGTCAATAAGAACGATGCATTAAAACTCGGTGTACAAATATTAGTTTTAGTAATGCTTTAGCACTACTTTGTTAAAGAAAAAGAGTATTTAATGATAATATTTTCTAATCCGAGCCCTTTTCTTGCATAAACTATGATACTAGCAAACACTATCATTTATTTACAGTCTACTTTTAGCAGTCTATCAGATTTTCCCAGATGTATGTTTCATTTAATTGAGTGAACAGTTCGTGACCTCCTAATAAATACCTTTACAGCTAAGCAATACAAAGAGATATCTCTCTGCTCACAGAGCTGTAGTAATGGTGCAGTCAGGAACCCTGACTTTCATATTGTCTAAGACAAAACAATGATGTCAATATGAAAAGTAGCAACTTTACATCAGGCTTCGAGAAGTCCTTGAAAATTTGTTTCCCCTCTCCATTATGGGTTTTTGGAAGCAAATAATCCAAATCCTTCTATTCTACCTTCCCAGAAAAACGTCATTTTCCATTCCTCAACAGAAATACATGCTTGCTGTTTCATATGTATTTGCGTTTATTTTCTTAATTATATTCAAGGGAACCAAATATATGAGTTGTCTTTTGCATACAATAACATAATTCATAGCCCAGGTTCCTTATATCTTTTCTATGAGCAAATGGGCACATAGGTAGGCAAAGAAAAGCATGCACACTATGCAAATTCACGTCCTAGTTAAAGCTTCACTGCAGCATTAGCAAATAGATATTTTGGGGACTAGTGACACCATCTTGGCTACCTAGAGCGCAGATTTCTGCTATCCACATTGAATCTGTGTTGATTTAGGTGTGACCCTATCAGGGGAAAAAGCAAGGAAAATTATTTCAGGTAGAGCTCCATTACAATATATGCTAGTAGTATAAATCTTGGTTGGCTCTGCCCAGTGTTCAGCAATATTAGCAGCAGGCAGCAGCGTTGATGGCTTTGGACCATTGACAGAAACTTGGGATTATAAACGCAGTCTTTCCCCCTTCTCCCTAGGTACAAAAGTACATTGAAGAGATTGAGCCCCAAATTCCAGAATGTTTTGGTCCTTCAAGCCATTTGCAGGAGGTTTTTTATGTGCATGGTGCACGTCTCCAGAATAACCCACACAGGACGGCTTGCTGCTTACAGGCGTAACTGCTGCAGGGTGGAATTAGGTAGCACAATTTCTTCTTTTAGTTTTTATTGTAATAAATCCAGATCACAGCTAGGATCTCTGAATATTCAGCAGAATATTGTATATCCCCCCAAAGCCTATACTTTAGGTGGAGAAAGATAGGCAAAGGATATGTTACCCAGGTTACAGATGATGGATAGATTTAAAAAAAAAAATCATGACCTATTTCAGCAATGGTAGAAGTCGACTTCAGATCCAGAAGACAAAACTGTAGATTTGTCCTAAATGACCTGACACAAATTATCCTCTTTTCTATGCTCTTTCATATTCCTCTTTGTGGGTAATGTTTTTCAGTCTGTGCTGAGAAGACAGTAAGATTCACTGTGCGAAAGAAAAACAGGGTCTTCACAATAGTCCTAGGGAGCAGGTCTCTGGGCATCTGAAACCTGGGACCTGTTAAGCTACAAAATGGGAGCCACGACAGAGTCTTCTGCAAAGCAACAACATTTTCTGAACCAACTTCTCATTTAGTTCATTAGTCAACAGGTCCTTTCTCCAAAATATTGCAGAAGTACTGCTCTGTAACATACCTCTCACTGAGCGCAGTTGAGCTCAGTGATGCTCAGGTCCCAGAAGAACCAGGGGTACATAAAAATTGTAGTGGGAAAGAAAAGTCTGTTTTAATATCTTTTATCAAAAAAAGTAATGAAAGCTTTGCTTGTTCTGGGATTATTCTGGTAATAGCTGAAAACTAGACCCAGGCTGTCAACCACCATAAGGAGAACTGGTCCTCACCTTTACTAGTGCTGTGCTCATTCACACCAGCTGATGATTTAGTCTTTGGTCATTTGAGTGCTACCTGCACTCAGAAAAGTTAATTAAGCATAACAGAGTCTCTCCTGCAAACAATGGTGGCTCTGTTTCTTTAGTTCTTTTAGTAAATACTTTATTTCTGAAACCAGAGCTCCTAAACTGATTTGTGTTACAAGAGTAACTTTCCCTTATAATTAACTGATTGATTACTTAGTTAATTACTTAGTGATGTGATCGCTCAGGTGTATTATGGCATCTGGTAGCGTTGATAATGATCTCTGACTAAGTGTATGGTTTGTACTTGCCAGTATCTCCACTCAAAACATGGGGGTGGGCATTTGTTTGGATGTGAAGGAGACCAGGGGCAGAGGGAGGAATTTCCCACACCTCAGTCTGATCCTTCTTCTCATCACAAATTTTGCATTTTGAAATCTTTTGGTAAGTTTTACTTATGATTCAGGAAAAGAAAACAGTGTAAAGTAGGAAGGGCATAACATATACCCATTTGCTGTGGCTTTTGAGTACAGGTTTTGCAGCGTTTCCCTCCCTTCCCTCTGGCTCTACCAGGACTCCCGCTCATCCTCCTGTTTCAAGGAAGGACAGACACGGTCTCTGCATTGTCTACGAGCTACCAAGAAACTTCCTCAGAAAATAATTACGATTGACCCACGTAGCTGGTGTGTCTTCTCCTTCTCCCCATGCCCCTGAACTTCCATAATCTTAATTTTCTAAAAAAACCCCTCTACTTTCAGATTTGTTATGTTTCTGTGGCTAAAACTCCCACGAGTAGGACGCCTACTTGCAGGATCTGACATTGCTGGGTGCTGACACTACTGGAGATGCCGCTCATTTACCATGATTCATTTTCTCTTGCTTTTGTACAACCCAGGAGCGGTCTTACCATCGTGTCGCGAGCTGCTCGTAGCCCTCTGAGATCACACAAACCTGTTGCATCATCTGCACCACACTCGGAAAACTTTCCGGTTTTCTTATCCTGCCACCCAATGTTTTTTTTTTTTAAAAAAAAAAAGAAAAATAATTTCAGTTGTCTATGAATGGTATTTTACCAGTTGTCTAAAAATTCTGTAAATACATAGATTGATGCCTGAAACATTTCATGAATAACTGTGTTCTGGGTAGGAGACATTTGTTTATACCATCTGTATAAAAAATTTAGTACATAATAGCATCTAATTACTTCAAGTTCTAGTGCAACTTTTTTAGAAAAATTATAGATATTAAGGTTATTTTCTCCTAAAATGATTGGGGTTTATTTTGCTTTTAGCTAGCATTTCCATAGGAAAATATAATTATAACAAACACTTAGTTCATTAAAGTTTCAGTATGGATGTTTGAATAAGATTAATTCTCTCTGGCCAGCTCAGTTCTTGATGATTCATTTCAGATTATCATCAGAACAAGCCCATCTTCAAGCAAGACTTTGCAAAAATAGTGTTTTGTGTTGAGCATTTAATCTTAACCAAATAAAAGTTTTTTGTAGTGAACATCAACTACAGTGTTTCTAAAAAATTGATTAATATACCCAAACTGAAATGTCCATCCTTAAAAAATAGTACTTTTTAATTTCCATTAAAACCTGGAATGCACTCTGCTCCATTTCATTGCATAAAAGCCATCCTGATGTCTTTTTCTTCAGAGGTCTATCTTTTGCCCTATGCAATGAGTTTCAATTAAGCGTCATCTTTGTTTTTTCCACATCTGGCTCATGATTTAGAAAAAAAAATAATAATCCAACTGCAACACATCCCATTTTCCAAAGACTTACTTTACAGCTGATTTTTAATGAATTATAACAAATCCCTGAACCTTCAGGAGTTTAAAGCCAGTGTCAAGTTTTTTGGGGCAGCCTTTCCTCTAGTTTTTAATATAACATTTTCCATTCACCTTTAACTAATCTCAACCCAGGATTATAAAACAGAAGTACATGGAAAAAGTATCTGGTGAAAAAGTAAGGAAGTCGTGCTTGAGTACCAAGCAGGTTTGTTTCATGGTTGACCAGCTCTCATTTTCATATGTAAAATGTAATACAAACTACTTGTATCTCCTTTCTTTCTAGCTGTAACTGACCTGCATTAACCTGGCTACTCAATACCATTGGTTTTATCTTTCCAACACAATAGACACAGAAGTCCTTTTTTCCCCTTTTTCTCTTTCTTCTCCTCCTATTCAACTTCAGCACCATTTGGGAGAATGGAAAAATTAATTGATTTTCCCTAATGATGTCTCACTGAGCAGATCAGGTTAACTGTGGGCAGCAGCTGCAGTTTAATTTGTGAGTGTGCAATTGAAAATTATACACTCATTGGATTACTGCACCTGACCATGAGGCTGGCGTGCTGCCTGCTCTGCCTTAAAAAAAGACTCACAAAAAAGTCTAAAGAAATTCTAGTGGCTGTGCGGATGTATAGAAGGAAAGGAGAGTGGAGATCCATCCTTATTTGTTTGGAAAAACGATGGAAGTCAGTAATTTTCTTAAGGAAGTCCAGAAAAGATGTAGCTGAGAATTACTTTAAATGTCATTATTGTATCTGGTGGTGTTAAACCCAACCTTACTATTCCGGAATTGTCGCAAGAACGAGAAAAACCGAAACACCGAGGAAAAAGCATAAATTTTAAGCTACTACATACTGGTTAATAACCTAAAGTGCCAGGAAAGTATCAAAGTATTATGTTTTGAAGAATTTGGAACCAGATTCTTAATTTAAAAGAGACAATTTCAACCTGATGAGAATCTTGATCTGTATTTTTATCTTAAAACTAACAGTGTGTGTGAATATTGCTGAGGTTTAGTTTGGGGTTTTTTTTTCTAATACTTCATATGTTTAAACTCGAGTCTGTTCACTTCCAGAATATGCTTCGTTTCTCTTAGAAAACAACAAAAAGCATATTTTACGTGTCCCTAAAATAGAAGAGAGAAACCAGTGTTTGGCCCATTGGATTTTTCCATTTGAAATCATTAATATTTTGCAATCTGGATGAAGCTGTGGATATTTGTACTCTGAAATGTCAGCCAGCATCTTACAATTTCACATACTTGTCATCATTTTACAGACTTCAGGTTCATATTACAAATTGGCAGTAATACTTTTCAGGTCGTCTAAGTATTCTCTTTTTCTCTCTCCCTTACCCAAACTTTTACATTTCAAAGAAAATCAAGAGGCAAATCGTAGTTCCAGGCAAATATATCACCTAGCTATTCCAAGGGCAGCTGTCCTGCAAACCCTAGGGCGGGCTGGGTTCTTGCACGTCAGATACAGCTATATAACACCAAGGGCAGTGGAAAACATGAGTTACAAAAAAAGAGGCCTACAAACTGCAAAGATGATGCCTAGATGAAAGATATGGGGGGTGAGTCGTGGTCTAAATTCTGGAGTAAAGAGTAGCTAATAAGTTAGTTCAGAAAAGGTGGGAGAAAAAGCTATACACGGCTATTATAAGATAATCTATCCAAAGAAAAGTTTCCATCTCATCTTTGAGAACTGGAAGTTACCCCAAACTCCGTGTTTTCTCTGCCTTTTGTAAATCCTTTGCTTTCAATGCAAATGCATTTTCTTGCACGTCAGAGGGAATTCCCGTGCTACGTCGGAGCAGTGCTCTCACAGTGCTAGCAACTTGCAGTGCAAGACAAACTTGCACTTGAGCTCCCCTGACAAATGTGTGAAGCACAAATGTGTGAAGCACAAATGTACAAAGCACAGCTGCGCTCATACGCTCTAAATGTTTCAAAAGATTTTCTCTTCTAGAAAACGTGACCATTTGTCAAGTTCCTACACTGAAAGCGCTGTAAATGAAGAGCGCTAGAAACTACAGCCCTACAAACCACTACGTCCTTTTATTCTTTTCTTTCTGCAGTCCATTTGGGAGGATTGGAGGGAGAAAACTCACCATCTTCTAAGTCATCGCAACAGGAGAGAGGGGAAGGCTAATGCAGTTCGCCTATTCTGCTCTTCTGGCAGAGTAAATTTGTTCTCCTTTGCATATATATTGCCCAAACCAATATAAAAGCTTTCTCTGTCCAAATACCGATTCTTTTGCTGCTTTGGGCTCCGAAAGTGAGCGAGATGATCACTTGTAATTTTGTATTGTCCTGGATTAAAGGGAATAGATGTACACTCAAGACACTGTTGACATTCCTGGCATGTATGGATAGCACAGGCAGTTTACATTTACAAGCCAAAAACATAAAGAACAACCTTTCGTAAGCATTTGCTTTTATTGTGACATCTCAGCTGTGCAGCTGTGCAGTAATCTCCGTGCCAAGGAAATGAAATCACCAACTTGTTTGAATTCTTGCTTTTATCAGAGCAGAGCTGCTATCATAATGGAAGGACTAACTTCTTGCTAGGTTAATTGGTTTTAATTTGTCCTTTGTAGGAATCTTTTGACTCGACTGTCAGATGACATTTATATAATGCCAATCCTCTTCAAAGCACTTCACCAAGATCAATTATCTTGGAAAACACCCTTGCAAACTCTGCATTACGGTTCTTCCCTTTGTAGTGTACAAAGAGTTGGTGGCCTGGTTTTTCAGGTCTAGGAGTCACACCTGAAAACTCAGCCAGACGTGACTCGTCCCAGGTTAACACAGGGAGAAAATATCACAGAAGGGGTTAGAAAAAGTAGGAGTGACAAGGTCTCCATCTGTATTCAGGCCTGAAAGCTAATTCCCTGGCATCATACAGTTCAGTCCTCACTCTGCCTGCCCAGGCCACCAGGGAATAGCGTCTCTTTAAACGGAGGAAAATAACTTCGTAGGATGAATACTTTGAAAGGGATCCTCAGATTCAGGTATTCAGGATTAAACACAGCATTCTTCTGCATTTACCAAAAAGTTTATCCAGTGCCAGACAAAACACCAAGAAAGACAGGAACGTAAAATGGGTGATCACTAGAGAGGGACAAACATACAGGAATGTTAGGGTTAGACTGAGACTAGCTAGTCTAAGATGATGGTTTCCTTACAAGCATTTAGGGTTCCGAGTACCAAAGTCACTTCTGAACTTGGGACTTTGGCAGATTTGGTAATTTGCTAGCATCTCTTGCATTTTCACCTTTCGGAACCGCTCTCTGCCTTCCCTGTTCGTGTCCTGTTCATCTCAAGTAACTCAGCAGTGGAGACGTAGCCTCAAGGACTACTAGACTTAAGCAAGGTGGAAAAAGGTTGACCACAAAAGTGAATGAAAACCATTCAGCATCTTAACATCAGTGCAGCGAAGCAGGCTGCTTTTACTGATAGATCTCAGAATTTATCTTTCTGCCCCAGTTCATTTGCATAAATCAGAGAAGGAGGAGTAAGTACCTCCATGCTGCTAAAACTGAGAGCAAGAAGATCCAGAATTATACTAATGTGTCTACGGTCAGATTGTGTCTCTACATCTTAAACTATTTCTAGGTTTCAAGAGAACCAGTTGCCATCTCCCATACATACTGTATTGTTGTAGGAAGGTTAGCTTAGATATTTGTATCAATATGAAACAAGGTATAAAATAGCATTTTGTTTATACTAGACTTTTTTTGTGGCACCAGGAGTGCAATGTATGAGGAACTGTAATTCTAAGGCAAACCGTGTCACCAAGGCAGTCAGTGTAATCCCTAGGGACTCAATATGTGTTTATATCTCTCCGCTACGGCTGCAGATCTTCCTTGTAACAAGTAAAAGACAAATATTCCCAGAGAGGGAGAGGTGTGTGGCTTAGTGTGGCTGAACAAACACTTTGCTGAGGGCCAGAAGGCATTAAGGAAAGGAGCGTAGGAAGGGAGACCACTCAAAGAAGATGTTGGGGGGAAAACCATTCACAAAACTTTTGGAAACCTCACAAAAACATGGATCTTTGCCTCTGGGAATTCTATGCAAAATGTATTCTTCCCTGCACTACAAATATTCATCTCTTTATAAAAATTAGTGAAGGTAATATGATTGCACTGGGACAGACAAACTCTTTGCAAAATGTGTTTAGTAATGTTAAAGTAACTGTCCAACTATTGCAAGAAAATTGGTGACCGCATCAGCAATGGATGTCCTGGACAAAGAGCATCCCTCCGTTCCCACTTTTACACCAGTGGAAATCACAGAATCACAGCATCACAGAATCGTATAGGTTGGAAAAGACCTTTAAGATCATCGAGTCCAACCATAAACCTAACACTGCCAAGACCACCACTACACCATGTCCCTCAGCACCTCATCCAAACGTCCTTTAAATACCTCCAGGGATGGCGACTCCACCACTTCCCTGGGCAGCCTGGTCCAATGCTTGACAACCCTTTCAGTGAAGTAAAATTTCCTCATATCCAGTCTAAACCTCCCCTGGCGCAACTTGAGGCCATTTCCTCTCGTCCTATCACTTTGTTACCTGGAGAAGAGACCGACCCCACCTCTCTACCCCCTCCTTTCAGGCCGTTGTAGAGAGTGATGAGGTCTCCCCTCAGCCTCCTTCTCTCCAGGCTGAACAACCCCAGGTCCCTCAGCCGCTCCTCATCAGCCTTGTGCTCCAGACCCTTCCCCAGCTCCGTTGCCCTTCTCTGGACACGCTAGACACGAAATGGACACGAAATGGAGTCTACGTGCTTTCCTCTGCTGTCAATATGGCTTAGAAAGGGCCCCTTTGCACCACCTGTCTTCGTTTTTGAGAGCCTCTGTCATACAGTTCCCAAACCGTAATGTTCTGCATCATATTGCCTGCAAACTATTCCTAGCCATTCCTAGCTCGATTGTATTGAACTTGAGCAGACTGGTACTATTTCAGAAGAGTCTGCAGACAACAAATAGCAGCATTTGCTAAATACATGACTGCCAGATTCTACGTGGAAGAGTAATAAAATGCAAAGTACATAACTCAGCTCCACATAGCATGGTCTGGCTGCTTGCCCTTTTGCCTCTGAATTGCTTTTTGAATCCCTGCCCTGTCCAATACAAGTGAAATTATTCTAATTATACAGTTTGAAAGAGTCCCTAGTGGCATGCTGGATACTGATCATTTCCTAGTTCACTGCAAAACAATTTCACATATAATACAGATTACACAAAGGGTCATGAGCTCATAGAAACTCTGAAACTGTCTTGAAAGCTTTGTATTCTCTCCGAGTCTAGGTCACTTTTGGGTATGGATTAAAGAAAGATGATGAACCTTCTGTTATTTGTAAAGTAAGTTTCTAGATATTTTATTCTTCTTAATCTCAGCCTTGCATCCTCTGAAGAAATAGAAATCCATCTGCTCTTTTCCTTATTCCATTTTCAGATGCATGATGAATTAACCAGGTTGTGCTTGTCAGCTCTGTTTATTAAAATGGACCAAAACCAAGCCCCAGAACCCAAACAACATGCTAACCAAAGGAAGTTCAAAGTTGGATCCAGACTTTTCACCTGTTTTCCTTTTTGAATGACCCAAGCCCAAATTTTAAGGACATTTTCCTCAGGATCTGATCTATTTCTAAGAAGAAGGACCTGCAGAAGAGTCACAGTGTCTAGCTCAGGAGATAAAATACAGATACAAAGATCTGGCTGTTCTTCAAGAATCTTTTTTCCAGAGCTGTGCAACAAAGACTGTTTTTCTCACCACTGTGGTATAAATTAGCTATCTAAACAGGCACAGGAAGATGGATATAGTACCTTCAGTCATCATTTTCTGTCTCAGCAGGTGACCTATCCCAGCAGACTCAGGCAATGACACTCTTCTACAGTAACACTGTCCTAATCTGCAAGAGCAGAAATAGTGGGAACGGTTTTTTTCTCATTGACTGTCTTACGCTGTGAGATTTGTTGCATCCCTGAACATGTGCTTATAACTACAATTTGGTATAACTGAGGTTATAAAATTATACAGCCAATTATATAAAATGACCATTGTTAGTCATAATGATATCTCATAGGATAAAATGGGGACAAAAGCATGCACTCTGCAAACCTTCTGTCAAATATTCTTCCAGGGCTGTTTATTATTTGCTGTCTTGAAGGTTGAATTTTCATCAAAATCTCAAAAATGGAAAACTGTCAGCGAGGCCTACTAGCAGCATTGGGCTTCCCGTCAGAAAATCCCCCACGCTGGATCGCTAGCCCAGTGACTTGGTCTGTAATACTGAGCTTACGGGATTTGACTTAATACTGGTCATCAGTGGCATCAAAAATATGAAGTGAGAAAGAACTATATTCAAAAGAAGTAAAGGTCTCCCTCTCTCCTCTTTCCCTATTCCAGGCTTGATTTATTTCCAAGAGTCAAAAACAAAAGATGTGCTCTGCTGTTTAATGACCTCACCTGCAAAACACGATGCCAGCGCAGATTTTTCATGCGCATGTAATATGCAGTTATCCAGCACTGGTTTTCCTATTATTTTCCCCAGCAGTTTAATCCACAGAAAAATAGCCACGCACCATGCAACAACGTGATGTAGTGGGGAAACAAGAAAAAATTGCCTTTGGTGCCAGGAGTAGTGACCTTGATTAACCAATAAACCAACCTAAATTTTTACAGAAGACTATACCCGGACACAAATTTGGTGTTTGTGTTTTTAATAGTCTTGTTCCAGCTTCTTTATTCCCTTCTGTTTGTTTACTATTTTGTTATTTGGGTTGGTTTTTCCAATTCCAGTGTAGCAATGGAACTAGAAGGTGAAATACAGAAACCTAGCACAGGGTAACTCTTTTTACTCTCTGTAGGATACACTGGCTCCCATATTTTGAGCACAACTTTATGCTTTGGAAAGGCAGAAGTCGGGCTGGATAAAATCTAACGTTTTGCTGTAAAAAAAAGAATAGCTGAATAGATCAAAGGAAATGCACGGCCCCATTAAAATCAGGGACAAACTCAATCATTTCTGATAGGGCCAAGGGGTTCACCCGTGATATTTTAAATCCCAACAGAACAAGGTGGACATACTTTAAACTGTCCTCCGAGGAGGTGTATATCTTACAGGGGCATCAAACAGTTCAGGTGAGGCACGGATGAATCAATGGAGCGAGATGCCCGGCTTAGGGGGTCCAGTTGCCCTATATCCAGTCCCCATTGCCTGTACAGTCAATGGTATTTCCACGCTGACCCCGCAGCACTGTGAGAGCAGCGGGGAGGGCAGAGCCTTTTAGCACCATGGCTGTGCCTGAAGCAGCCCAGGAAGGCAGTCCCTCTCCGTGCCCCCATGCCTTGTGCTGGACGTCTGCAACCACTTCCAGAACCTATTTTTCCCCCCACCCCCCAAAAAAACTCTCCTCTCTCACATTTTATGCTTCAAAAGATAACTGGAGGGAGTACATCCATCAAGGCTGGGTGGTCCCTCCTCCTGCAGTCAACCCTTTAAAGTAAAGTGCATGAGATACCTGGTGGACCTGCTGTCAGAGGACCTGAAATAGGTGGGTTAAAATAAAGTGCATGAGATACCTGGTGGACCTGCTGTCAGAGGACCTGAAATAGGTGGGTTAAAATAAAGTGCATGAGATACCTGGTGGACCTGCTGTCAGAGGACCTGAAATAGGTGGGTTAAAATAAAGTGCATGAGATACCTGGTGGACCTGCTGTCAGAGGACCTGAAATAGGTGGGTTAAAATAAAGTGCATGAGATACCTGGTGGACCTGCTGTCAGAGGACCTGAAATAGGTGGGTTAAAATAAAGTGCATGAGATACCTGGTGGACCTGCTGTCAGAGGACCTGAAATAGGTGGGTTATCAACCTAATGGCTAAAGGGTGACCCTGGGCCTGAGAGGAGCCAAATTCATGCCAGAGCTCCACTGCAGACCTATTGCTTTATCTCAGACCAAGACAGTCCGATCTTTCCAACACGGAGCGCCCAGCTGCCCACTTTGGGATGTTTCTGTTGGCCCTTTCTGATCTTAGGAAAATATCTCCCCTGCTCACTGTCTTTCCAATTGCAATTACAAATAGTTTGGAGAGAATGATGTCTTGCCATCTATTGCACAGCGCTTTGTAAAAAGAGGTGCCATGCTCAAAGTTAGCCTTTTGGATCTTCTGGAGAAGAATTAAAAACAAATATAACTTTGGATCACAAAATCGGTAATCGCAGCGCTTACACAGACAGCTTAAATCCTTCCCGAGCCCTTGAATCCACCGCGCTCCAGCTTACAACTGCTAGCAAAGTTAAGCAGGGGACTGAGAAATTTTATTCTAAATTAAACTTGGACTGGATGTTTTGGTGAACTTGTCTCTTTTATAATAAATATTTCCCCCCTAAAATTATGGAATTGTCTGTTTCTTTTCAAACTGTTTCTTCACCCCAGGATTCAGAAAGAGCAATGTTTTTTTAATGTGGAAATTTCTTGCACAGGTCCTTTTGTCCTTTGAGCCAAATCCCATTTTATGTTTCTTAAAGATTTATTTATTGATACTTTTTTGGCCCACCTGATTAGTTACACAACTACATATCACAGACGGGATGTAACCACCAGTTTAAAAACCTTTTTGAAATGTGACTCGAAGCAGCCAAAGAAGCTTTATCAGTATCACGCTGATTTATTTAGCACATAAAATGATTTACTACAGCATTTGGTTTACGCTTGAAGATTTTTTTCTTTTTTTTTTTTTTCATATTTTTTGGTCTCTTCTGAAAAGTTGACACATGTAACCACTATTGTTTTCTATTCTAATCTTTTCAAATTTTTAGGGTTTAAATCATCTCTAATAAATAAAAACTTGCAGTTGAAACATGAGAAGGAAACTTTTTTTCTTTCCAACTACTCCTGACCATATGGCACATTAAAGGGTTTTTTTTTTTCTGTTTTCTGCTTCTGTTTGTTTTGTAATTAAGAAACTACTTGAATGAGAGAAAAAATATATATATCTTGCCAATCTTGGATCCTTTATTACTTATAGAGCCAAACTTCTCTGAAGTTTCTGACAAATCCCATTAATTTTTTTCCTATTACACGCTAAGGTTCCAATCGTTAGCTCAAGCTGGAAGTGCTGAAATGGCAGAAGTAGTCGGTATTGTAACTCTCATGAGATTTTCAGTAAAATTTTGGCAGCCTGGAGGGCTAAGCTCTGGATATTCTGGAAAGGTATCTAAATTAATCTTTTCGTACCTATGTCATTCATCAATGTGGATGGACTAGCTATTAAGCTTTATCATTCAAGAAGGCATTGCCCAGAGCATTTTGTGTGTTGTAGCATTCCTTCATTATTGCTGGGCAGCTGGCCCCACCGGGCGCTGCGGAGATGTCAAATGAAGAGATGCTCCTTTGCCTAGAAGAACTTACATTTTAACAGCATTCTTTATTACAGGTCCTGTTATTTTCCCAAACCCTTCTGTAAGCGAGGGAAGTGGGGTCAGTCCTGATTTAAAGATGGGAAATCAAAGCTCACAAGTGTAAATGATTTGTCAAAACCAATGGCAAAATCAAAATGAAATCACAGGGCTCTTGATGTCTCCTCTAGTGCCAAAACCACCAGAGCATCATTCTCTTCCCTTTGCAAGGAAAAAGCTGTTGGTTCATGTCTCCTGGGGCAGATTTTTGAAGGCAGCGACTATTGGGATTTTAAAAAATACCCAGTTGTGGGGGAGTGTGGTACCTAGGCGTGAAGCAGCCGCACGCTTTGCCAAACGAGTCCTTCTGCATCTTAAAAACCTGGCCTTTCTCCTATGCATAGAGCATTTCATAGTCCATACTGTGAAGATTTTAGAGCCCTCTCACAGATCCAATTGTCACTTTTACCCTGTTGCTAAAATGTCTTCGGTGCCAGGCACACGGACTCAGCAGTTTGCAGGGAAAGACGGTTCCAAGCTCTTCAAGTGCAGTTCTAGTCATTTTTCCAGTTGATAAATACACCACGGATGACTCCCATCACTTCCATTTCCAAAGACATAAACAAGCTACAGACCATTCTGGGTTTGAATCACAACCAGAGTAGCAAAGTCCTGAAATCCAACACATTATCTCATGTTAAATGCACTCCTGTTCTATAGGATTAATATGCTTTCTACTTAATTGAAGTGTGACACACAAAGCAAAAAATGTTAATTGAATTTTATAGCTCATGAAAGTTGCCAGGTTCTTGGGAGATAATTTTGCTGAGGGGATAACTTATCTTTTCAAACTTTATTTCTTTTTGGTTTTGGAAGCATTGAAGGAGCATTAGCTTGGAGAGACAACACATTTATTTATTGGCTTTGGTTTCTTGCAGCTAATGGCTATTTTATTTCTCAGAAAACATGCCTAGCTTGGCTCTTAACTACAGTTTGTGTAAAAATCTCATAAAAGAAAAAAAAACCTGTTCACCAAACCACTGAACTTGAGCCTTATCTCAGATTTAATCTCAGTTTGAAATGAGGTCTGACTCCTGACCTGTTTCAGTTGAACATCCCATCACCTGCCAGACTTTTCTTCTGAAATACAACTTTTATGTCTCCTAGTAACTTAGACTGCATCTAATATTACAGTAGTCCCTTCTGGGAAAGGCTGCTCTAAACTTGTGCTTTGCTATACATGACCAATTAAGACAGGAAAAGAGCTGATTAGAGCGATTGTGATAGTAGTGACTATTATAAACAATTATGCATTGATCTTGGTTGTTTAGAAGGGTTGTGGGGTTTTTTTTACACACTGAGTATTGATCACCATATACAAATGAAGACATTTGTAAGGTAATTGCTTCTTCTGCAAGTCCATGCAATATATTTAAAATTTAGTAGCGGTAAAACTGTGATCCTCAGTAAACACATTATGCTGAGACAGAGACAGAAATTCTGTTCCAGAAATATGTGCACTCTCTAGCATATTAAAGACACTTATTTGGCAAAACCTTTGCCAACGATGCCTGGAAGATCACATCTCACAGGTCTCTGCCTAATGTTGTCTGTGTCACCAGCCTGAACCTCAGCTGTCAGAAAAAGCTTTGTAAGTACAAAAAAAAAAAGGGAATTTGATGCTTTGAAGTCAGGCAACTCTACTTATTTCCTCCATGCCACTGGGGTGGGTAGTCCATGCCCCAGCCTGTTCTGTGCATTGGGGAGATAAATCTGAAATATATATATATATGTATGTCCTCTATAACAATAGCAGTAATTCCTCGCAAGCTCTTGAGAAGTAGCACTTCTTGATTTCTAGTCGATCGGTTAAGTTTGGGTCCACCACCAAGAAAAAAACCAAACAGGGCACTGATAATAAAGGTCATCACTTCTCATCTAGTGAATAGCTGTTTCCACGTGCAGGAAAAGACAGAAGTCCGAGCAAGACCCAGCTGCTGTCTCATTGGCAGGTTTATTAGAGGAGCTATTAGCACTCTTATTAATGGACCTGCTAGATTTTCTTATTAGTGGAGTTGCCAGACCTGCAGCAACGCGAGGCCTATTTTGCTTCTTGCTGTGCTTTCAGCCTTAGCGTTCATCAGAGGCGCAAGTCAAGGTCAATTTAATTAAATAAAGCCAGTAGTCAATTTGGAACAGATATTCTAATACAGAATATGGGAGGAAAAAAAGAGAAAATTAAAAAGAAAAGGAGATAAAAGGATAATAAAATATTTCCAGCTGTTCTGTGAAATTTCTCCAGTTTCTCCACACTCCACCACACTCACTGGGCTTTGTTGTGGAGACAGATCCTGGACCGTTTTGCATAATACACAAACCAATGCCTGAAATCATGTTTGTCAGCTCAATAGAAATGAAGTGGCAATCACATGTCCTAGCACCACCGCTACCAGAAAAAGTGCATTAACGACCCATGAGATCTCTGATACAGAACCAAACGCTTCTCATGTTTGCCTTCTTAAGCTTCCTTCGTGATAAAGCAACCAGCTGGCAGATGACTGCATATCAAAGCATAGCAAAGTACAGTCTGTGGTTTTAAACTACATTATCCTCATCCCCATTACGAAGAAATATAGCTCCTTATAATCCCCATTACACTCCTGCATAATTGTGAACAATCTGCCGTAGTCTCTAGAGAGAAACCCTTGAATCTTAGACCGCTTCTAACTAGTATTTTAAAAGCATTGCATTAAAGCCCATGTATGTTCCTTGTATTTTATGCAGAAATCACACTAATACACTTAAACAAGAAATCCACTCATTTTCAACACAGAACATTTGTTTATCGATTTTTTGCTACACATTTGTGGATGCTACAAATTATGTCTTCCACAGGAGAAAGAGGAACGAGGAAAGGAACGAGAACACATACAGTCTGAGTGGAGAACTGCTAATTCTGATTGGGAATGGGAACTGAGCAAGCAGTAAACAAAACCTTATGTAGAAGTATGCCCTACAGCACAGACCCATATTTTTCCAAATTGTTAATCAGCAAAACTCTGCATATGATTTCATAAAAAGATTTGATAAGAAATCTCATACTATTGGACACAAGTTTCAGAGCACTAACGCGGGGTCCTCGTATATGACTCCTGTTTCTGAATTAATGAATAATGTTGACTATGTGCTTGATAACCTGCCTCCACTGAACAATTTTCTGGTGTACCGTGCAAGTACAGAATGTACAATACTAATTAGCTGCTTTGCCCGTCTACTTAAAATGTTTTGTGCATGCCAGCAAATGTAAATACACAATTAGGGCACATTTAGTTAAAAGGCAAAGCAAGATAAAGTACAACTATTATTAGCCAGAACAAAAATCTTCACGATCTTCATCCATATTGAGGTCTAATTAAGTTTGCAAAATGTGCGAATCAGCCCAGCTGATTATTTAAGGTTTGGAAAACAGTCCTAGGTTAGAAAGTACGACACTAAGTATTGTGATGGCGTGGGTGACTGGTTTTATGACTATTGTTACTATTAGCTGTTTGTTGTCTGCACACATACTATAAAAAACTCATAAGCCAAGTGTGAAAGTAATTAGCGTTAGGAAGTTGTCTAAACAGGAATTAGAAAAGTAGTCACAGGAGATCTTCATTACAGATGAACAGTATTAAATGTCAATTGTATCAGATGTTTTGGGTTGTTGTATGTCTTACTACTTAAATGTAGGAAGTAAATAAAATTCAGCTCCTTCTCAGCTCAGTTTAATGGCAAAAACAAGTTTGAGGGAAAAAAAGGAAAAAGCATTTTTTCTCTCTCTCGTTGAGCATTTGATGATTCCATATCTAGAAATATTGCACTTTTCAGTGCTTGAGATTGTCCGGGATTATAAAATGCTTAAAGAGCTGGTGCCAGAGAAGATAAAAAGAAACTTTCTTCCAGGGAATTTGAAGCATTCTTCACTGCGGTAAATGTTTTCTTTTCAGGTTAGAGGTAATTCCCCTCAATCTGAAACATGAGGTCTTTTATAAGAGCGTTGCCCCTGACACGAAGGATTGCTTTGCAACAGCCTGACAACTTATTTTCTTTCAAACTTACATAGGGAACTAATTAAAATAGAGTTGCTTAATTTCCATTGCAGAGGGTTTCAGCTTATGTCTAAAGGCTGACTGAAACATCATGTTACAATACTCATCGCTCCAGCTCCCAGTTAGTCCAGTTGCTCCCAGGACTGGAATGTGCATCTCAAAATTAGTCCACCTGAATTCCTCGACTAAGGATGCACTGGGTACATCTGGGAGAGTTTGTCAGAGTGGAAGCGATACCCAAGCCACAGCACTACCAGGATTTCGGTGCAAGACCTTGCTGGGCTCCATCTGATGCTCCATGCGGCAGCTTCGTGTAGCTCGATGCCCATTTGGGGGCTGCCATCCCTGCGAGTGGCATCAGCGGCTGGGCTTCCTCGAGGAAGAAACAGGTATGCTGATATGTAAATAAATAAGTTGAACACGTGGAGGTGAAACAGAGACTACCACTCATCCTCTCAGTAAGGGTATTGCCGATGACCTTTAAAGCAAATTCATACTTACAATAATAATCCTATTAAAACAATATTTTTTATTTAAATAAAATTTAGCTTCATTAGTGTTTCATCTCTTCCCCCTTCTTCACTTCTTCTCCTGAAGCTTCATTCCTACCTATTTTGTACATAGCAAAGTGGTTTCTTTCCCACACCCCTCCAAACTGGAGTAGATTTCAGCAAAGCGAGAGAGAGAGAGAAGCAATGGAGAGCTAATGACTAGTGCAGTCTGATATCAGACCCCAGGTGGGCAGGGTTTATGCTAGTTAAATGTGTCTGCAAGTTCTAGAAAGCTAATTAAAGCTAAGCATAGTCTTCTCATCTTACAGGTACTCTGTGTCTGTGAGATATAAGATACCAAAAAAGACTTCTGTTTCCCTGATCCTTTAACTGTGTGTTAAAGCAATGAGCCCTAAATGGAGGTTCATCTTTCTCAAGGTGTTGCTAGGAGCTAATTAGTCTCGGGGCCTTATAAAAAGGGGAGAAAGTGCAGCAAAGGATTTCTGTGGAGCTTGGTTTCTTGTCCGCTTTTTAGAAATAAGCCCTACAGGAGTCTGTCATTAGAGGTTGCTGTGACATTCATTCCCATGTTGTGGTTGTTCCAGGGATGAACTCTGCGCTTATTAATACAAGTATATCTTGCTGCTTCAGTGGACGTTTTAGCAACCTGATTTTCCTCACTCTATAGCCAGGGCTGTCTGTAACGTCTCCAAAGCAGAGGGGAAGACAGAGCAATATTTATACTTCCCAGGTCTTTGTTAGTTCGGTTCAACTAAGGAAAACTTCCATCCTGGACTGGGGTCTTTCTGACAACTGGTTTCTTATATCACTATAAAACAATAAGAAAGCAGAGCAAATAACCCAGTCTCAGGTGAAAGTGCACAGAGCTGAATCAAGCCACAGGTCCTAATGTCCCAACCTCAATTAAATTCCCAATGTCCTAACGGGTGGAGGAGTAGGAAATGTCCTCGATTCCCTGATAGCCTCAGCTCTACGTGCTCAAACACTCAGCCACTTTCTAATAAAGGGCTTTGGGAAACTGCATGCAGCTTTGGCCTGCCCAGATACCCACTTTTTTTTATTTTTAATTTTTTCTAGTGTTCCATTTACTGGGAAGGAAGGAAGTGGTGAGAAAGTCGAGTTACGTGCCCAGCCACAGAGTCCCAGCAGTTTACAATATTCCCATACTCCCAAGGACAGTCATATTCTTGGCAGGCTGATGTTAGCGGCAGGCTCACCTAAAAGGGCTTATGGCTGCTGTCAAACCCTTCACAACATGGCGGAGTACATCTTGTTTGTGGATATCCTAGCCTTTTTTTATTCAATTTCTGCCTGTTAAATTACCCCGTGCACTCTTGTAACTATGTAATCACAGTCAATTCCTTCATTGTTTGGGGTGATTGAATCCAAAGCTTTTGGGCTTTTTCGGGTCATGTGTGCCAGACCTCAAAGTGACCTTAACTAACAATCCCTGGTTTCTCTTCCTCTTTCATGTACTTACTTTCCAGGATCAATCTCTTTCCAAAAATAATATTAATCTTGGCCCCATACCCAACTCCATTTCACTCTGGTATATGGCTGGAGCAGTAAGGATAAGAACAAAGCTCTCTGTCTTTAAAACACTTCTCTCTCAACCACAGTTAGGTCCTTTACTTTACATCCGTTGTATTTCTAAGGGGGAAGACGGAGTGTTTTGTTTTGCAGTAAGGGAACTCTGTGCCCAGAGCTAGCGACTCGTGTAGCATCCATCAGGACTACTTGCTGGACTTGTTCCCATCCCATTTTGATACTCTTCAAACATGAAAGGGAATTCATAATCTAGGGGCACTAACGCACAATCACTTTGTTCCAACTTACAACGCTTGTCCAATGCCTCCTGCATTAAAAAAAATAATCACAAAACAAGTAAAGTGCAGAATAATGCACAGATTGGAGCATACAGGGACAGAAATGGCAGGAGAGGCTGATCTTGGAATACTGTGCTCCATTTTGATGGCTGCAGCAAGAATCAGTAGCCGGAAGCTACCGATTATAAAATTATAACAAGAAACTAGATGAACATGTTTAACTGCAAAGCGACGTAATCCTCGGAAGGAAATTACTGCAGGAGTCAGTGGACCTTTTTATCACCTCACAGCAAGGCTGGATGCCTTTCTAGAAGATATACCGGGCTAAAAGCCTGGACTCCAGTGGGCTGTGAACTGCGGGAAGGAGGCTAGATAGAGACTAAGTGACACTTCACCTCTCATCTTAAACTTTCATGAACCAGTGAAAAACAGACTTATTCCTTTTGAATGCACAAGCTTCAAGCCATGACAGAGTTTTATAGACCTGCAAAGACTGCAGGGTAGGCGTAATGCGATCGCAATATTTGCTCCCAGTGAAAGGACCCGAGAACTCGGTGAGCAATGTGTGCACTCAGGGAAACAGCTCTGTTAATATCCCTGCAAAGGCGAAGGCGCTGCTTTGTATTTCACTCCGCAGCTCTTAGAAAGTCATGCCTTCTTCCCTGCCCCCGGGCAATCACATGGGAAAGGATGTGGGCTAGAAACCCTGCTGGGTAAGTGGGGAAGCCCCAGCAATCAGCCCCTTTGCCCCATCACCAAACCCCGAAACGCTTCCAGAGCTCTGGACACGGTCCCTGCTCCCCAGGGAGGACAAGTCATCGTCACACCGTCGGCAGTCCAGGATGGAGAAAGCTGCTGTCATTTGTCAACATCACCGTTTTTGTTGATTTAATAACAGGAACTGATACGTGTGCTGTGCCGTGATTCCAGCAGATAAATGTGGGATAGGATGGGCAGCTTAGCAAGAGCAAAGGGATGCAGAGGCGTCTGTTCCATTTGCAAATTGCAGGGCAGGGCAGGAAGGGTGAAATGGAGAAGCATTAATGCTCCATTAGCTTATCTGATGGGTGGAATTAGGACAGTTGGGTTTGAGGGTTGGATTTTTTTTCATGTTTCCTATTGACAAACATTGCTTTCCTTGCTCTTCCTCTCATGGGGAAGAGTTAATTGCCTTCCCTCCCTCTCCACCCAAGCCCTGGACGGTGCAGATGATCCAGCTGCTGACGCTTTGCAGGAGCCGGCGTGGGCACCTGCCCCAGCGCTTCCCAGGCTTCTCGAGCACACATCCTCTCAGCTTCGCATCCTGAGTTTTGGGGAGAAATTGTACTGTTTTCCCATTTGCAGGCTCGGAGTGAGTGTAATTATCCCCATTACCTCAGCAGGCCTGACCTATTTTCAGTGCCTGTGGTTCTCTGCTTTCTGGGAGCAATGACACTGGTATACAGTAAAGAAAGGGCCCTATCTGAGCCAAGTACTATTTATTTAGAAGAAAGATTTTTATTTAGAAGAAAGACTTTTAAGAGAAAACAGATTTTAAGGGCAGTAAAACACTCTGTATCTCTCTACCTAGAGCTTACTTATCCCCTGATGTTAGATAGAGGCATTTGAGGTTTTTCAGACTTTTCTAGAGATTGTCTTTTTGTGGACAGCCCTGGACTGCTAACTGCCTCTGCGATCCAAGGGGGACCGGTCCTGTGATGCCTTACACCCAACTGTGGCTCAGCAGCTGTTTCAGTTTGGCTGGGACCTTGAAATTAGGCCATACCCTTGTAATTGAGCCCTCAGCATTTGCTGAGAGATCGTTTATTGTGTTGTCCTGCTCGTTCCCTTCCCATTCAGACAGGAAAGTCTTATACAATAACTTCACCTCGTGGAAAAGGTCATGTACAAAGTTCACAAAACACTGTCTCTGTATTCCTTTGTTTATTGCTTAGTATCCCTATGCCCATCCCATAAGCCACAAAACAGGGGAAGATATTTAAAAATACTCTCCATTTTGGCACATTCCCCATAATTTGGCAGTATTTGGGTTGAGGCTTTTGGTTTACATTTATCCGCGTTTCAGAAAAATCAGGACAAAGCTCAGCTGGAGTTTCACAGTTTTGCTGAGTTTCACAGAGAACCCCCATGCAGAATTGCCGCAGGTTTTATAGGTCTCCATCCAGCCCATAAATCAGTTGAGGTCGACTTGAAACTCAGCCCAGGTATGCCATGACACCCCAGCAGCCCCGGGACTGATCCAGGCAGCTGCACAGAGGCTTGCGCAGACCTCGCCTGCGCTCGGTTCCTGCTCTGCCATTGACTTGCTTCATGTCCCATCCCTTTCGCCTTCGATGGTCCATTGCCACCAAACTTGCCTCCTTTCCCAGCGTGCCGTTACACAGCCCACGTGCGTTAACGCCACCATCCTCACGTCAGCGCTGTCCCGTGGTAGCAAGAGGCAGAGCCGATATCGCTCACCACAAACCGTTCTTTCCTCTCCGCGTTTGGTGTTGGGGATTTTTTTGAGTGTCAGATGTGGAAAACTGAACAGGATGATCACTCAGCATGTACCTTGTCTCTGCTGCCTGCTGGAAAGTCACAGCAAAAATGAAAAATGAGAGCAGGAAGAGTTTAGAAAACACTGAATTACTCAAAAGGCAATGGGGCAAATGAAGTCCAACTCCGCTGTGGTTTTGCTGGTCTTGATAGAGTTGCACCAAGAGACGACTACGCAGATGTTCCACTGATTTGTCAGCAGGCAATTGGTAAAAATCTTTTAGCACTTTTACTTAACGAGTGATCATTTTTTCTTCCCACAGAACTCCTGTGGGTATGACGAGGCGTTCCCCAAAGAGCACTAATGATCTCATCCTAGCTGACCCTACAAAGAAACCTTTAGCCCAAGCATGAACACTGATCAGCAAGTGCTCACTTATCACGGTACAATTGCTAGTTGATGCTCTGTTTGGTCTTGCATCAGTTTACCCAACAAGGGTTTCCATGGAAATTAATATACAGTATCATACCTGTTATATCATGCCCAATCTGCTGTTTTTCCACGGGGTGTACCACATGCCAGCCCTGTAAATCCTTGAAAAGCCTTGGATCTATAGGGTAGTAATTACCCAGTGTCTGTGGAGCAAATCCAAAGCATACTCTGGGTCTGTGGAGCTGTAATTACGCTATAGACTGCATGACTAACTGCCTGCTGCCGGATGGTTTCCCAGTCACAAGGTGTAATGTAACCCTTGCAGCCACTGGATGTTTTCCTACATTAAAAGCCTTTGCAAGGATTTTAGGGGTTGAATGTAATTCAGCTGCTGTAAACCTAGATTCAGATTTTAGACCAGCTTTATTGGTAGCAGGCCTCCCAATATGCAACTTTCCCACCACGTGAGACCTCTGTGCCTTTGGTGACACGGTAAGGACCCGTTCCCCAGAACGCGCCTGCACGTGGGGTCAGTCAGCGTCCGCATGCCTGTGTCTGGGTCATGTAATGGGAGATGCTGCGCTCCGCGACCCGAGCCTCTTTCTCCTGCTACGTGACCCTGTCCATGAGACACGGGCTGGTCCGCGGATTAGGGACCCGGAAACCATCTGTGTCCGGCGTGAGGCTTCATGGGAGGGAGAGGGGAGCAGAGAGAGTCAGCAGCCCAGCTCCTGGCGAAGACGGTCCACAGCAGGGTCTTTGCTTGGCTCTTTCCCCTTGCTCTCCTCGAAACAGCTTTTCCGTCCTAATATGCAGCAATATCTAACAGCCACCAGCATCGCTCGAGGGGCATCCACCTCAAGAAGTGGCGAGAGATCCCAGAACTATATGCATCCTGTGTGAGTACATGTGCACAGCGTCCTTGGCAAAGCTGTGAGATCCGTATCATAATTTTCTTTATTGTAAATTCAGCCATGATCAAAATTTTCCAAATTTGGAGGGGCCACGAAAGACATAAAGGGGAAGATCTAGACTATAAAATGACCGGGAGAAAATAGATCAGTAGGGTACAGAGGTATGAGAGAAAAAGAATAACATTAAAGGGAAAATCCAGGGTTCAAGGGTGGGATACTGATGGCCCGGCAGCAGAATAAAAGGATGTAACCACACGGTCACACCCAATGCATTACTTTAATTTTCACCTCGTCTCCAAACCGCCTCTGGTTTCAGCCACCAGCCATCAGAAATACAATTGAATTAGCTATATTGTGTTGAGGGCAGGGTATTTTCAGTAGTAGAAACACTTTCCTCTGAAATTAAGTCCTCCAAGAGCTGTTTTGGAGAGCAAGTCAGATGACATTCAGAGGAAAACACACGATGTATTCATTGTCCACTCCTGTCAGTCGGATCTGCAAGTCCTGCCATTATGCCAATTAATTATGTCTTCCAGTGTTTACCCACGTTTATGCTGCCGGGACTTGAAGGTTATACAATGCATGCTTGGGGCAATATAATGTCGTATCCTTCTGAAACCTCAGAAGGTACAGCAAGATCCCTGGAGCACAGAGAGCTCCGTGAAGTACTTGTGAGAAGAATGATAATTCATTTGCTTTGCCCAGTAGTTTTAATTTGTATTCCAAGCACAATTTTATGTGGGACTCTGGAATTTCTCATAACTGTGGTACAATAATTTCTAAGAGTTACTGAGGCATTTTACAAACGTTTACAGCTGGGGTGTGTGGCAAAAAGGGGTGGAAGGTAGATATAATTGAAATGAAGTTTGCTTAATACCACTAATTCATCAAAGAATAATTGTGCTAGTTAAAACTTTACCTGTAAGACGTGCCTGTACCACAAATGGAGGCAGTGAGCAATGACCGGGGGCCTGACAGCTGATTAAAAAATTTGCAGTCCCTGTCAAGATCTTTCGAAGAAACCTCAAGCAGACAGATGGAGTCACACGCATCTGGACCTCACCGTATGGCAATCTACCTGCACATCCATTTACAGCGGATGGTAGCATTGTAGGGCATATCACCAAGACAAGGTAAGGAGATGGAAAGCATCACCAGCAAGATGATTAAATTGCATAATATATATCTTTTTTCCTACGATCACATCCTGCAAACTGTCCCTGTTCTCACTCTCTTGCTCTCTCTTAATGTGGTAGACAGAGAGACAACCCAAATCTGCAAGTGGTCCACGTGGTTTTGCATGTCACTTTGTGGAAGGCTGTGTCCAGTTAATGACTATACACACACACACACACACACATATTTCAGACAGCTATTCTGCACCTTCTGCTCTTCAGCTTCTGAGTGGTGAACTGGAACAAACTTTACAGAAATCCCATTTCCATCCTTTAATTTTTAAGGACAAGTATTGTAGCTTCCAGAAGGACTTTAATGGCAAGTAAAGTTGTATTCTCCTTGAGAGACTGATAAAGTGAAACTTATATCTTGCAGCTGCCTTAGTCATTCTCTTGAAAGCACGCTCACCTCGCTCCTCCAGCAGCAGAAGAGACCTGGCGCTCTCCTCCTGGCACTGCTCGTGCCTGCACTTGAACTGAGCTCGTCGGGTATGAGACCGTACTGGCTTCTGTCATAAAGGGGATCAACGCCTTAGCGGCAAAGAAAAGGAACTGAATCACAATAGAGGTTGCTGGAGAGAGGACTTTTGAAAACATTTTCTGTTTCTAATTTCGGTAAGGAAATAGGCAATTACTGTCTTAAAAAATTAAATGTCATGAAATTTCAAACTCCATTTGTTTCTGATAAATATCTTGCAACTTGTGACAGAGGTTGCTGGAAATCTCCCCTAATAGCAGTGCCATGTTGGCCAAGAAGTGTTTGATCTGTGCTCTAGCCTTTTCTTCATGTGGGTTGGACAGGCCTATAGTCAGATAAAAAAATCATCTGGTTAGCTTAGTTTTTAAAAATAATTTTGAGCCAGTCAGTCTTCACTTTGTAGCAGCTACACCAAATCTATCCAGAGAAGTAGTTAAAACTAGGAATAGGCCAGCCCTAAAACACCACTTGCCAACTTACTTGAACTTTATAGAGGGAGCCTGAAATCTTGATCTATGTGTCTCCAAGCTGTGGCTGAGGTCCAGCTCTACCTACTACCCAAGAAGGCTTGGTCGGACAGCCTGTACTCTGTTGGATGTGCATCTGCGAGACAGAGCAGCAGTGTTTAGACACGTTGGCATCTGAGTCACCTCCACGCTTCACGAGGTCGTAATTTCTTATGTAAAACATGTTCAGTAGGTTGGGTTTAAATGGCTGCGCAGATATCTGGGCATCAGCCTGTCTTTAGATTTTGTCTTAGAAGGCTTATTTGGCTCTTATATGAACTTTCTGCCATATAACGTGATCTGCATTTATAGTACTTGGTTGAGTTAGGGGAATACCCTGACGCCCATTAAACAGACAAGCATCAAACTCTGCGGCCCAGATTTTTAGTTAAAGAGCCTAACAGTGCCACTAGTCCTTTTCAAAAGGACTTTTAGGTCTAAATCCCAATTGTTTGAATGAACTCTCGGGCTTCAAAGCCAAGCAGAAATTCCTCCAGTTTTACCTGTGCTGTTGGCCCAAACGTTTGCAACCAATCTCTTCCTTAGAAGTTGGAAGTCTCATTAAATGAATTCTTCAGTGATGCCCTGAAAGTCTGGAAATAGTCTTTCACGCTATAGTCTTCAACTTTGGAGAATGACATGAGATGCTTTATTCCTAGAAATCTGCGAGGCTTGAAGACAGGGCAAGAAAAAGCGGATGGGTCTCTCCTGACGTGCCACGCTACTACGGACTGGTCGTTAATCCTCATTGGGAAACGTATCACCATGTGTTGCCTTTACGTTGCCACGGTTGTATCAGGGACAGCAGAAGCAGGGGCAGAGTCACCAGCTGTGGTGGGATAGGACACCCAGTCAAAGAGGGCGGCTTGGGCTTTAGCTCGCATCTGTGACGGAGCACAGCTCATCTGTCACCGCTACTACAGCCCGCCTGAGGCAGCGGGAATTAATTACAAAGCTTGAGAAGAAAAGTCAATAACAGAATAGAAACATTCCCACCAGTTTCTCTTGAATTAGATCTCCCAGATAACGTCTGCTGATTGTAAAATACGATGCCAGGTGAGATAATATTGCTAATTAGAGGGACACTGCGCCCAGTCTTCAGCCAACTCTTGTGAAGCTGTATGAGGTCATGCATGAATAGGCTCCAAGGAAAAAGGCAAAGTGTCAATAAGGATGACTTTCTTCAATAGATTCACCTGTGATAAGCACATTCCAGTGACTCAGCGGAGGATGAGTAGGTGCTGGAATTTTCACATCCATGTAAAAATAATGTAGTATAGAAAACCCAGTAAATGCCTATTTTTTTCCACAGATTCTATTTAAAATTAGAGATAAGTAATAGGAAATCTGAGGCAGAAAACAAATACCCAGTATATGTGGATATTTACGGTCATCCCAGGATGCTCTGCTCATGAGGTAATACTTCGTAGTATGGTGGGAAAAAAAACATGCACAAAATTACTTCCAGTCGGTTCTGAGGTAGGTCCTGAGTGACCAAAATCCCTGTCCTTTGAAACAAATCCAGATCATATTAGTTGTGCAGGCTGTGTTCTGATTCAGCATGGAATTTGTTTTTCCCATCATGTGAGAGAGAAAACGTCCAGTCCAAAAAGGGAGATGTCAGCCTCTACGCAAATTCACTCATCAGAGAGAAATGATGCCGCAAACACGCAAAACAGAGAAGTGGGCTTAGCAACATGATAACTTTCTGTATTGCCTTGTGGACAAAACCGTCTTTGAAAGATTAATAACAAACTGAAAGCTCACTGGAAATATCTCGCTTGTTTGTTTTGGCTTCCAGAGCATTTCTAAGTGTAATTACTAGCAGTTGAGAAGCGGAGAGGATGAAAAAAATCTTGTGGTTAGCGCACAGGGCGGTGGCTCAGGAGACCTAGGTTGATTTCTAACCTCTGTCACAGTCCAGTGTCACACAAGAAAAAGAGCCTTTAATTCATCTGCAGCTCGGATCCTTTCCTACGGCAGGGATGAAGCTGCCCTTTGCCTGCCCAGTGCCCGGGCTGCCAGCGGCACGGGCAGCAGCTCCTTACGCTAAGGTGCCTTACACAGCCAGCCCTTCGTGGCCTGCTGATGCTAATGTAATTCAGACAGCGATAATGACGTACCTTCTTTAAGGGTCCCCAGTGCTTATATATAAGCCTCCCTTAACAGCAACATGCTGCTTCAGATGGGGAAAATCCAAAGTTCCTGCGCGCAGATGCGCATCCTTTTAAGCCAGTGGATACGAATGGATTTGTGCTGCGCAAGAACGAACGTCTTTATTAAGATACACGTTTGCTGGGCAGTGACAAATCTTTCCTTCGGAACATAGTGATTAAGGTTTAATTTTATTCCGGATTATAGGCAGCTCCGTTTGCAAACCAGCCCTCATCCAAGTTTGCGCACATACTGCCTGGAAATGAACGTTACTTTCCAACTGCTTAAGCAGCTTTGGATAAGAAATGATGGGTTTCAGGAAGATTAGGAGCATGAGAAAGATGTCCAGGCTAAGAGGAAGTTAAGAGAAAGTGCCATCATGAGTTTAGGAAGAAATGCTGCCACCTGTGAGGGTCTGAGTCTTCCAAATCTCTTGGGAGAGCTGGAGAAAGTTAATGGGAAAAGGATCGATTAGTGAAGGTGATGAACTTACAGATGGTGAGCATGAAGACAGCCTATATACGTGTGTGTGTGTATATACTATGTATATATACACAAACAAATTGTCAGCAGGAAAATTTATAGGCTTCAGTCCGCTTAGAGAAAGAAATCAGTGGTTATGTTTCTGGAGGTTTTATTATATGGCAGCAACCAGGGGCATCACATGAGATGAAGTTATAGGTGTCATCTTAAACACAGAGGAGGACAAAGTCTGTCTTGCCCAGTTCAAGAGCTGAGTGAGGAAGAGGGACAGAGGGCTGGAGGAGAAGCAGGGCAGATGGAAAGGAAGCGATGCTTGCAGGGCTGCCCAGCAAAGCTGGGATGCAAATGTTTGCCCCGTTATCTAGTACCCTGTTCATGCAGATCGTATCTCCTGTGGTGTTTTCTTCATAGGGACATGCCTATTCTGCCAGATAAAGGTATTCAAATAGAACATATTATTATTTGTTCTTAAAAGCGTATGTTCGTCCCCCCTCTCAGAGCGGTAGGAGGAGGACAGTATGGATATCCAATGAATATTTCACCCTCGCTGTAGTGGCAGCTTTGATTTGTGAAACAGCTTGGAATAAAATGCTGGTAATTTTTCATGGAAAAAATAGTGGACGTAATTTTTGTGTGTCGCAAAGAGAACAGCAGAGAACTGAAATGCCTGGACACGCTGTTATCTGAGTGCCAAAATCCCAGATGGATATAAAAGTTAGTGTTTTTAAACTGGACAAGTAACGTTACAGTCATCCCTAATTAAGTAGATTTTGCTTGTTTATTGTTTTCAAGTATCTGCAGCTCTGCTCATCAATTTTTCACATTATTCCTTGGCTGTTTTCTCACGTTCAGTCTCTTTGCTGCTTTGATGTTTTGTTCTCTGGAGATTTCTTTCATAAATTTTTACTATTTCCTCAGAGAGTTGTTTGTTTGGGTTTTTTTCATATTCCAAATGAATGTTGTCACTGTGGTATGGTGTAGCGAGAGGAGAAAGCCAGGCAGTGGAAACTCCTTTAAATGCACGACATGGAAAAACCCCTCTGGCTCCCTGTCAGCCAAAGAAGGGCGAATGCAGTTAGAGCTACAACTCTGTCAATGGATCCTAAATCCAGTATTTCATATTGATCTCCAGCTTCATAAATACCATATTGACACTGGTGACACCAGTCCTGACATCAGCATGATGAAATACAACCAGGACACATAAAAATGACTTCGTGCTGCCAGATTTGCTCATAGCAACCACCGGAACAAAAACAGAAAGCATCTTTTGTAAGTTTAATTAGTTATTAGTAATAACGTTTTGTTAGAGGAGCTCGGTAGGCTGGATGAGTATTGCTTGCTTGCTATCCAGCTGTCTATGCTAGGGTGTTCAGGCACGATGCTGAGAGGAGATTGAGAGGAGAACTGCCTCAATGCTTGGGGTAGGGGGACATTTCTTCACTGAAAGGGTTATCAAGCATTGGAACAGGCTGCCCAGGGAAGTGGTGGAGTCGCCATCCCTGGAGGTATTTAAAGGACGTTTGGATGAGGTGCTTAGGGACATGGTGTAGTGGTGGTCTTGGCAGTGTTAGGTTTACGGTTGGACTCAATGATCTTAAAGGTCTTTTCCAACCTATACGATTCTGTGATTCTGTGATTCTCTGATTTGAAATTGGTGTTGCAGGCATTTAAAGCAGATATTGTGCTCACCTCAGCTCCCGGGCTATGGGGAGGAGGTTTGCTGTGCATGCCCTATACCACCCCGCAGCTCAGCCAATGGACCACAAATAATCTTCAGTTTTGGAGGAGATTTTTGGGGATTCATCTTTCTGTGATCTGTCATAGCCCAACACTAAGCACAGGGTAATAGAAAGGTTCCCAAACAGCAGTGTTTGTACCCTGCTGTTGCACACCCAGAAAGTCAAACTTAGACATGGCCAAGGTGCTGGGCAAATCCCCCTGCAGAATAACGGACCTGGGGTCTGCTGCCATCGCTGCCTCTGTCAGTGCTGAGCCCGGGGACGTCCTTTCTGAATTTAATTAAAATCTAGAAGCAAAGCCATTAAATCCTACAAAGATCACTGCAACATTTTGCAAAAGAGAGTGTTCTAAGTGACCATGGTGGTATTTAGGGAAATGGTTATGAGCTGACAGAAATTCACATCATAACTATTTTTTAATAAAATGAAGGGGGAAGGAAGAGAACGATTCAGATTTTCCCTTGAAAATTTTACAAAATTACTTTTCACATACCTCAATTATCTCCACCTTCATTTTATATATGAAAATCTGTGCCTACAGAATGAGTCAATAAAAGCCAATAAAAGGAGAACAGTATGAGACACATCTTTGGACTGTATAAATAAAGCATGGCTGAGGTGACATCATTGGGGCAACAGTGATTTATACCAGCTGAGGATCTGGCCCATAAACTGGGAATAACTCTTTCTGTGCTGTGATTTATGTTCTCCAGTTATTGACTGCTTAGGAATAAGCCCTCTGTTATAAACAATCTGGGAAGCGAAGGCGGCAATTGTGTCTTAATGAGACCATGGTTCAAAGCACTGCCCTGTTACATTGACCCTTCTATAGATCAGAAAGTCTCCTTGATTTAATTACCTTACAGAACCCCAGACTAGACAGCTCCAAAACTCATTTATGCCCCGATCTCTTTTTTTTTTTTTTTTGGTGCACTTTATAGTGATTTACAATTCAGCCAAGGGACTTTTCAGGCAGCCGACGAGAATTTTTTAGAGAGGTTTGCAGTTTGTATGCAATTACATTTTTCCTTAAGAGAAAAAAAAAAAAGCGCCCATTTTGGGACTATAAAGGTCTTGTCTCCTTTCCCAAGCAGAAAGAATAAGCAGTTCTGCCTTTTAAGTTTAAAGGACCAAAAACTTTAAGAATAGAATTAGGGGAATTTAAATTAAAGACAACACACTGCACACGTCTGAAACGTTCCCATTTTAAAGTTCACAATTCATGCAGTTTTCAGCAGATATTACAGGATTGTTCCACTAGGATTATCTCATCTTCAAGGAGATTTTTTTTTTCCTTCAAATCTGTGGTATAAAGCAGCGGAAATAATACGATGTCCCCTTCCATTCACAAATGAGTGTTCTCTTCTGTCTCAGGATGTCTCACAGCCTCTAATTAGATAAGGCTCAAAACACCCCAAAAAGTTAATGAAGCACCCAACTATTACATTTTAATTTGTTCTGGGGCAATACGGCACTGCAACCAAATGTGCGGCGAACGGCCTTGGCTCCTCTCTAACGCTTCCTCGGAGCCACAGCCCATGGGCTTTCACCTCGTCGCTGGCAGGGAGGGATGCTCAGGGTCACCGCAGCCCAACCGAGTGTAACCTAACCCGGGGACCACTGCCAGCCCCCGTGCCCAGAGGTGGCTGATGGCCACTGAACCAGCATGGAAGTTGTCTTTGTGCTATCTAACTCTCGGTAAATATTCCATAAACGCCAGCCTCTGTGTTGAGCCTTTGAAAAAAATCTCCTCCTTAAGCTTTTCCCTCATCTGTGTGGATTCAAAGACTTTCGTGTCATAGTTGCCAAAAGTCCCTGCATGATTTAAAAGCTGAAATCCCATTGCATTTTCATAATTTACAGTTGGTTTCCAGAGGCTTTGACTGACACACTTCCCACTCACCTTTCTTCAGAACTCCCTTCTGCACATCACCTACCCTGATTTGGGATCTGCTTTTTCCCTTTTCCCCAAGTCTTTCTCTCCCGGTACGTACCCCTTGGCATTTCCCATCTCTTTCCTTTCTCTGACCACAGACAGTTGGAGTTTCAGTCTTTAATGTCATGGTCTGACCTTGCCATACCTGCTAGTGTCTGTCTCAGTCTCAGCGGGCTCAAAAGTAGGAGCCTGATACAGAAACGGGTCAGGTCCTTGTGCCCTGGCCATGAGCACACTACCTGTGCTCAGCAAAGCACCACGCCAGGTGTCGTATTTATATACTGTCATTAATTAGCTCATGCCATTAATGATCACTGATGTTCAAAATGTAGCAGGATTTTGAACAGAAAGCATCCTGTATATTGGCATTTTTATACCTTGTGAATACAATTTTTCTTTATTTTCAAGTCCCTTAAGCAGAAACTTAAACTCCTTCAGGAATGAAGTCTCTTGGGCAAAGTTATAGTATATATTTAGAGAGGAACTTTAACCCATGCTGTAAACCACACATTAATATTTAATAAACCCTTGCCTTCTTTCAACACAAATAAAATATTATTGCTCTCTGAGCTGAAATATGTTTAAATGGAACAATGATTTATATTTTTCCAAAACAAACAGTCTTCAAGTGAAGTCCTTTTGAAATTATTTGAGAGATATTTTTGGGAATTGGATGGGTGCCTAAAAATAATGTTGTAGATTGTAAGATCTGACAATACCAATAATTACACTGCTATAATTCAGCTTAAGCACCCCACCTTCCTCTGGGTATCAGGACTCCCTTTTTCTCCTTGACATCTAGGGCATTTTGATGTATTCGAGTTGAACATTTAAATCTACAGTCACAAACTCCTCTGGAAAATATAGTCTTGTATTTTTAGGACTGGAAAAGGACATAGGGAACTTGTTTCTCCCTATTAAAATAATAATTAGTGTCTCTACTCGTAGGAGAGGGGAAAAAAGAAAGAGAATAATGTGACAATTGTAATGATCCTCCTCTGTCATAAAACAAATATGTTAATAGTGAAATAGAATCATCAAACCGTAGAGCCGCTCTGACATCTGGACTGCATTACAGACGCTCGGAGGCGAGCCCGTGCGGCGCTGCGCTGTGCTGCTGCGCCCCGGCGCCGCGGCAGGTGGATGCACGGCCCCGCACGGAGCAACCTCACGCTGCTTTAACGCTCCTCCAGCTTGGCAGAGCTGGTCCTGGTCCCCTCTTAAACTGGGGATGCGGCTGAATCAGCCCTTCGGGAGATCCATAACCAACGTCGATGCCCCTCGCCGTAAAACAGGTTTCCCTGGGGAGGTTTTCAGCCTGCAGTTAAAAGAAGGGATCGGCTTCTGGGTGCCCCGGCGCACGCATGGCTCTGCTGAATCGCAGGCTGGATCTAATCGTTGATGCGATAAAACATTTCCTGCGTTCTTGATGTTTTTTCTTTGCTTCGTTCAGCGCAAGAAAAGGGGAGAAGGGAAAACAAACGTGGTTTAAAGCCTGGTGGCCAGCGGCTGGCTGCTCAGCCCTGGCATAAGCAAGAACAACCTTTAGGCTGCTAATGCGCTCCCGGCTACCTGGGTTGCCGGAGGGCTGTTTCGGTAGTCACGAGTCAGGTTTCAGGAACGCTCTCTGACCCCGTGTGTGCACAGCCCTGCCGGGTCCACGTCCGAATCCCGGGGCTGGGATTGCATGTAGCCTCCGGGGTCTGCTGAAGTCAACAGGGCTTTAGGAACCCAACACCTGCAGGACACAGAGCTTACTTAGCTGAGACTCTGACAGACCCTCTATAACGCTTCCCAGTGTGGTGCTGGTAATTACATGAATAAAAGGACTCGGATCCTTCGAGGGTTTCAATGGGTGACATTCAATCAATGCAGCTCCGCTGCCTCACCCAGCTGAGGGTCCGGCACCTGGTGAACCATGAGCAACGCAGCCCCCAGAGGATAAAATACAAAAGGAAAATAGCTCTGTGTGAAAAGAAAAATGACACCAATAAGAACATAACGAAGCCCTCCCATGTATCAAATGGCTGAAATGGCTGCAAGCAAATCCTGTGCATTATCTGACAAAATATGATTAAAATTATGCCTGTAAGCTCCTTACGGGGACAGATATGGTGCATATGAAAGTTATACATACTTCAGGGTTTCCCTGTCGCTCTGCAGTCAGATTTGCAGCTTTTTTCCAGAGGTTACTGGAATGGGGTGTCCCGGGGTTTGCACCTCTCCTGGCTGGGTGCTGCAGACCTGCCCCTGCCGCGTCTCCCCGGGCAGGCAGGGTGAGTGGTCCCACCGCTCCCCACCTGATGCTGAGGCTGGGTGCCATGCTGCCTTTTACGGTCGCGCCAATCTAGCCCGCTCTTTTATGCCCCAAATGGGACGAGAGGAACCAAAATCGTGGTGATGTACGCTATTGACAATGCGTCCGGGCTTTTGACTAATTGTAAATCAAAATGACACAGTGGAGTTTCAGAAAGTGAGATCGGTTTCGGTGTTATTTCCGTAATCTGGTGCTTCTTTAAACATTAACCAAGCCCTGCTGCATAAAACCAGAGACACTAAGGGGAGAAAGCACTTCTTGCAGGACATCCCTTCCCCTCAGTTTTTTGCTCGTTATTTTTAAGTGCTCTCCTTAGCCCAGTTTTCAGTGCTCCCAAGTGATGGGGACTCCTATCCAGGCAGCAGCTGAGCAGTTCTGTTTATTTATAAGAATCAGCCAGAGGCACACAAAAGGTGATGGCTACAGGCCAAATGTCTTTGACATCATAGCCTGTCATTAATGGCATAAATCCTCTGTGATTTCATTTCCCAGTCAGCTAACCAGCATCTCTCACAGATTATTTTAAAGGAAAAAAATGTCTAAACATTTACCTTCAAACCCCAAACAGATCATATCGTTCTATTTTGCCTTCCCAATATTAAATATATTCTCTTGCATATGGCATTTTTATTACAGGTTGCGACCAGTCACGGAGCTTGTTTCAGAGAGAGAGATGTACAAAGGGAAGTTTTCTTATTGTTCCCTAAGGGGAAAAGCAAAAACAGCATTTCATTTAAGAAAAGCTTTACTAGCCACAATACCTTGCTGTTTTAATGTATTTTTGTTCCCCTGCTTGTGCACCAGATCTCTATCTGGTCATTCATTTTGAGGGAGAGAAAAATGAAAAGGGTTGCTCTCTGTGCCACAGCTTCTTAAATCTGAGAACATTTAACGTGGACAGGCCAGAACAGTTTTACTTCAGACCATGCCTGTCCCTTCTTCTTTTCCATTAAATGATCGTGGTCATGTGCAAAACATCAGCAAATGACTCAGAGCAGAAAAGGACCGAATATACATGTAATGCATGAGTATTTTAATTTAAAACACCTTGGTATTTTAAGTCTTCCTGACCTTGGTATATTTGCTGGTGGACAATACACTGCTTGATAATAAGCCTTGACATTTGACCAGTCATTGCTGCTTACATTAGATTGGGCCTAAAAAGCACAAGAAAAGTTTTCCAAACCAGGGCTGGTACTAAACCTGCAGGGGTAAACTGGGAATTCTTCTACACTTATATGCAAAAGCAGGTAGTCAGAGAGTAGGTTGTGATCTCGCTTTTTTGCATATAAACCCGAAATCACTGGAATTAGTCCAGATTACACTGTTTGAGAGCAAAAGAGCCTGACAGGGCTGCCTCCAGAAGAAAATGTCCATAATGTCATGTACAGCACTCACTTATCAGCTCTCATCTCGAAAGCGCCCTGCAAGGAGAAGTTAATTATACGCAATTACAGATGAATCCTGAGATCCGAACGAATTCAAAGGAAGAAAACTTAGGATCAGGTCAAGTCCCTTTCACGTCTGCTGCACAAAGGGCAGAATTACACAGGCAATTTGGTACGTGGCGGTAGCAGTTAGGCTGAGGCAGCGAGCGTGATCCTCCTGCTGCCAGAGCAAACTCCCGGAGGCTGTATTTTTTCAGTCCCTGATGCCTGTGGGGAAGGCATGGCAGGGGAAGGGAGCATCACAAGGAGCAGCAGGCGGTGAGCAGCGTGCCAAGGGGCCAGGGCGATGCAGCCAGGAGGCTGCCCCAGCCTGAGAAGGTAAACCTGAATTTTCCCAATGCGGCAAAGAATACACAGGGGCACACGAGCAAGACTGGCCGAGCAAACGCAGTCTCCTCGCTCTCTCTGGCCACCCTGCAGTGTCCAGAAGAGAAAGGACAGAACTGGAGCTGGACATTACAGCACGGACCCAAAGTTCCCATTGGAGCCTTCATCCCACCTTAACCCTGTACCCAAAAGCCCTCACCACCAACAAAGAATAACAAAAGGACCTCACGCATACCTTGGCGAATATAAATTAGATGTTTCCTTTTTTTGAGCTGTCTGGAATCTCAGGAGGCACCCGCAAGCAAACGCTACCCAGACGTGCAGACAGCACGGATGTGTCAGAGCACTCATGTGAGAGCCAAAGTTAAAATATGCCTGCAAAGCACCAGTAGCTCCATTCTTATGACTAACGCATCCCAAAGGTGCCATAACATGCACTGATGCAATGAATTCTGGGGCGCTGGAAGGAGTACAGTGAGAGGAGGAGCTGGAGAGGAGAGTTTCTTAGGAAAGCCAGCAAGTTCTTTTTCCACAATTTATCATACTACTTTTACACTGCGAGTTAGCCCTTTCCTCCAACTGCAGAGATGAAAAGTCGCACAACTCCAGCATGAATCAAGCCAGCCAAGAAAAAGAAAAGCAGCTTTCTCTGCTCCCCAGGGCATATATTATGCCTATTTGTTAACATTTTTTGATATGTGGAGGAGACAAACTTCAAGGAAGGAATGTGGTCATCTCTTATCTGAAACAAAATCTACCATGTTGGAACGGGCTGAACGTGTTTAGTTAGGAAGATGTGTTAGGGGCAGTAATATAGTTGAGTGGTAACGCTGACATTTTTCGGCGCAAATAATACAACGCAGTGCTGCCCTTGTGCGTAACAGTCAGATGATGGACTCTTACAGTACTGGTGGAAATAATAAATGGCACATCTGCACCCTGGCAGAAAAATGAGGTGTGTGCCCGAGCAGAGGAGGAGGGAGGTCAGCAGCGAAAGGCAGACCCCAACCGCCACGGCTGCAGAAGCTCCCAGGGTTTACGGGCTCCCATGGCTGATGAGCTGGGTGTCAGCAAACTCCATGAGCCAGAGCTCTACCTACTCCATTGAGCTGCTCTACCAGAGCAGATAAAGTTACCTGTAAACGTGTTGGGAAGCTTCCTCCTGGACAGCCATCGGCAGCAACCATCATCTGAAGCAATCTTTCCAGGGACATGGAAATACCCGTGGAAGGAACCCTGCAAGATTTGAAGCGTGTGGCGTGAGGCTTTCAAGCAATACATAATTAAGTATAGCTCAAATACATGCAAATAATTTACATGTGGAACAAAATCTCCAAGTCGGAAAACCCAGAATATGAGAGACTGCGACTGTTTAATCATTTACTGTAATAGCAGTATTGTCATTAAAAAGGTGCCACAATGCGATTCTTGCAGCAGATCAAAAGGAGGGACAATACATGCAAATGCTACTCACATTTTCTTTTCCTGCTCTCCCAGTGGTTTAATTTATATCTGATGAGACTACAGTTTTAAGAAGGAGAATGGCACATTAGTCTCACTGGTAATACCGCTCAGGATGAAAGCACTCTCATTATTCGCACGGAAAGATCCAGATTTGCTTAAACAAGAACTGTCACAACATGCTGAGGTCCAGGGATTCCTAGGGGAGCTAGTCTGACATATTTGAAGCTGATTTGCATTAATTTATTAATATTACATAGTCTGTTTGTCCAATGGTTCTAAAGATGTTTAGTCAATGCATACCTTGAGTTAATTCAATAGAAAAACTGTCAGACAATACGCCAAGGGACGGGCACAGCAATTCTGGCAACCCCTCCTCATTAAACACCGAGCATAAAGAACTGCAGAAGGATTTCATCGCAGGAGTTAATGAGCTATAAATATTGAAAATACCGAGACGCTCCAAGTACATTAAAATGTTGCAACTATAAAGGTAAATACCAAATCCGCAAGGGTCCTTGAGATCAAAGCCTGCTGAAGAGTGTCACTGGGAGAAGAGAGAAAAGAAGGGGGAAAGAATGAGAGGGGCAGAAATAAACTCCTGAGCCTGCTGGGAGTTAGCTTTGGAAAACTTGAGATAACCACTCTAATACAGCTCCAGCACTGGCTCTAATTGGGATGAATCAGGGCTTCCCTAATTGCTTTTAATCCCCTTGGCTTTGAAAACAGGAGTGACCGTGCATAAGGTGGCACGTGGAGGAGAGCACCATGTCGGAGATCCGCAGCCGCCTTACCCCGCTGCTGCTCTCAGAGGTGATTTTCCACGCGGGGTCAGATTTGCAGGCTGGCCAGATAGAGGGGGAGGAGGGAGGCCAAGGACGCTGGGATCTGTCTCTATCAGCACAGCCTTGGCAAAGCAAGATGCAGCTGACTATGCCTTCCTCAACTGAATTACTTATTTTCCTTTTCCAGATGTTGCTGGTGCAATCGCCCAGACCCCTGCGGAGAGGTGTCCTTCGGGTGGAGCTACTGAGCTTGCCATAAAGAGCAGATGGAGCGGTTTTGTACTCCTTTTGCTTTGAAATGCAGTGTGTGTGTTTGAGCTGCTCCATACCTTTATTCACTTTATTTTCCTTTAAAGCCTTTTTTTTTTTTCCTTCAATTAGCTGCTGGGCTTCTTATTAGAGGGTAGACATCTCTTGCCAAACTCTCTTGCAGAAGGAAGAATGGAATTCCCTCTGTTTCCATCTGTAGATCACAGAGGTATCCTGAGTCAACTGCAGACAGACAAAGCTCTCTTGCCTAAGGTGTAAACAGAGAAAAATACCAACTTTTGATCTGCTTCTACCTTTCCAGCAAAAGTGAAGTCAGTGCAAGTATCAACATGGGAAAAAGAAAAAAAAATTACTTGCTGGTCTGTCTTGAATTCTCTGTGTGCATGCAAAGGACTCGCACATAAATACAGGGATAAAGATGGAAATGGTTTGGTTAAAGGTAGGCATTCAGCCTTCCTGGGAGCTAACAGCCATGGCACCGTTTAAGAATATCTGAAGACTTCAAAAATAGAGCTAAAGCAGTATTATTTCTCTGGGTAATCTCTCTGCCCCAGGGTGGGATTCATCCCTGTTCATAAAGATCCTGTGCTATTAAACTACAGAAATCTATCCTTTCCTGTTAACAGCCTATCAATTAAATGAAAATCCGATAATGATTTTGGTGGAAGCAGTATCTTCCAGTTTATTAGCCTCGGGCAACACTAGCAGCCAGATTTTTCTCAAAGCAAAATAATCCAGAAATTTCTTAGGTAGTGACCTCGAAGTGCTCTGGTTTGGTTTGTTCTTTATTTACAGCTGAGCGTCGGTACGTGCAGGCTGGGGCAGGGGCTTCCCAAGGCAGCGGTCGGAGGCTTGGGCAGCCCAGCGAGCACCGCGGCTGTGTCCCTGCTGCTTGCGGACTCCAAGCCTGGATGAAACACAGGCATAGCCATGAGGCACCTCGCATGTCACGTAATGCAAAATAATTAATGAGTTAATTTGCATATCAAATATAGTTTATGCACAGCAAGACGTTAGGCCTTTAAAAAACAAAAGAAAGAGCTCCTAAAATATCAATCCTGGAAAGCAAGAGCCTATGGCTTCCTACCTGCTGCAGCAGGGAAGGTCTCCCCAAGGAGCCAACGTGCTTCTCGCAGCAGGAGGGAGCGGGGTTTCCCCGGGGGATCCTTCCCCGGCTGCCTGGTTACGAGGAATAACCAGAGCAAGGCCAAGGTTGGGCATACAAGACCCAACAGTTGGTTTTGACCTTGGTTCCTGAGTTACCCTGAAATCTGCTACAGCTGGGAGGTGCAAAGAGGAGGGTACCCAACAAGGACAGGAGATCTATGCCACAGCTCGTGGCTCCCTTTTGCACAGCTTCCCAACCAGAGTCATTCAGTATCTATTTCACAATTTAATGCATGTCATTTGTATGAGTTTCAATGTAGATTTTTTAAAAAAAAAAATCTGTTTCCAGTATCTACGGGTTGAAATCCAAGCCAGTAAGGAAGGAAAAGGCAGGAGCAGTATTTTTTTTGGTAAAGAATAATATAAAATGTATATATGGCTGAAACAGGTATGTTTGTAGCCCCTTCCTGTCCTGCCCACCTGAAACTGTAAAATGCATTGGCTTGCGTATAACAACCTGGATTTGCGCACTCAGTAAAGTGGTAAATGCTGGTGCTAGATTAAAGACTGTACTTTAGAGAAAACTTTGGAAGGAGAGAAAGAATTATATTTTCAAGACTCATATTTCATTTTTATATTCTTGACCTTTCTATAATTTTCATTGCTTTCACTTTTCTGTCCTGTCCCCAGACATTGCCAAACCAGCAGAAACATCTTTGCGGTCTGCAGGAGAGGGCAAAGCAAAGGCAATGCATCAAGCTAAAAAGAAGGAAAGGCTTCAGGTGGCCATGAGGGTTATAAAACTCCTTACAAAATAAGGTCTACCCTAGGCACAAGATAAACGGAAGGATTTAGCTATGGATTTCAGTTCCATCTGGACAACTGCCAAAAGCGTGGAGCAGCCTGCTGTGGGTCTTGGTACGGCACGGTAGCCGGCGTTACCACGTCTGCTTCTGACGCTCATGCTAGATGCGATGCGAACGGTTCATGTGGTGCTGCTGGTGTTCCCCGGCAGCGTGTGCTCCCGGGATATCGTTCCTTCCCTTTCTGCTAATAGAATAAATACAGGATTGCTGTGAGCAGTGAGACACTGCTGTCGCTTCCCACCTCTCAGCGGCCGTTGTTCCCAGGTAGCTGCTCAGTTCACAAAGGCCTGTTCCTGTTCCCTCACCTGGAACTTTGACATTTTCATCTCAAACTCCAAGTGACTCCTCAATCATTCAGCTGATTTTACTCCTCCTCTAAGGTCTGTGAAATGCTGTTGCAGTTGGTGCAGGCGGTGATCAGAGTCTGGCTTTGCTCGGTGGGTTAGGGAGTGCTGTAGGACTCCTCCTGCTCTTCCCCCGTGAGGACACACGGCTTTTGTGTTTGCAGCATCAACAGTCCCATTCTGATTTCCATCACGGCTTCTGAGCTGTGAACAGGTCTAAAAATTGCCAGTTCATTGAATTTAGACAAAAATGTGCAAGTGCTTTTAGATCCTACCTAGCCAGAAGCCGATGGGGGACGAGTTATCTGAATACAGGCAAAACAGCCGAATCTTGCACACCAGAGAGCAAATGGAGAGAGAAGCAAAAATCAGTCTGAAAAATTTGCAAATTCCCCCCACCCCATCTATCTCACACAGGTTCACCAAAGTACGACTCCTTACGCTGCTGCCCCGAGGGGTGCAAGAAGCCGTGGGGAGCCCGTACGTGCACGGAACCCCCCTGCAAAGCTGACAGCCCTGTCCTCAAAGAGCTGACAAGCCCGTCACGCCAGGACAAATGAGCTCATCCAGGCAAGGTAGGTGTTGAATCCCAGAGTCCATGTCTCATCCAAAACCGTCACTGCATGGCAATCTCCACCTGCCAAGAATCCAGAACCATGAAACCGGCTCCCCTGAAGTCACAAGTTTAATTTAAACATTTTGAAAGAATGGCCATTTCTTTAAACACTATTAAACATTTTTGCACGCCTACGAAACCTGCCGTCTTCAGCACGAGCTTGCCCTGTCAAAAGAATCAGCAAGCACTGCTAGTTTGACGAGAAAACTGGGAAAACGGGAAACGGTTCATGCATCTTTCCCTAACGCACCTTCCTGTGCTGTCTGCCCAGGGCACACGCACCCAGCGAGCAGCAGGCAGCGTTGCCTCTCTCCTGCCGTTGCTGGCACGCCAACACCCCCGCTGTTATGTCTTCTGCGGCATTTTACTCACGCCGTCTAGATCAGGTAGCATATGCTTGTGCCCTGCGGCGCACGCTTGATGCTTGCTAGAAGCATCCAGGTAGTATGGGAGGGAGAAGAGTTTAGCTATTACCTTGCTCGCTACCAAAATCTGCCGTCTGTGTTTTGTTGCTATATTTATGCTGACTCCACCTGACCGGACGAGTGGCCAGCAAGAGAAGGGAAAGGCACTGACAGGAGAGGGTGCTAACGATTTAGGCAACGGGAGCGAGCCAGGCAGAATATGCAGATAGTGGCCCCCGACCCGCTGCCCCTGCAGCAACCATCAAAGCCAGGGTCAGATCGGTGAGTGGCTCTCCCTGAGGATGCTTTTCGGTAGGGAGAATAAGCAGATCCAGGCTGTGACAGCTCATCTGTATCGCTAAATCCAGCCCCGTAACTTATATGCTTTCCAAGAGACCATTAGATTCGAAAAGTAAATTGGAATTTATAAATGGAGTTCTTCTAGATAGGATCAGGGCTCCATCTGAGGCGTCATTTAATAGCATTACAGATGGATAAAAAGTTTGAAAAATCAGCAGAGGGGTCAAAACTGTGTGGAAATGCTGCACGGCCATCCTCAGCCGTTGCAGCATGTTTGATTCCGGTTAGATCAGCAGTTTTGAGCTGAGTCACAGTTGTGCAGCCTCAATATCTGCCCTGGAGGCCACACACAAACAGCGGGAAAGGAGCTTTCCAACCCAGACAAATAAGGGCATTGAGTCTCTTTTCGGTTACTCCGGGCCTGTTCCCGCTACGCTTCCCCGTCCCGTTACACAAAAACCCAGCTCCACCCTCCTGACATCAGGCTCAGGACTCCAGACAAATGAGGCATGGATGGAGATTACAGCGAGCGTGTTTGGAACTGAGCTGAGGAGCATCATTTCAGGACGGGGCTGTTCCAGGCAGACATGAAACCCAGGGATTTGGAGATGAGTTTCCTGCTTAATTTTTTAATCCCTTTCCAAATCTTTCAACGCGCTTGCTTATGCTCTGTGTTTTCATCCCTCCCCCTCGCCCCCCCCCTTCCCCTGCGTTGTAGGTTATACAGACTTGGAGGTTTTTTTTTTTCCTTTTCGTACAACTTGTAGCTCTGCAGTTCCAGGTATGACCTTAAGAAAGTACCTCAGTCTCTCTGGGGCAGATCCTCCTTTGGTGCAAGTTGCCTTACTCCGAACCGCGTTTGTGGTCTCAGCTGGGAAATAAGGATGGCATCACCTTTCCTCCTGCCTTCGTCAAGGGAGAGCGCGACCCGTCTCTTCCTAAAGTGCTTCAGACAATGCCTGTGCTCAGCCAGCCACAAACACAGCGATACCATCACCTCCAGACCCATCTCCCCAGTTCATTTACATACATGCTGCACACACCGGTTCATTCTCAATTTTTTTTTTTTTTTATTTATTTAGAAATAATAAAATAAGACATAATATATAAAAATCTGTACAATCCACAATTTGTGCAGTACATTAGGAAGACTTTGATACAAAAAGGCTGCAAACAGGAAAATAGTAATGGACAACTGTCAGATGCCTAGATTGTTCACCTTACAATAGCTGCAGGCCAAAAGTCATTACAAAATCAGTTTATTGTTGGCTGTGGGATGGCAACTATGCAGCACCCTTCTGCTTTACAATGGTCGTCAGCAGCCATAATTTAAAGACATTACAGTACTTCTCAGTTTTACCTTGTAATCCATTATGAAAAAGAAGACCTAAGAGAACAAATAAAACATCTGGACCCTTTGTCTTTCCCGAGAAGAGCAAGTGCTAAACTAACAACGCAGAAGTTTATCATGGCTGGGAGAGAGCGTCATTAAACACAGCTAGTAAGTCGTGATTTCTACCCTTGCTACTTAACCAAGGACAACTCACACGGAAGAGACAGAGGAAAGAAGGAATCCATCCCCACCTGCCTCGGAAATGCTTTTTGTCACTGCACGCAGTACTATGGTTTAGACAATGTGTCTCATTCAAGTATTTTCAGGGAAGGGCAGAAATAACGTATTCCCCCCAGACCCTAAGCGAAATACAGTATAAACCTTCTGTGCGAGCCAGTTCAGCCAACTTTATCCTTGATAAAGAGGCCGAACCAACGCCTGTTGGAGTCTGCGGGTAGAGCTCAGTCAGTTTAAAGGGCCCCTAATTAAGCATCAGCTTGGCCCAGGATCATCGGGAACTGAAGAAACGCTGTCAGTCACTGTGTAGTCCTTAAAAATAACAACATTTTTAAAAATGACTAAGCCAATTTGCTGCTGTAGAAGTGTGCTACAATAGTCTGTCCTATACTGGGCTTACCACAGCGTGATGAGAAATACAGAAATGATGGACAAGGGGGAAGGGTACCACGGAGTGTACATTGCAGGTCTCTTTCTAGCAGCTTCCCGGAGCCAGAGGCTGAGTGCAATTCTGCAATGTAAGATTCAATCGGCAAAGACAAAGGGTTATTAAAAAAAAAAAAAAGAAAAAGAATGCGGCAGAGAGTGTAATGGATTACCTCAATGCACACCCTCGACAAGACTAGCACTCGGAAAGCTGGTAACTTTTAAAAATGCCAGTAACTAGAACATGTTTTCAAATTAGAAGTCCATGCTTAAAAATAAATAAAGAGAAGTTCATAGCATTAGGAATCCTATAAGGCTTGCAAGTATTTGCTAAAAATCATGCTAACCGGTAGCATCTAGGTACTAGCTAGCCGAGACTGCCGAGCAGAATTTATACTTTTTGTGGCCTTTTCTTTTTCTTCTTCTCCTTGTCCTCCTTTACAGACTTCTATTTACATTTGGCTTTAAATATGAAAATACTTGATAAACTTTATAAAATGTACATTTTAAAAATATTTCTGAAAAACTGACTTGAAAAACAAAACAAAACAAAACAAAAAAACCCCAAAACCTCTGCACCAGAAATGTTAAGGGGGAGAGGATTTTTTTTTTTTTCCCTCTGAATTTCTTTTGCTTTAAAGAAACAAGCTGAATCCTGCATTTCCCCGTCCCCTGTCTCTCATCCCTCCCTCAAACACCTCAAGTATCATTTAGTGGGAGCACTGTGCACCTGGGGGATGCTGGCCTGGAGAACAGGTCTTCTTTCTCCCAGTCGGCCTCCCTTTTCCATCCCTTCCCCATTGCATTTTCATGCACCCCCCCGTTTCACTGAATACTCTTTGGTTTAGTTATTATCCTTTTACAAGAATATCACAATAGCAGCACTAGCAGCGCTCAGTTGTCTTCGCTACTGTTGACCCAGAAACTGCAACCAAATCACCTTTATATGTTCAGCCTTTCCTTTCTTTTACGTCCCCCCACCCCAGTAACAGCCTTAGTACTTGCACTTAATCATCTGCCCTCTCTAGTAGCCAAATCTATGTTTACAATGTCGAATTTCCACAGTTTTGAACCCACCCACTGTAGATACCATCTTATCAGAAACCATTTCATTGCAGGCATTTCTTTCAGGCAGGGCTGGAAGGGGCCAGAGGCCTTCACAGATATCCGTTTGCAGAAGACATTAGACCTAGAACAAGCTGTTTTTTAATGGCATACAGTGATCCAATACTGCAAGAGTTGACTAGGATTATCGTCCCCACCACCACCCCTCTCCACCTGCTCCTCGGGGAGCAGGCGTGAAGCGCAGGTTCGCCGTCTCCTTGATCTTAGAGGCACAGAGAATTTAAAGCCTTCTGGGTGAAGGAGCCAAAATACCACTAGAGCCAGAGCTTCACAGAAGGTCACAAAATCTGCTCAGCGCTCGGTGACGCGTCCCATCCCCTGACCACTCGCCGTTTGCCCGGGAGAGGAGGCAGGAGATGGACCTCGCTTTGCAGCCTCATCCTCCCCAAACCATCCCTCTCCGAACGAGCTGGAAAATACGCTTTTCCCGACACCCTTGCCCTGCTGAAGAGAAGCATTTTTAGAAAATGCTACAATCCTTGTGCCATTCCCGAGTGCTTGTGTTGTAAAAGTTTTCTCTTCTCCTCTCCCTTCCCCTCTCCCTTCCTCTTCAAAACCTCTTCCCGGGGATTTACCTATCGCTCGGCCCATCTGTGCCTAACCGCCTGCTCCAGCAGCATCAGCCTCTCGCATCGATCAGCAGCTTCGCGTGGCTCCGGCAGAGTTTAACGGGGAACACAACGGCAGCCAAGGGGCTGGGGTCAGACGCCTGCAGCACACAGAGCATGGCTCAGTTTTCAGGAGGCTGGGTCAGCGCCGAGGTCTAGCGCCGGTTTGGGAACGCGTGCGCTAACGCTTGACCTTCTGCTGCAGCCCGGCTGGGCGAGCGGCCGGGGAGGACAGATGTTTGCTTGTTTGCTTTCCCCCAACTGCGTTTCTCCTTACAAGAAAGGAAGGGAATTTATTTCCCCATCGAAGAGCGGGGGGGAAGGGGAGGAGTCCTAGCTCACTTTAGATCCGAGTCTTAAGCTTTTAGAATAAGGTGCAAAATAAAGGTCTTAAAAAGAAAAGGAAAAAAAAAAAAAAAAAAAAAGAAAAAAATCAAAACCGAAAGAAGTGTCTGAGGTTTGAAATTTTTTTTGTTTAAAGCAGCCTGTTCCTTTTTTTTTTTCTTTTTTTTTTTTTTTTTTTTTTAATAAACTCCACTGTGCAAAACTGTGCATTTTCTTTGGTATCCATTTAGGTAGTTTTAACTTAGTACTTTTTCTATGTATACATATATTTTATTTCATTTTTCCTTTAGACAGAGAATTAAATTCTCCCCCCAAAAATCATAATTTTGCTGGAGGCTACTGATTGGCCTGATATTACATAATGCCCCTTATGTAATTGGAAAGAGAGAAATTGATTCTAGCTATCAAACTACTGGCCTCAAAAGGAGTTTAGACTTTCTGGCAACATCGGCCTCTCTGAAGTGATCACGAGCTTTTCAACCCAAAAAGTTCAACACTGACTTTTTTTTTTTTTTAAATTACACAAGAGAAAATAAAAACTACACTGCAACAAAAATAACCATTTGTGTTCATGTAGTTAGCAGCAGCTTTTTAAAAAATAATTATAATAATAATAATAAGGCAGATTCTTGCCTTTGTTATGCCATTAAAAACATTCTTGTTCCCTAGAGAGAAGCATTCTGGAAAAAGTTGAAAAAAAAAATAATAATAACCCAACCAAAGCTTGCCTGCAAGTTCAAGTTTTGTAAAAAAATATATACATAATTTATTCTACAACATATGTGCCTTCTGTTCATACTTAGACATGTTTAGTGCTTTGTGTTTAGAGTTCATTTTCTGTCGTCCCTCCTCTGAGGACAGCCCTAAAACCAGCCTGGGTTTCTCAGGTCTGCTTGCCTTCACACCACTCTTCAACAGTACCGTTGTCTGAAAACTGTTCTGGGCCAACTTCTCAGGTCAACGTGCCTTTGACCGATAGATGTATTTTTTTTTTTTTCCTTTCAACCAAAAGAGAGAGGAAGAGTTTGTCAGTCATATTTCCGACTCCCGCCGTAGCGGCCGTGGCTCTAGAGGCACCCCTGCTTGGTTGTGGTGGTCCATGTCCGGGTGGGTGTCTGTGCTCATGCTCTCAGGCACCCCAGTGTCAATCTCGTCCTCCTCTTTGCTGGTGAGGGCCACTTCGTTCTCGTAGCAAAAGGAGTTTGCGTTAGAGAGAATGTACTTCTTTTCCGCTAAGTCTCTGGCACTACAGATGGGTGTGTTGGGCACTTCGTATGTTTTGTGGAACCTCGAGTAGTCCACTTTGTAGTAGTTTTTCTCTTCAAAGAGTACGGGCTCGTAGCGGTGGCCCCAGAGGATTTCGTTTGCCAGATATGAGCTACGGCACTGGGTAGTCATGGCAGTAGCTTCCACCATGCCCTCTAATATTACTACAATTTCAAAGTCAGCATTGTCCATGTCTTGTTTGCTCAAGTCATACAAAGGACTGTCTTCATCTATTTCATGTACTATTGTAATCGGGGAGACCAGGAATATGCGGTCTATCCCGCTGTCAAAGCCTACGTTGATGTCTATTTGATCCAAGGGGATGTACTCCCCTTCTGACGTGATCCTGGATTTGAGGAGCTGTGCTCGCACGTGTGCCTCCACCAAGTGGCTTTTCCTCAGGTTTCCAACACGCCACATCAGGCACAGTTTTCCGTCTCTCATGGCCACCACGGCATTGTGGCTGAAGACTAGAGTTTCATTTCTCTTTTTTGGCTTAGCCATCTTTGCCATGACAGCACCAATGATGAAGGCATCAATGATGCAGCCTACTATAGACTGGAAAACCACCATGAAAACTGCGATGGGGCACTCGTCTGTGACACACCTGAAGCCATAGCCGATCGTGGTCTGGGTCTCAATGGAGAACAGAAAGGCTGCGGTGAAGCTGCTCACTTGAGAGACACAAGGTTTGCTATTTTCTTGATTCTCCAGATCCCCATGCAACAGTGCAATCAACCAAAACACACAGCCAAAAAAAAGCCAGGAGAGGATGAAAGTCAGGCAGAAGATAACTAGCATCCACCTCCAGCGGATGTCCACGCAAGTGGTGAAGATGTCTGCCAGGTATCGCTGTCCCTTCTCACCCACATTAATAAACTGGACGTTGCAGTGGCCATCTTTTTTGACAAAGCGGCTCCTGCATTGCTGTCTGGTATGTACCTTACTCTTTCCATTCCCAAAGCCGTTGGCAACGGCCATGGTTGCCAGCTTCATGCCGTCCTCTTCCGAAGACACGATGCTGTAGCGGTTGGTTCGCACGCTGCCCATCACTACTGCTGTGGACTGAGGTGCTTCTGCTTTAGAAAACAGTCTAAGTTTCTGCAAAACCCTTTGGAGAAACAGTTTTGAAAGTTCTAGAGGAACACACACACACAGAAAAACTGGGGAGAGGCTGGAGTCCCCAAAAGCCCTTGGATCAACCAAGGACAGTCTTCTGGCATGCAGAGTTAGCTTAACAAGTAACCGTCATAGAGAGGGCATGGTCTGCAAGAGAAAGAGAAATGTCGTATTAGATCTTGGAGGAAAAGGATAAGGACTCAAACCTGCAAGAATCAAGTACAACGACTCCTGTGGACCTGCAGGAAGTTTCCTTATTCTTAATGACAGCATTTTCTGGAATGCACAAGTTCTCCGAGCACAGTTGTGTATTGACAGAAGCGACATCGTTACTACAAGGAAGGCATCACTCCTCCTGAGTGAAAGCACTGAAGTGATCACGTCACACAAGTCTCCAAGCAATACTCACTTTCAAGCTGGACGTGCAAAGAATCTGTCTACTATTTACAACCGTGTTTTCTGTTTATTTTGAAACAAACAATTATCTTTAACAGCCATCTGCTCAAAATATAAATACCGAAGCAGTTTTTAGTGACATACAATGTGTCTCCTGGACTGATTTACCTACGACAAACAAGGGCGCGTGCAAAAGGGAAGACAACGTGTACTGAGAAAAGCAATAAACTTGGAAAACGCAAATGTCAGTGATTTACATGAAATTATTTCGCATATAGCTTTTTTTTCTTTTTAATTAAGCTAAAAAAAGGAGTTGTGTATTCTCTGCAAATGGCAGGAATAGTTCCTGCAGTAGGAACTAAGGCTGCGGTAGTTCCTCTTTAACTCCATAAACTCACTGGGATCTGTGCAGTTTTTACACTCGCGTTAGGCTTAAGTTGTGCGAAGCAAACTCAACCTTATAACGACCCTCATCTGCTCCTGCTAATGCAACTAGAGAAAGGCTACGACGCATTAGGACCGGCCGGGCGTCTTCGTAACACCTTTGGTGGCAAGTACCAGCACCTTCCCCTCGGGAGCATGAGGCAGCCAGTTCCATCTCCAACGGGCAACAGTTCCGAGTGTCCCGTGGGTCTTAAATGTCAGCAATTAAGACTCAGCAGAGAGGCTACAAAACCTTCTTCCTGAGGGTAGAAGCCACCAAACTTGTTTCAGGGAGGTCTGGCTTAGACCCAGGTTTAGCTTTTAACAAGTGCGTCATCCATTAAGTCACGTACTGTATATCAGGAAATGTAATTGAAATACTGCAGAGGAGAAGAGATGCATTAATGCAACTGCTCCATCCACACGTGCGCCCCATGGAGGAAAGAAAACTAAAACCGAGTGATGAGGACTGTCTGCTGTCCGATTGTCATAGGAGAGGAGACTTCAGTACCGTTTACAGTCGCGGGGGATTAAATCACGACGCTCTTCGTAAAGCAGTATTATCAAAACTCCTCTGAGTTTGTCCAAAACCCAACAAAACTGCAGCCACCAAGGAGCACGACCTCTGCCCACGAAGCGGCTTCAGCACTCTGCGGCTCTTCCTCTGATTCCTATCTGACAACAGCTGTAGATAAGAGTTCACCTCCTTTCCCCAAAGCCGCCCCTAAAGCCCTGCAGAGGTGTTCCAAAAACTTGAGGGATTTCAAACAGTTTCTCAGCCCTCCCACATCCTTCAACCACGTTGCAAGGGCTTTAGGTCAGCAAACACTTGTTAGGAAAAGAGCAGGTGACAAACAGAAAACAACATCGTGCTCGCAGTTGCATGCAGGGTGATTTTCCCTCTAGAATCTCTCTAGGGTTTACTTTTACCTTCTCGCAGTTGCATGCAGGGTGATTTTCCCTCTAGAATCTCTCTAGGGTTTACTTTTACCTTCTCGCAGCTGCATGCAGGGTGATTTTCCCTCTAGAATCTCTTTCGGGTTTACTTTTACCTTCTCTTTTTTCCTCACTTCTGTTTGTTGTGCAAGAATGCGTCCCAACGCCTACTTGCCGAGATTAGTCATCTGTGACTTCAGCGGCGTACAAGACATTTTGGCAGCTTTTGATAGGTTCGGTAATGCTCGGTTTTGAGTACGGCTCTCAGCAATGTAGGCTTATGGTTTGGTATAGCTGCCCTCTTACTTATCTGACTATCTTGCCTATACCGCATAAGGATTCACTTTTTCCCCCTCACACCTTTTTAATCATGAGGTTTCTAATTCCTGTCAGGTTATCGTTCTCAAAAATACAAAGGAATTTTCTTAATGTTCACTTAAATTATTGGGTTTGGCTGAGAAATACTTTTATTACAAACACAGGGGGAAAGTGAAAATACTGTTAATACATTTCACACAAAAAACTTCTTGAAAAACAATTGCACTGGTCTGCAAATCGATCGCTTTTATAAACCACATCCTGCAATCACAGTCATGTTCAACTTCCACATACAAAGTCTGTTTCGTTCCAGGCTGATGGAAATACACAGCCTAGGAAACACTTTATTTGGAAGTCTTTCTTTTTTTCTTTTTCCTGCATTGTCTCTTGGATTTTAGAGGAAAACTTGTGGTGGAGGGAAAGATAAGCTGTAAAGTCTCAAGTGTCTGAACATGCAGCTCCCCCCACAAAAGTCTTGACCTGAGGACATTTGTTTGAATTCCACAAATCACTGACATCGTAACGCCAGCTTCCTGCGGCAAGCTGGCTGGATTTAGAAGTTTGGGACCCGAATTAGGTGTTGTACATTGTCATATACCTACTCTGAATGGCTGAGCACCTTCTACCTACTGTACCTTGCACAGCCTTGCGCCTTGGCTCTGCCCTTGGGAGCGATCCTGCACCGATTTGGCTCTAACCCTCCTTAAACTGGGGGGGGGTGCTCCTGGGGACACCCTGTGCTACCTTTACAGACTGCTTGAAGTTTATACAACAAAGCTCAGGCATGCTCCACCACAGCATCGCTGTCTTCTTTCTTTTACAGCACAAATTGCCTCTCTTCCTGGCGAGCGCTTGGAGCGGGGAGGATGCCGGGATGGGAGCACGGCCAGCGCCGTGCGCCGGGACCGGCCAGCGCAACGCAGCGGGTCTGATCTTGCTCCCACTCCTGGCAGCGCAGGCCCTGAAAAACGCCCGGTAGATCCACCGGCTGCCTGATCGCACACCTGATCGGTGTTCACCTGGACTTTCACAACGAGTTTCAGTAGAGGTTCCCCCAAAAATCCCAGAAACAATCAAACTAGCATGAAAATCTAATGGTCCTTCTTATTTTGCTAATCCACCTGCTGCTCAAAGGCAAAACAAGTTTGCTGCCCGCCACCTCGCCCCATTATCAGTTGTTGGTGGCACTGAAATGCCAAGTTAGCGTGGGACCAGCCCTGCAATCCTCACCAGACAAAAGAAGCCAACCCAGTACCCACCAACCAACCCAAATCTGTGTATAACTGGGCCCAACGCACTGCGGCCAGACACACACACGCAGCTGTAAATTCAGTCATTGCTAGGTGTGTTATTAATTCAGCTGCCTTTCCTCCTGGAAGAGAATACAAGACTAGAGCAATGCAGCTTGTAATTACCAGCACTGGCACCGGCGCAGCATTACCGGGAAGGGATGAGATGGGATGGGAGAGCCCCGGGCTTGCTCTGCTGCGAGGGGATGCTTGGAGGAGCAGAGAAAAATGGGGCTGTGCTGCATCCACAGCATTTCTAAGCCGATGTTTGTGCAAATGCTGAGATGAGGAGCCCAAACCCCCACTTTCCCCTTAGCCAGCAAGATCCCTTCAAGACCTCCCCAGGGGAAAGGCATTCACATCGCACGTCTAAACTCCGCAACGAACAGCTCGAAGGGAATTTGTGCAGAAGGTTTAATACCGAGCAAAAACTCTGAAGTGCAAAAAGAGCGGGGGGGTTAGAGAGAGGACAGTAATGAGCGCTTGGAGCAGTTATTCCCAGGCTGACGCCACACAGCCCTGCAGAGCGAGCCGGGCACATGTTGCTAAGAGAGCACCAGCACTACCTTCGCCAAGCGCCTTCCCCTGCTGCCCTCGGTAAACAGAACAAAGGAGCTGCTCGCACCAGCGAAGCCTGTTCCCACAGTCCCAGCTCCCTCACTGCTGGGGACAGCCACCCCGTAACCTTGCTCCAGACCCCTGAGTTACTTCAAAGTCATCCCCCAGGGCTTCTCCACTGCTTTGGGTAGGACTCAAGTTACACAAAGTGGTGAGCTGCCTTCAGGAGAAGGATCTGTCCTTTGCGATCAGGCGGGGGGGGGGAGGGTGGGGGGAATAATAATAAAAAAAAAAGAGCAGATGATGTAGCGAAATGGGTGCGAGGAAATAGGAGAAAGGAAAGGACAAGTGGTGTTTGCATCTGCTGTCCTGCAGAGGAGACGGGTTGAGGATATTTCTAGCTGATGACAAAATAACTACAAGTGAACAGCCATCACCAGGGGGTGTACTTGATGCACCGGCTGTGAGGATGGAAAAGCAAACAAGTGTAAAGGTAAGGCTGGAACACCGAAACAAGTGCCGGCTGCCTGCGGGGCGGGACGGTGGCAGCGGGCTGGGAGCGGACGGGGACGCGGGGCCGGCTCAGCCCAGGCCACCGCCGCGGCCCCGGCGCAGGCACCTGCGGGTCCCGGCTGCCCCGGCCGGGGAGATGACAAAGCAGTCACTGCACCCCCGCAAATAAATCTGCCACTTCTTATCAGTATTTTTTCCTTTAACCGTCATGAGCGATGTTGAAACAATACAGTCTCTTCACGGGCTCCCCAGCTGCAATGTTGGTTTGGGTTTTTTTTTTTTTCTTTCTTCCTATTTTTTTGGCAGGATGATTAAAAATACAGAAAATCCCCCGTTTCTGTAATGCCAATGAATGAAGTTACAGGTTCACTTCACACCCCTCTCAAACATTTCGGACACTCCTTTCAAAAACACGCATCTGAGCTCTAAGACTTGATCCTTTTGACCTCTCTCTTGTACAGGAAACAACAGGCGAGAAGAATGGAAAGGGATGGAGCGGTGCTACTTCTGCGACACGGAGTTGTCATGCAAACTTCCAGCCCTTCCCCAGAATAAAATATCTCGGGGGGGGGGGGTGGGGAGCAGCTGGTGCATGGAAAGTTATGAACATAAACAGATGCTGCAAGCAGATGCTCGAGTGTTCCCAGCATACCTATCTAATTATTTTAGGCACTGAGAATAGCTTGTGGACGGTGCACGAGAAATGCAGGAGTTCCCCCTCCACACGGCTATGCCGAAGCGTGCAACACGTTCACCGACAAGGAAAGCTTTAGCTCGGGAATTTCGCGGCCGGTGCCTGCAGCGAGACAGCTACCGGCACATCGCCCCGACCCCTGGGACCGGGCTGGCACTCAGAGGCGACCGGGTGGGCGTCTCGAATAGCTGTAGAAAGAAGGCGCTCCTTACCTGCCGGTGGCCTTAAAGGAGGTGCTTATAGAGTTAAAAGGGTGTAAGATCCAGCAGCTGGGGGGACGCAGCAGGCCAATCCCAGGGTGCCCGCCGGCTGCCGCCGCACCGCTTGCAACTGAGCCACTCAATGAGCCGCTGCCCCTTTCTTGCGGGCTGCCATGTGATGTTTAATAGCGGCTCCGCCGTCCCCGCCCTCGCCGCTGCCCCGCACCAATGGGAGGCGGGAGGCCGGGCCGCCAGCAGCCGCGCCGAGCGGCGGCGGGGCCGGGCAGCGGCGGAGCGGCCGCGGCCGGGGGGCGCGGCGGGGCCGGGCCGGGCCGGGCCGGGCCGGGGGTGCCCCGCCGGGGGGGGTGGGGGGGGGAGGCGGGTTCCCGGCGCGGGGGTCCCCGGTGCGCGGGGGGGTGGGGGGGCGGCCGCGGCCCCGCGGGGAGGGAGGCAGCGCCGGGCGCCCGCTGCCCCGAAGCGGCAGCGCCGCGATCCCCGGGCCCCGCTGGCGGCCGCTCCGCCCGGTACCGCCAGCACCTGCCACGGGCATCCCCCCCCCCCCCCCCCGCCGCCGAGAAAGGCTTGTCCGAGAGTTTGCTGGGAGCTTGGGAAGGTCCCGTGTGGGACCTGCATTGCCTACTCGCTCCAGCTTTCTTGTCTCGGGCTAGTGTCCGAGGCCCCCCGCAGTAAGGAAAAATAACCAGAGAGAGAATAGTTGTGTTCCCTTTGTTCCTTTCTTTATTTCAGTGAAGGGAAACGCTAAGATGCAGGCTGTCTCATCGCAAACGCCCGGCCCTAACACCCACTAGCAGCAAGTCCAGCATACCGCAGTGCAGCTATTACACTTCACATCCTTCTCTTTCACTGACTTCGAACGTCCCTTCCGAAACACGAGCTTTGATCCCTGAACTAAGATCTTTTGGAGCAAGGCTGGAAGCAAGAGAAGTATTTGCCTGGCTGCGGTAGGTAGGATCCGTTTCTTTGTTCCATAGATCACCTGTGGCACCTCGATCCGCAGGCTGGCTGGCCATTGTTGAAATATGCAGAAATCAAGATGAGTTTTAATAGCTTGTCCTGCCTACAGTGGACGTGGCCTAAGACAAAGAAAACAAGGATGAAATGTCTGGCTGGGAGCCTTGCAGGAACAGAAACAGCCTTGTAAGCACACTCTGAAGTTTGCCAAAGCCCGGCTCTGATGGACAGTGCAGGGGTGTTAGTTTCCGAGGCAGGTGTCCGCTGCTGCAACGCTCTCCTGCTGCCCTCGGAAAGCCGAGTTCCCGAGGGCTAACAGCTGAAATCCATCAGGGAGCCCTGTGTGGTGCGCTGGAAAAAGAAGAGCGAAGGTGACTGCTGAATGCAAGGGTTGCAGACCACACAAGGCTTTAGAAATGGGCGTGAACACCTTGAGTTGCACCCCGGACTGCAACGGTAGCCTCTGCAGCACCCAGAAAACAGGGCTGGGGATGCTTCTGGGACAAGACGGCCTTAATCAGCAGTCAGGTCTTCTGCCTGGAGCTGCTGAGGGAGAGACTGGTCCAAGCGGGCCGGCCACCCTCCTCCGGCTCCGGGGAGCTTCCTTACAATGCCCAGAACAGGCTCTAAATATGATTCCCTGCTTTCCCCAGCAATGCCAGTGCCTGCAGTCACTCGTAGTTGCTTAAACTGTTCTCCTCATTTGTTTCATAAGTTTACAACTCTGACATTAGCTGTCTTTAAATACTCAGTGAAAATGCTTTGCCCAAATGCTTTCTTATGGAGTAAAGGCTTTAGGAACGCATTCCTCATATAGTTGCTGAACAATTTCCACTGACTGCCATTACTGACACTTACAGTATCTGCCGAGTTCCCCATACTCCAAATGAGGAAGCACCGCATTGTTGCAGCAACAAATAAAATGGCCAAATGCAGCTGGTTTTAAAAGTCCCCAGTGTTATGCGTGCACATACACAAAATTTACATGATGGGCAGAGGGGGAAGAAAAGACAAGTGCTTGTCTATATTGAGCAATCTGGCATGTTGGGCAATCCCATTGTTTATGAGTTATTCTTCGGTGATTCCGTTCATTTTTAAGTGGAAGAAAAGTCCTATAACAGAGGTAAGTTTCTTACAAATGACGAATCTGGGGGAAAAAAATCTGTAAGAGGGAATGACTGCAATTATTTTATTCATTCAGTAAGACAAAGATCATTAAATCCACAGGATTTGAAAGCCATAGGCACAAATACTACACAGTTCATGTGCCTATGTCAGAGAAAAAAAAATCCCTCATTCCTCTGAGTGTATGTGTGCTTCCTATGAACAGCTAAAATAGCAACAATTTGACCCACCTTGAAGAAGTATGTGCTCATCTATATGTAAAGGAAATAAAGTAGAGCTGCGATCCACTATTGCTACGAGATGTTCTGCTGGAATACACGCAGTTTGCTGGGGGGTGGGTTCAACAAATCTCTGCACAATATCCACAAGATATTACAGATTGCAGCCTGACCTTGCAGACTCTTACTCAGCCTTTACTCATGCAAACCGACTGATAAAGACTACAGACCTACTGGACCCAGAGATCCCAGATCTGCCGATATGAGTAAGGCTTATTCACCGCAGTACAGACTTGCGGGTCAAGCCATTTAGCATTTCATACTGAAGAAGGGTAGAGCATATACATCACGACTATTTTACAGCTTTTTTAAAGTCGGAACAGCTCTGCCCAGAAAGCTCTTCTTAGAATGAAATATCGATTCTAACCTCTTACATGGATAACGCGAACCATAACAAAGCCGTCTCTCATCTGCATGGACTTCAGCAAGAGAAGTCCAAACCCCTCAAACAGGGAAGTTGAAGTTACAAGAAAAGGTTCTAAAAAACCCTTTCCTGTTGCAACAAGCCAGGACAAAGAGGGTGAGTGACAGCTGAAAACTTAACCCTCAAGAGTGAGGAGGGTTTGTTTTCCTTCTCTCAATGAATGGATTTCTAATTTGAGGTGGTCTAGCTGCAGAAGTCCCTTACTGCCTCACTACAGAGCCTCCTGACTGAACTATTAGAAGAGCTGGGTGAAACGGTCATAGTCTGAGGAGTTTTCCACTCCAGACGAGATCCACTGCCTGCAGAAGAAATGGTATTAAGGGATAAGAAGGGCTCTGGGAAGGCAGAACATTTGTATTTCATACCAGTATAGGAGGTGTAAGAAAAGGAGCCAGCAACAAAGCAGGATGCTTTTTCTTAGACAAATTTCAGCCAGGCCATATCAGTGAAAGAAGGGGCTTTTTCTCCCCACAGTTTTGGTTTTCCGGCATTGTTCTCACCTTTGCCCATCAGAGCCACCCTGTCCCTCAGTCTTGCAGAGATCTGCAGATGCCCTGTGGAAGCAAATTTGAGAGTTGTATTGCAGGGATAGTCCTTGCCAGCTGGGACCAGAGGCTTTAGCCCCTGTCTCACTGCGCGGGAGATGTTATTAAATTGCTTTTTCTGTCTTGGCGGTGAAATGACCTAATTATCAGATTGCATTAGTCTTCATCTCTTAAAGTGGCCAAATCTGCTTTGGTTCTCAAGGATTTTATTGCCAGCAGAAAATAGCTTAATTGTATTGTACTTGCAAAGAAAACATGGTCTGGTAGAATCAAAGCAGTCGGTTTCCACAAGATGAGAAGAAATGCCATAAATAACGCATTGGGCTTTTTTTTTTGGTCTCACCATTTCCATGCATGTAAACTGTCATAAGTTAGCCTTTCTTCTCTAACCATTAAGTCAACTGGAAAAAATTCATCAGGAAAAGGTGGTTTCCCCATTCACAGTAAACCCCTGGGGTTTAGACATTAACTGCATCTTTATAGGTCTAATGCTGGGATCTCCATGGAAAAATGAAGCCACGCTGGTAATAGAAGGAATGGGTAAATCCAATGAAAATTCCACAGAGAGACGGTTACATGTTTGATAAGACTTGAGAGAGCAAATAAACATATTTTGTGCTTTGCAAGCAAAGAGGATATACCGATGTGCAGCCAGTGACAGTTATATTGGATAATAATGTGTTTGTTCATAGAAGGGGTGAAATATGACATAGGAAATGGAATTGTTTTGTATACCTGAGAACCGGGGAGCTCACACACCATTCGCATTTTTTTCTCTCTTTCTTTCCCGGATACTTTGTGTCCCAAATCTTTGCTTGAGATTTCGGGCTGTCTTATTTAGTCTTATTCTAAAGTCAAATCGCCAGCTAGTGACTACATTTTGAAAAAAATTAAGTATATACTTTCAGTCTTTGCTACTGCAGATGGTGGATGTGGGAAGCAAGGTGAAGAAATCTTGAAATAATGAATTACAAAGAGTAACCCATAGCTAACAGTAACTGTATATAACTAGCAATCCAGCAGCAACCCAAGAAGTTCTGCCAATGAAAACTTATTTCCAACACTATATTTCATGTGGTTCAATTCTCAGTAAATCAAGATGCCTAATTTAAAGGATCTTTAATTTCCAGCTAACCTTTCAGACCCAACAAAATATGATAAATACCTGTTGGTAAAAAGTGAGCTCTCTCAGCTCTCAACACATGCTTACCTCTGCAGGGTAAAAGGCCTTAAAATGATTAGGAAATGTTAATCTGTTATTTAATGTACACCTGGCACATTCTTTATTTTCTAGAAACCTTGCTGTAGCAAGACAGTTGTATTACCATTTAGTGAGTTATTTCCACAATTTAGGATTGTGGATAATCTTCCAGAAATGCAATAAACTTAAGGGACATCTAGCATCCTTTGTGACGTGGCAATACTCTGTTTTTCCCTGTCCAGTCCTCAGTCAGGTGTGGCAATTCGTCCTCAAAAGCGGCAGTGGGGAATGGATGTTCGGATTAGTGAGAAGGACCTTAGTATAAGTGATAAAACTGACCAAGCTATTACATATTAATAAGGCTAATATTTTCCTATTAATCTCAAAGTTATATAATGATCTTCCATAGTTCCCATTCTTTGGATATCTCAAGGAAAAGGGAGTTAATGGTTAATAAAACTTGCCAGAGCGGTGAGAACATGCCCATGGAGCTGACATAGGGAACTTGACAATTCCTGGAAGGAAAAGGGTTAAGCGCCAGCAACTTACACATACAAAACTGTGTGACTACACTTTCATTCTCTTCCTTACAGCTTCAGTTGCTAGTGTAACTGGCCTGCCAGATTTTCTAAAATCAGGATAGGGTCACGCTCAGCTGAACAGAACAGGGTAAGAATATCTTTGTATTTCTCTGGCTTGCAAACTTTTGGTTATGTAAATATTGTATGTAATCAGGAGGGCTCTCACGGGAGTAGATATTCATAGGTTTGTCAATGAGTACCCTACTGTGGGCTGTCACTACTCAAGTCACCTACTTGCTCAAAAGCCCACGTGGTGCTCAGCCAACTTTCAAACTTCCATCTGCGGGGTCCTCTGTGCTCAGAGACAGTGGCTGGGTCCCTCCCCTGAGGGCAGGAATGGACCCTCGACCTCCTTCCTTGGGGGTTATCAGAGGTTGATGAGCTGATCCTTATAAATGGTTGTTAGCCAAGGTGTGAGGGTGGGGAGAGCTGCAAGGGGTAAAAATGTGTTTCTGGACTGCTTCTCTGCCCCGGCAGCATCTTACCACCAACCTTCCTGGCACAACAATGTTCTGGTTAGCAAAAAAAAGCGGTAACCTACCTTCTGGTGTTCTGTGCAGGATGAGGAAGGGGTAATGATTACAGAGCCATGTTTCCTCTGATTTCAGCATGGCTGTAAGAGGAGCGATGAAGCAGAGATCTGCTTCGGCCTTTGTCACGGTGTGTGTGCAGAGATGTGGAAAATTTCCAGTGGGAAAGGGAGTGGCAAGGAAGAATAAAAAGTCAATTGCAATAGAAAGAGCTAGAAACCTTTCGTCTTTTCTAAGCAAAATTAATGCAAAGTACATGCCTTTTCTGAGCTCTCCTCCTGACCCACTTGTATTACACAACTTGGTTCACCAAAGTGATTCAAGTTGGGCAGCTTCGCTTTCTCAGGTGACGTTTGCCAGTTCCTGAGAGAAAGGTGATTTGAAATATGTGGGTACACAATGAAACCTGCTTCCAACAGCAGAACACTATACCCAGAAGTGACTCAGAGAACCTCTGTTAAAACCCTACATGGTTTTCCTGCATTGCAATGTGCATATTGCATTTCTGCTGATGATCATTTATTATCACTGTACTTTATTACCTATCAGTGTATCCACTCTAGTGAAAACTGCTTTTATAAACTCAGAAGCATCTGATTTGCGTTGACACTGCATAAACCACTTCTCTCCTTACTTTCTCACGCTTTTTATTTTAGTATATTAGCTTAGATGCAAATGTCCTCAGTGTTTTCTATCAGTTTGTACCAGAATCTAAGAATTTGCCTGGAGTCCATGGCCACAACGTAAATGACAATATCAGAGTTTATTTTCTCTCCTGGAATGCAAATAAACTTTGCTAAAACCAGACAGTTAGATCATTGGCCATTGTGGAAGGAAAAACACAGCAGAAAACAAGCTGAAGTTTCCTGAGGACCCAACACTGTGCCTATTCACATCAAATGTGAACTTCCATCTCGATGGCAGGGGTGCAGACCCCTCCCTGATAGGAGACTGGGTGATTGTACGTGTGTTTGTGCTGGCACTTTCAAAGCACTGTCAGCTCTGATTGAAGGCAGAAATTCCTGTACCGGGTCTGCAGGTGCACCAGAGAGGGTCCTTGAGCTGCTGGAGGTGGTGTAGAGCAGTCCCACCTTGAACGGGAGAGCCTGGGGACCTTTCACAGCCACCACAGCATCTCTTCTCCCCCGCGCCTGCACTTCCCCGGTCAGGAAGCCACGCTGCGCAAGGAGAGCCTGGCCAGGAGACACGTCGCCTGGGCAATCAGAGGAGTAGATCGCTGGCACAAAATGGCAGTTCAGCCCCGCTTGCAACTCCTGCGTGGCTGGGAAGGAGGTAGACAAATTAAATTAGCTGGCACTTTTCTAAATTTCCCTCAAAACTAAAATTGAACAGATGAGTAAAACCAAACCGAGCTCAAATTGCTGGTTAAACTTCCTGATATTGTTTTTGACTGATTATTTGGACCAGCCCTCCAAGGCCCACCCACTAAAACACCTCTGTCATTTGAAAAATCTTTCGTCAGAGGGGAAATAATCTTCAGCAAGTAAATGCCACAGCTTCCTTTCTTCTGCTATCATGATCTTGTGCCGCTTATTTGCTTTTCTGATGCCATTTTGTGCCTCCAGGCTAAATTCTGCCTTTCATTTATATGCAGACGCCCAGGGGAAGAAGGATTCCTCACCCACCCTTGGGCATCCTGCATTAAAATTTGGGCCAAACTGCATGTCCTGTGCTCTGGTTTGACCTGATCAAGATGCACAGACAGAGGGAAAGATGGCCGCGGAAGGAGGCTCTCCCCTCTTTTGCACTAGGAAGTGTTGCACCTCAGAAGGCATGAGCCATGCGTTTCTTTGTAATCTCTCTAATACTTCAAAAGTTGGCTTTGATCCTCTGATATTATTTGAGCTAATGCCCAAACCCTCTTAAGCAACCTTGTGACAGAGACTGGAGGGGAAAGGATTGTGCCATTTCCCATCAAGTATTAAAAAGTCAGCATGGAAAGTCGTGAAATGTCGACATTGCTGCAGCCCACGGTGACTGTGAGTCCTGGTGACATCATGGCCCACCGGTGGCATGGCAGGTCCCCGGCCCCGGAGGTTTCCCGGGGCTGTGCTTGCTCTTCACGCAGGCGAATGGGTGCTGCAGGGAGCAGGCTGCCTGGGAGGGGGCAGGGCTCACTGCCAGTCCCTTCCCTGCCTGCAGACGGGGCTGGCACGAGTTAGCATTTTCTGCAGTTTGTTGTTGGCGTAAAGTGATTTGCAGAAACATGCCGCCGGTCCGTAGCTCACGAAGAAGACAGGCTGATTACAAGAAGGCCACATTCCTCCTCGGATGCCTCAGACCAGAAAACCACCTTTATTCAGAGCAGCGCTTTGATACATATTTCACTTTAATCTAAGTACACACTTAACTTGGGAGCCAAATGCCTACCGAGGCCATCGGTAACGGGCTCAGGCAGAGGGAACATTCAGCACCCAGGTTCTGACTATCTTGATTTGACAAAGGGCAGAGATCACATGTAGAGGCAATCAGTGGCAAAGAGTAAAGAGTGAGAGAGCAAGCGAGAGAGACAAAGAGATAAAGAGAATGAACAGAGGCTCGTCATGCCGCTTGTTACAGTACTGGAAGGTGCTTGTGCTCTCTGACAGCAAAGGTGACATAAAAAACCTTTGCAGAACAGACCAGACCAGAGCACAACGGGCTGGCTTTGTTCATCTTTCCTGTGGGGTGACTCCAGTGCTTAGGATCGAGTGCCAACAATGCCAATCATTTCTGGGTCTTTTGTTAAAAAAAGAAAAAACAAGCAATCCTCCAAGTTTACAGCAGTTAGAGATCACCAAGCAGCTCATCTTTCCTTAATCACCATCCACGATGCTGGTCACCAGAACTACCAGTGAAGCCAGGATGGGTGCACAATTAAGGTGAGCATATTTGAAAGCACAAGTGAATGCTGCAGAGAGCTGTTTGCTTTGCATTATTCACACTCTTCAAGCTCTGGCAAATTGCTTTTCCTCTGACCATACTTCACTGTAATTTTTTCAAGCTGAACCGGTTTGGATAGAATAAATGTCTGTTCTGAATCTTCATTAGAAATGTCAATTGACTTTGAATCTTTTTGGAAGGTCCAGAAAGAAATAGAAGACTTTCAAGCATCTTTGTGCTTTTGGTGTCTGGAAGTGGCTTCTCTCACAGGAGAGGGAAGAAAAGAAGCAGATCTATTTGAGTAATTTAATCTGTATAAGGTAATTTACTACTTCAGTACTCAGTGCTTTTATTTTCCAGCACACAAGTATCCTTGACCTCGCTCTTCTCTAGCCTCAGTTGTGTTTCAGCTAACTCTTGTAAGAAGAAGCCTCCCTAAGGAGCAAATCTACAAGTCAAAGTCATGACTTCCTTTGCTCAAAAAAAGACCCAGAAGACTGGATCAGCTGTATGTGTCTCCTCCCTTTATATGGTTAGGCTGTTCCAGCACTTCCATCATCTCAGGTAAAATTAGCACTATAGTAATTACCCTGGGCCAAATATACGGCCGGTGAAAGTGCACATATTTCAGAGGGATGAAACTTGAGATGGGATTGGCAGGCACCGTCCCCTTTTATTAAGGCTAACGTAAGGAAAGCGATGGGAGCTATTTCAGTCCCACATCCACACGTGCAGACGTACACTCACACGCGATGCTTCCGCTCTGCTGTGATTTTCCCTGCTAGATCTTCGCACCCAACTTCCTGAGGATTGCTAATGCCAGCGCGAGGTTTTCCAAATCATCCCTCCACATCTTTGGTACAGACCATATCAAAGGAGGTCTGTGGGTTTTGGTCTCCTGTACTATCAGCCATAGGTTTGCCGGAGGGTGTTGGGAAACGGCTTGTGGCTGGTGGTGCGTAAAGGTGTGCAGGGTTGATGTTTTGTGTGATTGTGAAGAACTGTATTTGATGGCTTTGCCTGGCACTTCTCCAAAAAGAAGGATAAAATGGGAGGAAAGAGAAAGAAGACCCAGGGAGGCAAAGCGTTATGTGCCCTCTAACAGAGCGGTTGCCAACTCAGGAGTGGCCCTTTGCTGTACCCTCTCAAATCAAACAAGTGACAAAAGAAACGTGGATTTTTTGCCTATGGAAAAAGTGATCACTGAAGAAAATAGGTTTTAATCAGTATATACAGTGAGTAATTCCCTGAACTGCAATGAAGTACTTACCAAATTTCGTTTCCCGACTCACATCCTACCAAAGGTCACTCTGGAAACTGTCCCATTGAAATTGGTGGGGTCACATTTACTTAACATGAGTAAGGCCCTTGACTTGGGCGGGCAAGGAAGGTTTCCCCTTGGGTACACTCACCAGGGTCTTTTTTGATTTCCACTTGGAGATCTGAAATGAGACCTACCCATTTATGCGTAATTCCTCTTTTTCATGCCCCGTTTAGGGCATGGCTATTACAAGGAAGTATTTATCAGTCAAAATGTGAAAATTGGCCACACACCCAAAAGGCAACTCTACCAGGACACCCAACACGGACATTTCACCGAGCCACAGTACAGAGCAGTGGTATTGCGGAGGCTTTGGGACCCTCTCCTCTCTACTGCTGTTTTGTACAACGGTCACATATAGGCCATCAGCTCGTTTTGGCACCTGGACTAAGCAGAAATCGTGCCGAATGAACATCAGACCAAAAATAGTCCCTCCCCTGTCAGGCAAGTCTGAGAGACGCCCTGTGATCAAAGATGGGGAAACACGAGGAACAAATACAATGCCCAGTAGTCGCAGCAGACCAGCTGCCTGACAGTTGTGGAGCTTCCTACACACGCCGCTGCGAAGGAGAGTCTGAAGAAAGGATGTGAAGAAGGATGATGATATAGATGGTTCAGCAGATGTTTAATTGGAGCTACTCCCATGCGTGAGAGAACGCACGAAGCTGTTCAATGGAAAATGTGCGTTCAGAAGTGGACATGGCACTGAATATGAGATAATTATTAAGGCATTTCTATTTTGGAGCCCTTCTGTGTGTAGTTTTACATAATAAACGTTAGCGTTGCCTTTCTACATGCATACACGTTCCCTGGTGCAAACAAACAAGCAGCTTTTTTGCTTCTTGTCACTGATACCTCTTGAAGTAAGTATCTTTGGCCACAAATAGATCATTGCCCTATTTGAAAAGTTCCTAGTGGAGTGTAGCCAGTTTTGCCTGGCTATATATACCTAAGCTGGCAAATCAAGCAACCTCTCAGCTTTTGCTTCTATATATAAAGAGGAATGATATAGAATAAATCAGCTGGATGGAGCACATGTCAAATCAATTTTTATAACAAAATAATTTTCTTTCTGAGTTTGATTTATTTTACTGAGCCTGAGAAGGCAGCTCCAGGAAGCCCTAACCTCTGGTCCCAAGTTTGCCTAGGATGGTCAGGCAATACCAGGAATTTGCTGACAACAGGTTCTCCGCTTATGCCGTGGTTCTAACACCGCCTTTCTACGTGCCATTTAGGAACGGCCGGGGAAGCCGTCGGCGGGGAGAGCGTGCCATGCCTCCCAAATCATTGCGATCCTCAGATGCTGTGCAACACGGCAAAGCTGACCCCTGAAGGAGGGCTGGAAGCAGAGGTGGGGGCGAAGCACAGGGGTTCCTCTGAATTTGCGGCGCTTTTCTCCTACCAGACGCTCTCGGGAAGCCACCCGGCGCCCTGCGCGGCAGAGCGGGGCGAGCTCCGCCGGCCCAGCCGGGGCACGCGGGGAAGAAGGGGCCGGCGGGCCCGGCGCGGCGCGGCGCGGCGGGGCGGGGCGGGGGCGGCACGGCCGCTCCGCCGGCTGCCACCAGGTGGCGCCCAAGTGCCCGCGGCGGCGCGGCCCGGGCGGCGGGAGCGGGGCGGGGCCGCGGGTGAGTGCGGGTGAGCGGGGGGCGAAGGCCCGGAGCAGCCGGAGCCCGGTGCTGGTCGGAGGTGGCTGGTAGCGTCCGAGGTGGGGGTCTCAAAGTGGCTGGGCCACAAAGACAGAGCCTTTGGGGGATACATCTGCGTCCGGGAAATTCTTGGGCGTTTGTGACGGTCCTCGGTGACTTTGTGTTGTGGGGCACGAAGCAGGCGTCGACTGACAGGCGACAATATCACAGCTTCAAAAAATCCTAGCTTTCTAGGGAGCAGCATGAGCCCAAAAAGGAATTATCCAACTTCATACCGGTTTTGCCTGATGTGTATATGGTTCCCCCATCATCCCCTCAGCCAGGGGACTGAGCCCCAGAAAAGCTTTAAATTCTGGAAGTAGCTCCTATGTTGTGATTTTAAGCCCCATGAAAACACCCATCCACGTTTTTCAGCCCAGACTAAAACTGTAAGTGCTCCTTGTTTCATCCTTGTTTCACTTCTGTCATGCTTCCTCTTGTCTGCTTGGAAGTGAATTTGTTGTCAGATGCTTCCCTAAATGGGCCTCTTAGGCCCACCACAGAGACACCAACTCTTTCTGTTTGCAGGTTCCCAGCTCAAAACCAGCAAAGATTTAAGAGCTAAAAAAAGCTTACAAGCAGTTGTTTTCTTCCCACACAAACACTTCTGATACCCTGAAAGGTACCTGTTATTTCCTGAAGTCAGTGTAACTGTGTAACCGTAACGCTTCCAGTTAGGTAGGCCGCTGAAGTCAGACCTCCTGCACAGTGTGTCAGAAACAAGGGATAAACAAAGGGATATATATTATGTCCCACATCTGAAAATCAGCTTCACAGAAAATATGCACTAAATGATACATGATAATGGGGAAGGAAATGCCAGCTGCCTTAATGAATGGTGGTAGGCAAATCTGGAAAAATAAATTATATAATAATCTCTTATTATATTCCCTTTGACATAAACTAATCTTGACCCAGAACAATAGTGCTACTTTCCAAGAGAAAATAACCGAGATGCGGCTATAATCATGATACAGGAGTCCAATGCAAAGTGGTTTGTATTTTCTCTTTGTTGTTAAAATTTTGCTTCATCTGGTAAATTTTGTGGAAAAAAACGGGAACAGGGTGAGCAGCTTCCAGCTGAGGCAGAAAGAAATGCCAACTGCTGCCTCTTGGTGGCTGGGAAAAAGCTGCTGAACTTGAACCCAACGTATTGGCTTTCTGAAGACCCAAGGAGCACGTGCAATGCTCTGGAAGAGCAGGAGGGTATTTGTGTTTCACTTCAGCTCCCAACTCACTGAACAGCCCAGAATGCAGCCAGGCACTTACTTTTGGACTGGCAGGCACTTTTCGTCCGTTCATTAGGGATGACTCAAGGGTTAGGTTTGTGTTTCTGCCGAGAGGATGCATGTGTTATGTCTTTTGTTGCGTTTCTGAGAGGCTTGCTTGCTTTTGCATTGCTCAGCTCTGCAATGGGGATGAACAAAAAAAAGCCAACTGGAAATCCTTGGGAAACATCCTCATCTAGAAAGAGCAGATGGGTGAGGAAGATTCTCCTTCCTACTTACCCAAAGCTGCTGTACACCAGTATACTGCAGGAGTCTTTCCTAGGTCCTCTCCTAGGCAAGGAGGATGTAAGAACCGGCTCTACCAAGAGCGCAGTCAGGCCCCACCTGAGTGATAGTTACAGAAGGAGTCGGCACATTTTGTGTGCTTGTGCATCTCTTCTACACCTCTGTCCGTTCCTGTCTTACCCACCTGGCACTATCGATGATCCTTCATCAGGCGAGGAGGTTGCAGGTTCAGTGTGCAAGCTCTGGGTGCCACTGCCATGCAGAAGTGGGCGTGTGTATGTCTGTGAGCGGGGCTTTGTTTGGCTCATTCCTCCAAACAAATGGAGTTTATGCTGAGAAGCTTCCACAGAATGTATTTATAACTTTGTGGGTTTGCTTGTCATTTGGCATCTTCTAAAGTCAAAAGACTACTCTGCACCTTATAAATCTTTCCATGACCTCTTAGAGCATAAGATATGGAAGCTTAAAACTGTGGCTGAAGGGAAGAAAAGTAAAATGTGCTCTCACAAGGTGTGTGGTAGAGGCATGTTCTTTATTTGTGTGTCTTTATTCATAAAAATGCAATGCATGCTTTACTATACATTATTATACATAGTTTTTATACTGTGATAAATGAAATTAAAATATCAAACAGAGAAACCCAGAAAAAGCCAGACTGGTTGAGACCAGTGGTTCAACCAGTATCCTGTCTCCAGCACTGGCTGGTATCAGATGCTGTAGATAAAAGTAGAAGAAACTGTATAGTAGCCTGTTATGAATTAACATGCCCAGGAGAGAAGTTTCTTCCTGACCCTCATCAGTTAGCGGTTGACTTATATGCCAAAGCATACATTACTATACATGCTCACGTATTTATATCTATCTATACCAAGAAGCATGTGACAAAACGCTAAATCAGACTCCTGGTACTTTCACTTACAGGAAAGTCATTCCAAGGAAAGAATTCTCTTCACCGCAAGAGGCTCACACAGTACACAACTGGGAGAGGGAAAGGCAGCTGAGATTGGCAGCTTCATAAGGGAAACTACTTTTACGAACAGCACCTGAAATATGCACCTTTTGAAGATATTTGGGGGATTTTGATTACATATCTCAGTAGTGTCTCATCTCTCTGAGTAGCTCTATGTATGTAATTAAGCAAATACTCACACGTGTGTAAGTACTTGTAAAGTGACCAGTTAAGCAGATTTCATGTTAGACATTCCCTTTTTTCTGAAAATCATAGGATCACAGAAAAACAGAGTTGGAAAGTTCAAGGGAAGGCTGACCATTCTGTATCACTCCTGACAGACGTTTTCTCCAACAGGCTCCCGAAAGCCACCACCACAGAGCTTACACACCCCACAGATCTGTCCGTGCTTCACCGTCTTTACAACAGCGTTTCCTAATTAACTTCAATCTCTTTGGCTTCAGTTTAAGCCCATGATTTCCTGTCCTACCCACCAGATACAGACAACAGATTATCCCTCTCTCTTAAATTGCAATTTTTGTGTTTGAGAACTATTTCTTTGTTTCCTAACCCCTTTTTTGGAGTGAAACACCTTCAGTTACTTCCCTACTTCCTCACTGACATGTTTTCTAGCTCTCCGGATTCTCTTCCAATTCCTCCATGTCTTTCCCAAAGTGCGGTGCCCAACATCGAATAAAGCGACCCAGCCAAGATCTTTCAAAGACAGAGGAGTGTGGAAGGATTACTTCACATGTCTTGGAGGTTATATTCTATTTTATACAATCCGGATGGTGTTTTTTCCAACACCACATAAGTATTGAGACCCTTATACATTTTCCTACATTCCTTTCCATTTTTTTAGACTATTTCCCAATGCCTGCCAGTGCTTAAATCCAGGATTACAATAAGATGGTTACTACTGCAGTTACAGATGGATGCTGATGCTGATTCGGCATATAAAACAGGCTAATTAATGAGCTTCAGAATAACCACCTCCCCCCAGGCTTGTTAATATGCTTGGTTTTACCTAAAGGGATCACATATATCCAAAGACAAGTGCTAGCAAAAGAGAAATGCAAGATACATTAAAATAATGCAGCAATACTACTACATGGAATAAATTTCAGGAAAAAAGATTCAGCGTGCTATTCTTCTTCATTAAATGTGATGAGCTCATAAAAACTTTTAATTAGTCAGGATGATGTGAATGACTCGTCAGACCTAATTTTAACAGCCTAAAATTAGCCAGCATTTCCACAACAGTCATCTCATCTCCTTTAACAATGAATGGAGAGGGATGAACATTTCCAGGATAAACACATCCTATTGCCTTCAGCTCCCTAAAAAGCCAGAGTAAGATGGGATGAACTCCCCTGTGAAGACAGAAGAACAGTTCCAGTAACCACAGAGAGCCTCGACCAGTAGGGAAGCAATTTCTTGGTGGCTGAGGACAGGTGAGATAAATCCCATTTTAGGCAACCACAAATTCAGAGATAATTATTTTTACATCAGCATGATAATTAAACACAATGCAAATTAACCGTAATCATCAGGGGGAAAAAAGCATGATGAGATACTGCTTATTGAATAATTACAGAGATGTGCAGAGTATGGAACTTCCATGTCACAGACAACGTCAAAACTTTAACATTTTCCTTTTTTCCAAATTGAGCTGACAGCAGAGTATGTTGCATTTCTCTGTGAAGGATCATTTTTACACAGTCATTTCAGATGAATAAAAATATTTCATTTTGACAAAATCACACTGTTTGGTCTCCAGATTGATCTTTGTCTTTTTAAAGAGGCATAATATACTCAAAAGAAAAGCAAGGCTGACATTCTGAAATGAAAGACGTTTTGATTTAAAATATTGCACAGCTCACTCTAAAAACACGGTCTTCTCTCTAAGGCTCAACCTGATTTTGCTGATTTTTATTTCAAACTTGAGGTCTCATTTTGATTTCTGAACAGTGCAAATGAGCAAGTCTGGCCAGCTCTCCTAGCCGTCAGAGCCACGTAACAAAATCTTCATGCAGCCCCAAGCCAGCTGACATACCGCATACCTCAAGCTGCCGAGGGAGTGGCACTTCTGGGAATGGCTCACGACTAGGAAATGAGAAAAGCTCTCCAGGATCCCACTGTGGATCCCACAGGACTAGGCAGGGTGTACGCAGGTTTCCAAAGCTACCCAGTAATACTGAGTTCAGTTATGCTTGCCAGTTCGCTCCCTCCTACAAAGAACAGCTCCATAGATTCACCAGTGTAACCCCAGGATGGGGGCTTCACCTGAACTGCTAGAGAGGTGCAATTGTAACCAAAGCACAATCGTTCGTTGTGATGGTGCCGGAGTTTCAGAGCCTCCTAGAGGGACTGGGAACTGGCCTTCCAAATAAATTAGGCAGCTTTGAAAAATCTGACCTAGAGGGCACACAACATTGGTTTTGTTCCCTGCCTAGATCATTATCTGTCTCTGGGTACGTCCAACATGGGTCCCTGTAGGGTAATAAAGTTTACAGTAAGTTTGCTCAGTAGCTGTCTAGTCAACCCAAATGTAAGCTGTTTTCTTGTGCCAATGCTAATCTGTTACTGATACCCACGCCAACCAGTATGAAGCTTCTTCTAGCAGCTCAGCCATGTATTACAATGTGGGCATGCTGTCAGCGAGCTTTATAATATGAATACTTGTGCATATGAGTTCATTGTTTACATTCTAAAAGCTATGCTGGGAGAATTTGTTGGAAATTATTTTAATTGCAGTAAAAAGCTAGATTTGGGACTCTACTGATAACCTACTTAAGGTTACAGCTGCTTTCTGATAAGAAACTTGTCCAGAAGGTTGATTGACAGCTGTCACTGGGTCTTCTGGATCTTGACAGCTGGTGATAAGAGCAACTGCACTAAATGACTTTTGGTTGGTACTGAATGACTTGATCTCCAGTGCTGCTGTCTCTGCTTCTTTTTCCCGTGTCTTCTCGGTTTGGTTCCATTCTTGCTCCTTCCGATCCAGTTGCATGGCACTGCAGTGAGGAGCATAAACTTCTGTGGTTTCTTCAAACTGTAAGCAATCCACCTTATAGTATTTTTTCTTTACGTGTAAGACATCGTTAAACCTATGGCCCCAAAGAATCTCTCTGGGGACGTATGAACTTCTTGACTGATGTGAAGTTCCTGTTGAATCACCTGTGTAGACAAATGTGACCAAGATTTCAAAGTTGTCCTTGGCCAGAGCTTTCCGGTCTAGACCATACAAGGGGCTCTCACTATCAATTTCATGTACGACTGTCACTGGCGTAACAAGTATGATCTGATCATTTAGCAACTTCAAGTCCTTGTATTCCATCGTCATTCTCCCCTCCTTGTCTTCCTTGTAGCGCAGAAGCTGAGCTCGTACAGAGCCCTCAACCATGTGATTTGGCCGGAAATCACCAATGCGCCACATGAGGCAAAATTTGTCATCCCTTAAGCCTACTACAGCATAGTAGCTAAAACGAATGGTTTGAGCTCTTTTTCGAGCTGTGGCCATTTTAGCCAAGGCTGCTCCAATTATGAAGGTGTCAATAATGCAGCTTAATACTGACTGTAGGATAACCATGAGGATTGCAACAGAGCACTCTTCTGTAACACAGCGGTAACCATAACCGATGGTTGTTTGGGTTTCAAGGGAGAATAGGAATGCTCCTGTGAAGCTATGGACATTTGCAACACAGGGAGTTATTTCTTCATCATTGAATAAATCTCCGTGTTGGATTGCTATCAGCCAGAAGACTAGTCCAAAGAACAACCATGAAAGAACATAGGACAATGAGAATATCACAAACATATGGCGCCACTTGATGTCCACCAGTGTGGTAAATATGTCCACTACGTAGCTCTCCCATTCCCCAAAGATGTGTTTGAAGTACACATTGCAGCTGCCATCCTTGTGGAGAAATCGCTTCTGCAATCTTTTCATCCCCATTTCAGGGCTTTCTTGACAAGCGCCTTGGTAACTGATCTTATTTCCCTGTGTATTTACAGGCCTATAGCAACCACTCTGTTCAGGCATCTTTCTCATATCTGCCTCGTGGCATCAGTTTACAGAACACACTTGTGGTCCCAGGGGCTATTTGTTTTCTTTGTTCATTGGAAATCTATGAAATAAAAGAAAAAGTTTATTTTTGTTTTAATTTCCTATGCCAGAACTCTGTAACACCAAATCTGAATACATTCACTCTGTGGCCATCATGAGCAATTTTCTGAACAGTACAGACTCTGACATTCATTACACAACATAGCTCAAAAACTTAGGCCTGGAAATATGAGGCAGCTAGAAATTCAAACAGTTAGAAATGTCCACATCAATCCTAAATTTCGGTATGTGGATGAAAACAGAAATCAAAAAACCTTTGCGGTGACCCCACTGTGAGTGTCTCTTCTAATGTTCTGGTGAAGTAACATTCAAATCAGGATGCGCTCTCAGGAACAGTCACAGGAATGGCATGAACCCTCTTAAAGTTAGCCAGATATTTGAGGTATTTAATGATTTGTTTGTTGCATGTTTGTTTGTTTTCCTCCATTAGAAGAAATGCCTAGGAAAACACCCTCATTTAGACATAAGACTTCAGTAGCACGGGCAGGCAAGTACAGTGCTAATGTGTTTTAACCAGAAAATGTATCAACCACACAATCATTCATCATTATTTGTGTTTCAGTATTGCCCAGAAAAACCTGGTCATGGAACTGAACTTTACTGGGCTAGTGCTACAGAGACATATTTGTTCAATTTGTAGAAAAGTATTTACATTTCAAATGAAAAAGAAACCTCTCTGAGGTCCTGGAAACCCTCACAAATCATTCCTTAAAACAAAAAAAAAATCCAACTGCCAAGAAGTATTTAAATTTTTATTAATGAGTTTGAAACAAACATGCAGTATGTTAATAAAATTTGTGGATGACACAAATTTAGGAAGTGATGTGAATTAGGAGATTCCTCTGTCAGATCAGAGAAAAAATGGATGTCTTTGCAGATTGCAACCATATGAACTTCAGCAGTACGAAGTGCTAGGCTATACATTTAGTGACTAATAACAAGAACTTATGTTAGAAACTGAGACCTCATCAACTGGAATCCAATAAAAAAGGAAAGACTTAGCTGAAGTAATCAGTTACAGGATGCTTATGAATTACTTGTAGGATACAGCACTGAAAAAGGCAAATGCCTTTTCCTGCAGGTCTCCAGCTCATTCTACCATATTCCAACCGCTAACACACAAAACACTGACAAGTCAGAAGTGATAGGGCACACAGCTAGAACAATCCAAAATTTTTGCCAGATGTCATGCTTCTAACTGATATTTCTGAAGAAAAAAAGCTAGTACCTTTGAGGAAAGACTGTCATTATTCTTCCAAAAACTGTAAGTTTTCAATGGAAAAATGACATTTCCCATTTTTAAGCTGGTTTCAGCTGACAGAAGTTCAGATGTAGGTTTACAAGGAAGCCAACATATTCATGGAAAATGAATTTTTAAAAAAGTTTCCTAGTGGTAGTCTTTTTCCTCAGCTCTTCATTCACTTTGCCTGAGTATAAATGACTGCACACACTTCAAGGCAGAAGAGAGTCAGGCCCATAGAGTGTAATATATATTGGATGGACTAGATTAACAGACCGAGAACTCTTCTCCCATCCAAGGAACAATGACAAGCATGCATAGACACTATTCCAAAAACACTTAAAAGCCAAACATAGTTTCCATTTCTTTTTTCTTTTCTTTTTTTTTTTTTCAGTACAGAAATGAATGTGACATATGGTGTCGTAGCCTCAGAATGTGGCCTTCATTAAAAAACACAACATTAATGTTTCCAAAAATACTTCTTGGAATACAGTCTTTGGAAACATTCATATGACTTGCTTTACTCATAGCTTTAAACAAACAGTGTAGCCTAGTGTATTGAAGACTCTTGACCTAACATTTTATAAGTCATATTTAACAACAAGCAAAAACTGGAAACTGTTGAGTTTTTTAAGAACCTCATAATATGAGGTGTGAAAATGAAGCAAATTGTAATCAGGAGCCAATATAATCTTAAATAAAAAACATACTTAGGCTTATACTGTTTTTCTTATTGACTGACTCAAACTAGAGTTCCTTGAAAATACTCACAAACATCCCGGGACTCTAAAAGGGACTGAACAGTTCATGAATCAAAGACTACTGAGTTGATTCCACTCTCTGCTGTTGCCATCAGCAAATCATCGTAGTTCAAAAACGGTGTTTTGCTGGCACTATCTTTAGATTTTGTTGCTGCTGGCAAGAATCATGGACCATCGCACATGCAGCTATGTGGCAAAGTCCACTCTGATTGTAGGGTAGCCTGTCACACGCAAGAGACAACTTCGATTGTGAGGCATCTTGCATTAGGAACTCTGACTCTACTTAGGGTCTCTCCTAAGTACAGGTTGTAGTAATATATATATACTCATGGATGTCTGTGATGGGTTTTTGACTGGTATAAACGAAGCCATGTAGTAAGATGCTAGATTGGATTTTGCAAAATAATCAAAAGTATGTCTGTAATAAGAAAGACAATGTGATGCAGAGCTTCCTAAACCAGAACCAAATAATCTAGCCCTGAAGCTGGATGAAGTAAAAAAGAATCAGTGCAGAGCAACACTAACAGACATATATTGCTCTCAGGATCTGAGTTAATCTTTCTCTGTCATGTTGAAAATTGGATTGCTCAGAGCCATTTGGCATTGCACAGTGGAGACGTGCCCCAGATGACCTAAAATCCCAAATGTGCTTGAAAGTCTTAGGAAATAGCCTCCTCAGCCACTCAAAAACATCTAAAAATGTTGCCCAGTATTTTGGGTGTGCTTAAAGGTAAGCCAAACTTAGCTTTTCCAGGCTACCTCTTAAAGTCTCTCGAGTGCAATAATAATCATGCGTCATAATTAATAACTCTTTTACATTGTCTGATGTTGCTTAGAACATTGAAGTCTAAAAAAACGTCCTTCAATGTTTCTGAATTATGTAAGTCTGTATTATGATCTGTACTTCATTCATGGGGACACTTTTAAACAGGCACGTGATTTTCCTATTCCAAATGAGAGGCAGTGAGGCTGTGAAGCCAGATGTTCATCGCTCACTCTACTGAGCTGCCTTTTGCAGAACGGTCTGAAGACTATTATTATTACCGAATTTTAAAAGGGAGAAGACCACAGACTTACAAGATGACTTATGAACTTAAATCTTAGAGCCATTTCAAAAATCTTATTTTTCAAAATGGAAATATTTTACACATCCCTAAGAAAGCCATATGAATTACATTAAAGGTTCTACTACCTGGGAAAGATTAACAAAGGGGGTGGGGGAGGATTTAAAAACATTCTCTACTCACTAAAACTCATGGATTGGTTGCTGCAAATGATTCTCAGATGTTGCCAGGAACCGTTTTCACCTTCCTGTAACACTAACACACAAACCCTCACCCTTTTTTGTCTTGCTTTTACTTTCCGTGGGTTTTTTTTTTTCCTTTATTTCTGGGCATGTTTGTACACATCATGAGCTTCCTCTTGCATACTGCACTGTTGTTCAGAGGACGAAGTGTGCTGAAATTTGCAGTACTTTTGCTAACCATTCTTATAAACGTATTTCCCCCCCAAGTAAAAACTTATTAGAGATAAAAATGGAACAGTGAAGCTAGGCAGGATAGCAGGAAGACAGAAATAGAGAAATCTCAAAGATTTCATTAGGGTAAATGGCAGAGAGGGTTCAGAAGTTCTGCTAAAGCATATCTGTATCAGACTCAGTTCAGAAAATCAGCATATATTCTTAATTATCTAAGCCAAGGATAGGATCTTACTGTGTTGGATACTGAAACATGCTCAGGGAGATACAGAACTGCTCTAGAGACCTGTGTTCATGGGGTCTGCATACTGACCCCCCAAACTGCTATCTCTGAAAATTTCACCCCAATTAGACACTGGAGAAAGGTAAGTAAATTCCTGTATTTCAAAGGTCATAAAGCGGTGCAGTGGCAGAAATAGGAACAAACCCAACACCTACTTATATCCAGTGAAGAGCTACCACAAAGCAAACACCAGCAGAAGCAAGCCTTTTTATCATATTTATCATGTTCATCTAGTTCCTCTTGAATAGAGCAGCTGTACCAGAAGAACTTGAACTCTTGATTTTCATCAACTCGCTCAGAACAACTGTAACTTAAAAGCCTTAAGCAATGAGTTTAGACTTTTAAAGACTTCCACTAAATGTAATAGTCAATTTAATCTTGATATTTTGAGTTTAGGGCTCAGTGTTTTATGAGGATAATCCCTATATTGCACCTTAACCTAGCAAGTTGTTGCTACATCCATTTTATGACTATATTTTCCCATTATGTAAACAAGTAGGGGTGAATTTTTGTTCAGTGACAACTTCAGTCAACAGCCTGTTTGTAAAACATTAAGCAAAACAATGTGAAGATCTTGGTTCCAGAATAATTCTGTTCTGAGATTAAATCAAAAAGAAAACAACTCGAAACCTCCAAATGAAATTGGGTACTCTCACTCTAACCCCACACACATGGAAGTGGATCTCTTTCTCTAGCGTCGGTTTAGCAATCACCTCAGTTTCCTGCTTCATTTTGGAAATGGTCTGAAAGGTTTCCAGTTTTAGTCATTGTTGTGTAACCCTGGAAGACTTTCAGCTCAGAGACCAGAAATGTGACAAGTAGAAACCTTTTGAGCTGCTTTGGAATGGACTCAAATACTTGTTCCTTTTAAAAAAAAACACCACCCACAAAATCTAAATAAATCTACTATAGGACAGCATTGAGACTCTTCCTTCCTTCTTTCCTTCCTTCCTTCCTTCCTTCCTTCCTTCCTTCCTTCCTTCCTTCCTTCCTTTCACTCTTCGTCTTTGCAAAGGGACCTAACTTCTCCTAATACTTACAGCCAGTCTTTCTGCTTCTGATATGTAATCCCCAGAGCAGGGCTGGCACACATCGTGATTTACCATTCGTGTATCTCATGTCACGCGCCCCACACGACTGCCCCACGGAGATGTTTGCTAGCAGTCTCCAACAGGTATGCCTCAGGACACATGAGACTGTGCTTGTGATTCTGCTGCCTGCTTGGCTTGTAAGTCTGATTACCCTTAGGCCACAAGATAGACTTATCTTTATGGTGCGAAAGCTTTCACTCGCCTCCTCTGGCAGAACAAAAAAGCTCAATGATGTTTGCAGTTTCAGAAAGTGTCTGATATTCTCTAACAGATCAGGTCTGAGAGCCTGATGAGCACAACTTTATGTTACAAGTGGGGTTTTTTTATATTTAATGTTCCTCATCTCAGCTCAGAACCTCACAAATTACTACAGGGCATCTCTACAAGGGAAGGGGGAATGCAAAATCCCCTAAACTGAACCCAGAGCCAGACCTCTAGGGAGCAAGGACGCAGGAGAGGGGTTCCCACCACAGAGCGTGACCCAGAGCACATTCAGATCAGTACGTGCTTTTGTGCTGACTTTACAGAAGTGGAGCACACCCCAGCCAGGAGCTTCAATCACAGAACTTTCTTATATCCATAGTAATGTCTTTGAAGCCATTGGAGCAAAGCTTTTAAATGGCTCAACTTTCCCTTTAAAATAAAAGTTTTAGTTGTTCAGATCACTTCAGCTGAGGTGACTGAGTGCAGCGGAGGTTGGTAGGGCTGCAGTTCACCAACCAGCAACGGGACTCTGTCAAATTTGTAACACCCAGTTCTGCAAGCATCACCTTACATACAAGTAACACCTTTCCTCTCCATCATTTTGTGTATATAGGTCTTTCAACAGCAGAAGAGAAAATTGCAAATACAGAAATAAAAGAAAACTTCGAATAGGCTAAGCTCAGAGCTGGAGAAAAAGGATATTTCTTAGAGTTCCTAATTCAATACCTCTGTACAGAGACAAGACCTAAAGTATCAATATAAAAGTGTTTATTAAACATTTTTAAAGATAGACATAAATAGCACAGAGCAGCAGACCTTTGCACAGATTTTAAAGTCATGCAATAGTGCTGCAATCTACACTGGAACAACTCACAGTAACAGATATATTGACATTTAATTCATCTAAGTGAAACCAGATCTCCTTAAAACAAAACAAACAAAAAAAAAAAAAAAAGAAAGAAGTTTGGACCCTTAAGTTTGAGAAGACAGACTCTTAAAGTTGCTCCTTGATGAAGGCTAGTTACCCGTTTCAGAGCCACAGGACAGGTTAAAAGTGAACCAGCCCCCTGCTTACCACTCAGAGCATTTCCCAAAATCTGTAGAAAGCTGAAAATGTCTATTTTAATTTATTTGCACTGTATGCACTGCTTGGTTTTAGCCAGGAACAAGCAGTGGAAACACTGAAATACCATGAGAAATGGAAAGTGCTGGCAACTTGAAACTCTTGATTTTGGGCCTCACTGCCATTCTTTGTCTCAGACAATTTGGCAGGGGTGAAACCTAAAACTGTTGACTCTCAGGACTCTCTTCCTCTTTTTAACCCTCAGCTCTCAGCAGCTCCTGTACCAGGGTGACTGGACACAGCATGCACTCGACAGCACGATACCCACATCAGCCTCCCCTAGTGCAGATGTGGGTGGACACCTGTGGCCCTCAGGCTGGGTGCAGCTTGTGAGCAGTCCCAGTGCACCTGCAGCAGTGCTGGGGCTGAGCCGGCATGGCCCAGGGCTGCCTTGGTGAGCCAATTTCCTGACCACAGCAGGGAAACAAAGCGAACCGGAGCACCTGAGCCAACCCTCAGAGGTGACCCTGCTGCACGTCTAGTGCAGCCCACACCTGCAGTGGAGCAGCTGGATCCACACAGGGCCACTGTCATCTCCTCCTGCCTGAAAATTCCTCCTTCTGGTTCTCTTCCCATCAGCTCTGAGCCATTTGCATTTTGGTATTGAGCTGACAGGACCAAAATGTCTCTGGTCAAGTCCCTGTAGCCTCAGTTCTTAAAAATGGTATAGCTGGTACACATCCTAGACCTGAAAATCTACCAGACATGCCGACATGGAACAGCTGAAAAGATACATTTTATATCCAGTCTTCTTCCTTTGGAAATCAGGAGCCAACCTATTCCTTACTTCAGCAGGCAGAATCCCCTGGGCTTTAATGCAAGTTAGCTGTGAGGCAATCGAATACAAGTGTTAGCGCTAATTATCATTTCCTCCTCCCTCCTCCCCTGGCACACTGATGTCTGCGCTGACGCACAGTGAAGGTTAATTTCAATAGTTCTGCAGATGTGTGCAGTGGGATTTCTCCACACATTGAACCTTATGGATTACATTCAGCCTACAGAGGCACAGAAAAATTCTTCGAGGAACTTTTCCACCAGATCTTGTTGGCAGGGAACAGTAGAACAGTTTGTTGCAGCTCTTAATAGACATGATGTAATATAATAATGTATTCAACAATAGGTAAGTGGCAGGTCATGAACAATGATAGAATCAGATTAGATAATGCTGACCACTTTCATTTAACGGAGCCAACACCCTCAGCTCTGTTATTTGCCACAGTTCAGTGCTGTTATATCTCTTCTCAAAACACAACAGGTTATTAATAATGTAGGATTTTGGGGGCGGGCAAGAGCTGATATTCTAAAACGGTTCTTCCAGTCTCAGGGGCTGTTTCCTTTACGTCACATTGTGCAGTTCTGCTTCCTGAGGCAGAAAGCGTACTCCTTTTTTTCCTGTTTTTCTGGAGTACATTGTAAACCAAATATCCAGGGAAGGGCACTGTGACATAAGAACGCGGAGTCACTGTCTTTCCAGTTGTGCTCTTTATTCAAGTATGGCTGTAGAATAAGAAAGGTGAGGAGATACAGGGCTGTACTTCTTGTGGCACTACAATTAGATCCTGCAGGCCTATGTACTTCGGTGCTCCCTGGTCCTGCAGCTCTCTGTGTGTGCACACATAGCAAAAGGAACAGAGAGAAGAAAAGGTCACGTGGCTTTAACCAAAGGGTTATGTGAAGATCAGAGAACCCCTTCTATTGCCTGTGCAAGTTTTAATCCTGCCAATTCAAAAGGCTGCAGCTTTGACAATAGAAAGCCTTGTGTTGGTGTCAATGGAGTTTGGATCAGATGCCTTGCTATTGTATTTCATATAAGGAATAGAATAGAATAAAACAGAATCCCAAGTTAACAGCATGAGTGAGCTCTGTTCAACAGATGAGAGAAGTAAGATGTGAGTAGGAAGCCTGAGGATCTCTGATTTTCCCTCCTCCCACTCCCCTCCAGTAGAAAGTCCCCCGAGATGTAGCTTGACACCAGTTATTAACTTCTAAGGGTATCCAGGGCAGACAGGAACACTTGCAAGTTTCTACTGATCTCAACTTTGGGCTACTAACCTCAGCAGGAATTCCACTGTAATACCCAGAAGCTGTCTCATCCCACCTAATAAAATATCTCAAATACCAATTAAATCACCAAAGCCTTTACATTTTCAAAACTAAAGTGGGGTCTAACAGTGAAAATATCATTTTGCATTACTTCTTTGAGGAAATGGAAGGGAGAAGGGAAAAAAATCAAAATAAAACATGTAAATAAAATGAATCGCATCCACTATGACCTATTTTTTTAGGAAATACCACAAAACCCCCTGCTGTCTCAGCTTTCCAGACTGATTCCCAAATCAAAGTGGTTGAGGTAAGTATTAGCTAATTGATCAAGTCAAACTATGTATCAGTGCTTTTTTTTTAGGAAAAACACCAGAAAATTCTGTGACTAACAGTAACATATGCAGTCAGATAAACCAGGCAATCAAATACGATGCTTCAAGAAGTCAATTTATCAATCACTACTAGGGTCAAGAATGACTATTTGCTTTTCTGAGCAGCTTTGTATAACTCTCCTTTCATTTGTGAATACAGATACAGCAGAAGTCCCCCTCTGATACGCCTAAATATGATTTTCTCTTGAGTCTGGTAGAGGATATCATGTAGCTCCCATGACTGGAGCTGCTCAGCCAAGGCCCACAGTCCTACATGGCATCCTAAGTTTCAGGTTCTTCATCCAAACCAAAACAGGCTTCCACAATTTTCAGGCTATATATGTCACCACTTTTTAAAAGCCTGTGAAATATATTAAATGGTTTCAGAGATCAGAGGCGTGATCCAAATCCTACTGAAGTCAGCAAAGGGGTTGTCTTCGATTTCTTGTTTTGGATCAGATCTAGCTGTTGGGTTTCTTAGTATCACCACAGGCAGTATCCATCGTTGCTCTTCAGAATTGGCTGGGCTTACTGGAATTACAGCAATACTTTCTAAGGAACAAGGGCTTTTTAAAATCTTCATTTTCTTTGGTTCACAGACTTTGGCAGAATGCTGACTTTCCATATTGCTACTTAACTCCACTGGGGTCTACAGGAAATTTGGGAGTGGGATGCTTCTTTCAGAGATGACTTTCAACACCTTGTAGAGCAGATGGCTGAACCTCTGTGTATACATCCTCATGACCCTCAGTCTCAGCATGGCTGCATGTGATCTGGAAAGGCAGGTTACTCTGAAACTCAGTAGTTGTTTTGTCAAAACTTATACTCAGCATGATGTTGGCCACTCTCGTTTTCAACTGTCAGTCTCTTCCCAAGTTCAGCGGTCTAATTTACAGTATGTTGGTGTTTTGCAAGTCAGATAATTAAAATTATCTGGAACTGGAAAGTCACGTGTGTGTGTGTGTGTTTGGACCATACATTTAAGAATTTTATTTTAACCTCAGTGTGCAGGTTGCGTAAGTTCCTTTTCAGTCTCTTGAAGCTGTCCCACAGCTCATTCTTTATCACCTCAGTGAGTTTCTGGACACAGTGATTAGTATTTTAAGAAATATGAAGAAAAGCAGAATCTCCTCTTAAAGCTTGTCTCTTCTCCCCCACCCTTAAAACATCATTAGATAAGTTACTCATTCCTCTAAAGATGGGAACATTCATCCTGAATCAGAGTTGAGTTTCATTTATGCCAGTGCCCACTCTTTAATGGTGGTCCACATCAAATATTTAATGGGGCAAATTTTATTCATAATTTATGACTCCATATGCAAAGTTTCTCCTCTCCACTCCATCCAAAACCATGTGTAGCAGACAGATTTAGTGCTTAATTCTTAAGATCCTTTTCAATATTTGCACCAATACTAACTGTGACACCCCAATGACTCATTACCCATACCAATATCCCATTCTCCTGGAATAATCTATCACCTCTGTATCAGTGTTTCTCAGATCTAATCCTCCTCTTTTTCATGTCTTCTCACTGTCCTGCTTCTTAGACTCGTCTTTTGGGCATATTCTGAGTTCTCAAAGGTTGTGGAGTGAAGATAGCTTTTTTTCTTGCTGTGCTCTTGCCTTACACACTGTGCATGTGGCATGCATTGCAACAGGCACTGAAAACGGCTTTCACAATCCGCCTCGCACAGTTTATCTTTTTAAAGATGGTGAAAGATGGTGATGGTGAAAACCTTAAATCTTGACCTTTTTTTATTCTTTATTTCATTTGTGTTGACTACTACTAATATTTTTAATGTAATTTCCTAAATATTTTCTTCTTTATTTTTTGTACCCATGTTTCAACCACTGTATGTCAAACCTGCACTTGCCAAACTGGTTTGTGAGTAAATCCCAATGACTTCTTCCATGGGCTCCCCAAGGAATGGACCCTTCAATCGTAGGCAATCGGTTTCTTCAGCTCTTGAAGGGCTTGAGAGGAATCCCAGGCCAGGCATGTGGGATAAGGACAATCTAAGACCTAAGGCATTGGGTTTAAATCTAAGAAAAACATTCATGCCTATGCTTAACTATAAGCACATAATAAGAATGAACGTAAGCCTGCTTCAAATCTTCCTGAGACTGGAGTCAGAGAGGTAGAATACTTGTTGAAGGCTTTACAACGAACTACTGGAGGAATGCAACAAACTGGTTTCTCAGTCCCATCATAATGAATTTATTCAATCAGCAAATCCCTCAGCTGTCTCAGGGAAAGTTAATACATTATTTTCTGTTAAAAATACCAAATTGTTTCTAAAAGTCACAGTGCTTATTTAAAAAATAAAATAATAAAAAAGTGAATTTAGGGGTTTTTTGGATAGGATTTTTGTCTTCCAGTGATTTGCACAGAGGCTGACTGTGCCTTCCTCAGTGCCCATGGTCTGAGCCTCTACGGCTGATCTTTGCGTTGAAGGTTTTCACTCAGTAGTACTACTGACTGAACAAGCTACTTATGGGAGGTTCAGCTCATTTCAAGATGTTTGTCATGAACCTGTTCAGTCAGCCGTGTTTTTCCTGTTTTACTTCTCAAAGGCAAACACTGTGAACAAGCAAGCAGATCTTATCAAGACGATGTTAACAAAAATACATCAAATAAAAATCTGTTACATTACAAATGTCAACACTCACAAAAAAAGATATCTAAACTACAGTACAGTTGATTTTATTGCCAAAGCAATTCTCAAAGACTGTTTTGAGAAACAACTTTTCTGTTTGTCCTCATAGGTGCTATGGACCTGTGAACCAAATGTCTCTTCTGTTTATTACACATTAACTTTACAGGGGTGCTGTCATCAGAGGCAGCAGCATGCCTAAACAGAATTTCAGTCTCTGGTTTGAAATTTACTTTCACTGTCCCCCGATCCACTCCAAATTAGTTGGGAGTTAGATAAATTGGTCAACAAAATTAAATTCAAGATTGACATAGCCAGCCTAAGTGGGAGATGCTTTATCCTATATTTTCCCTGGGTCGTTTTTATTCATCTTTTCACTGAGTAAAACTGAGTAAAAGCATCACTTTCTCCTGCCACAAAGCCAGAGTCACTCAAAAGTCACACAAATCCGTAGGTGATTAATAAAACCTCAAAAAGCTATCAAGGCCTGACAAGGTCCGAATCACATGAGCTTGGATTGGTGGCATTCTTCCTCAGGAACATTTTGTATAGTGCTAAGCTGTGTTCACTTCATACTGAAAGGGTCTTCAGGGAATGAAGTCTGTGAAAAACATAAAGTGGTGTTTCCCACAGAAAAAGCAAGCCACACCACTTGGGTGTCTTAGTCTGGGAGCAACTGCAATGCTGATTATGCTTAGGAGAGAAAGTACAGATTAAGGAGACTAAAAAGTAACCTAAAAGGTTCTGGAAGGAAGCCAGAAGTACTGTAACAAAGGGAAAGCAATCTGAAAACAATAATGTAACAAAACATCCCGCGGAAAGAAGCAAGGATGAATCTCCAGTCCATATGAATGCTAGATAGATGAAGTTATGTCCCAGCTACTGCCAGCACAAATATAATTTACGAAGCTTGACAGCTGCACAGCAATTAGGAGAGGAGCTTGTGTTTACTTGTGTTTAAAGGCAGAAGTGGTGAGTGGATTCCAGCAACATTATGACGCGTGTTGATAATTACGATATTATGCCATTGATTTGGTCTTCGGGTGTTTTTCAAATCAGGACTTGAGATCTCTTTGTTCTCCTGTGTAAAACTCAGCTTTGAGGTCATTCTTTGCCTTACACACCCTTGGCTGTTTATGAACATCCTCGCAAAACTCAAAGCCCGTTTCCCATTGAGGAAGACAAGAAACAGGTTGTGTCATTGTCTGGCTGAATTGATCTTCATAACTACATAATAATTCCAAAGAGAGGAATACTTACTATCTTGAAGTTTTATTGTTGTAAAAGCCTCATATCAACAATGAAAGGATATGCATGGTACCAGACATATGATTGAGGAGAATCTGCTTTTCATATTAAAGGAAAATGAATGAGAAAGACATCCATCTATTTGAAAGGAAACTTGGTAGAAGGTTCAATGGGGTACCCACCTACAATAAATGTTAAGGGCCATTTCTGCTATCTTGTCACCAAAATAGGTGGCTCCAGACGCCTATGTGTGACAGAGATCCCCTACTGAGATCTCAAAGGATGCCAAGCCAAGCCTTTTATGCTTTTGGCTTCAGGGTGAGGGGCAGCCTTTGGCATCCTAACCTGACATTTCCTTAAAGCTGCAGGCAACATATTCTCCTGTCCTGATCTTATGCATTGTTGCTCCTAGCTGTGGCTGCATTTTATTAGTTTAGACAGCACTCTGGGATCTTTCAGAATAAAAGGATCGTTATTGCAGAAGTTGGAAAAATGTCAGCAGAAAGGATGAAATATTGCCCCATGCCCTTGCCATACTGAACAGGGAATCTTTTCTTCCAGTGTTGGTTTAGGACTTAATCCTGCAAGGTCCTGTCTGTCAACAAATACAATCAGGTTTAAGAGCATGAATAACCATCCTAGAAATCACTGGAAACTATTTTGTTAGTGTAAAATTAAGCAAGTGCGGAAGTTCTCCAATAGACTTGGACCAGAGTACTCAGCACCCTGCAGAAATGATCCATTAGCTCTTAGAACCATTTATTGTGTCCAGAACAGCCATTCATTAGGGCTTTGTGCAGAGAGGTTGAATTTCACTCACTTGGAAGATATTCTTTCTAACCCCCTGAGACACACAGACTCTTTGGTTGATTTGGAAAACAAAATGATTAATGGCATTTTACAAGTTTTTCCACTAAACAGATTTCAGTTGAAATCTGTCACAAGTTAAAGAATTTGCAGGAATAGTGTCAATCTGATGACATAGTGGCAATAAATCCTATTGTACTGGATTACATTTTTACCCATTAAAATGCTTTGACCTATTGTCATCAAAGTAGAACCACATTCCACTGGCTGTTCAAAAGGTTCTGATTTCACTCTCGATTGTTACCAGGGAAACTGCACCTCAATCCAAAACTCTGCTGCACCAATCATTTAACTCAATTTGAACAGACTCATGTAGATAAAGGGAAGCACTAATTATTTATTTGCATTGAAAAAGTCTAAATCAAATCTTTCTGAGACCTGAATAACAGAAACTTATAGAAGTTATTTGAGGGTTACTTGGTTTTTTTGCATGAGGCACCAATTACCTCATTTCTTTGGGGAATAGCTAGCTGCGGAGACAAAATGCCATGAAGAGATTAATATTCTTAGCCTATCCAAAGCAAGAGTGCCCTAGAAATGTCACCACAGGCCACTCCTGGAAAGAGTTGTCACTCAGTTGTGGAAACCTAAACAGATTTTCATTAATAGTCAAACAGCTGGTTAAGGCTTGTGAGTGGAAATAGAAATGTTTGAATTTTCCCATTGAGATTTCTGGTGGAAAGTAGGCTGTGTTTTACGGCATCTACTTTTATATATATTAAGTGAATATCATCTCAGAATTGTCTTCATTTGCGTTATCTTTGAGTGGGAGAATGCCAGTTAGAAAATGTGCGTGTTCTCCCATAGCTGCTCAGGATCAGCATTTCCTGGACAGCAAAACGGGCCATCTGGCCATGTCAGAAATCAGGTCAGTAAAGTTACTTCAGGTCTGATCACTGCCAGGGTGCAGGCTTGCAAAGAAACAACAAGGTGAGCTGGTGCTGCAACACAGAATCAATACCCTGAAGTTGATATACACAAAATTAGGTGCCAGTTTGAAAACAGTTTGAGAGAGAACATTTTTAAAAGAACTGGAGATCCTTTGTGTTCGAAGTTGCCTCAGGAATGGAGACGCCTTTAGTTCTTATACATGGAAAATTTCCAGCTAGTTTTACTCTTTTTTCCAGATGAGTCTTCATTTCACACCGCCTAGTGAATCCCTGTCTTGGTTTTCCTTTGGGGTGCCGGAAAACTTGTCTGAAAAATAGTTGTTCACTGAAATTAACTCTATTCAGTTTGTTTCCCAGACTGTTGATTTTTATCAAATGTCAATTCTTAGTTCTTCTCAGGCTAGTATTGACCTACTATCCTCTACCATGTTGACAGCAAAGAGAAACCAAAAATTCAATGCTTCCTCAGCTGAATCTTTCCACAGGAAATTAAGGGCTGAAACACCCTTCACTCTTCCAGTTCTCCAATTCAGCATGTCACCACAAATAACATGTGAGTAGCTGGAGCATATTCTTCCCCGTCTGCACTCTCAAAACATGGATTTAACTGCTTTAAAAAGAGCAACCAGTGCTACTATCATGACTGCACACTACAAAAAATGAACAGTTCCTTGTGAAAAGCAGCACAATGGCTTCTTGGGTTACAGCATTGCTTCCTGCCAGACAGGACAGACAACTAGTCTGCTTTTACAATATGAGATGAAAAGATGAAGAGCCAAATCAAGCTCTTCTCCCAATTTACAAAGCAAACAGAAAAGAAATCTGAGGTTGTTTTTGTTTGTTTGGCTGTTTGTTTTTATCATATGGCATTTTAATTGCACATAGGTTACTGGAAACGGATGTTCTGTTACCAAACATTCTCACCAAAAGCTCATGGTGAGAATATTGGGCAAGAAAGGTAACTAATAAAAGAAAGAAGGGCAAGGCATCAGCCAATCTAGAGCATCTTATTCACGTCTGAGAATACTGAGCGAGGTAAATTAGCAGTGTCCTGTTGAAAGGCAGAAACTTTCTCAGTATGAAGTGTTTTCCAACTGATCTTCCCAAGAACAATTCAGAACCTCTTCTGGCAGAAGGGTTTCTCAGATTTCAACCTTTTTGTCTGGTAACACTTCCTTTGCAAAAGTTTGTTTCTTTAGAAACAGTTTCCTGAACAAATGACTGATACATCAGTCCCTGCTCTTTCTGCCTCCAGAACAACAGATACAGAAATCTTGGTAAGAACTTAACTTGTATTTCTGACATTTCTTCCCTTCTGTTGCAGTGCTGAGTTGTTACAGCTACACTAATGAAACCCATCTAAAATATGGATTGCCTGGACACTGCCTGAATTTAGCAAGTTTGCAGCTGGTTAACTCTGATTGATCAACTGACATTTGCTAAGCAGTGCTAAATCATTTATCATCGCGTACGATAATCTTGCATTTGACAGTACATAGATCAATTGTCTGATCTCTAGGGAGCTTGGCTCACTTAGTAGTGCCAATCTTCTTGCATCAGTACAGTCACACCCTTTCAAAAGCAGTAATGAAACAAGTGCATCGGAGTGTTTGCCCCCATTTCAAAAATGGCCCTCAGCATTGTAGAATATGTCATGTAGATGCCCCAAGCCTTCTTTGCATTGCTTTAAATCATGTAAACAAAAGGAAACGAGAAGGGAAGGGAAGGGAAGGGAAGGGAAGGGAAGGGAAGGGAAGGGAAGGGAAGGGAAGGGAAGGGAAGGGAAGGGAAGAGAAGAGAAGAGAAGAGAAGAGAAGAGAAGAGAAGAGAAGAGAAGAGAAGAGAAGAGAAGAGAAGAGAAGAGAAGAGAAGAGAAGAGAAGAGAAGAGAAGAGAAAAGAGAAGAGAAGAGAAGAGAAGAGAAGAGAAGAGAAGAGAAGAGAAGAGAAGAGAGAAGAGAAGAGAAGAGAAAAGCAAAAAGAAGATGCAGATGTGCTGTGAGGCTAGTTAGTGAAGTCTTTGCAGATCATGAAAGCTAAAGAATTTTCCTCCTTTCCTTCTTTCAGTGACTAACTTCTGTTACTGTAACTAGCAGTAGGAAAGTTTATCCCCACCAAAACTGAAGCATTCGCTTCCTCTTCTCCATCTCCTACAGTCACTTGAAAAAGTACTTCCCTCTCCATTCTGGCCTTGGCAGGAAAGCTTATAATAATAATACAAAAAACACTATCCATAAAAGAATTTCTTTTGTATATTTAAAGCTTATAGTCTCACTCTGTATCACCATCCCCAGGGGGAATGAGTCAGGGGTAATAAGAAACACCAGCTCAAAGTTCCCAGGAGACCATGCTACCAGAAGAAAGGAAGGTGATATAACACAAGGACATTGCAAGCTTTTTTATAGTAACGGTCATATGGACAGACCACCTCACAGACCCTCTCTAATCTGGATCACCTCTGTCTTCTTCCCAGGCTCACAGCTCTGTTGTAGTCACTGCCACGGGAGAAGAGATTCAATCCGACACTACGGCACAGGCACAAGTATTTGAGGAAGTTTAACAAGGAAGGTGCAGTAGCCAGTATTATGTAACCAAAGCCCTGGCAAGGGCACTGCAACCCATGCGGTGAGCAACATGACGATTGTATTGTCTTTGCCATCTTTCAACTTTTTCTGTCTGTTGGGTTATCTTCAGCAGGCATACCTGGGCAGTAGGAGTGAAAACCCTAAATACACAGTAAGGAAAGGAAATCCTGTCCACCAGTTTGCCTTCTATATGACATCCCCAGAGCCTCAGCCTACTTAGAAAGATATTACAGAGCTGTCAGTACAGTTTAAAATGTTTGTTCAGGATTTAGAAATATAGAAATAGGGGTACCTCTAAGCTGGATGAATGTAATTCTTCCTTTCTTACCTTTGTCTATGGATTTTCATGACATACTAAGGGTCAGAATCTCTCAGCAGACTCCTTACACATATACATTTGTGCACAAGTACACATTCACACAGGTCCTCATGCACAGACACTCAGATCTAACAAAATTGTGTCCATTCTTGTATTTCAGGCCTTCACTACTAGGCCCCCTCTACTACAAACAGTTCTACTACAAACTGGTTGCCCAGACCAGACTCATAAGGCAAGCTCTGGGGCAGAATGATTCTTCTGACTCACACTCATTTCAGCCAACATTTCTCACAGTCTGTAACCTTCAATTTCCTCTGGTATGAGCTGAAAGTGCCTCTGCTGGTCTGCCCTCCTAACTCAAGAATTCATGCGGGCAGTTTTGCTGCACCTTAGCTTTGTTCCTCCTCTGGTAATGACAAGTTGGATAAACCCCACCAGAAATGGACAGACAGGAATGGAGGAATGTAGGAACTGCCAAACTGGATCAGACCCACAGTCTGTCTAGTCTCGTATCCTGTCTCCACCAGTGGCTAATACCAAATGCTCCAGGAGAAGGTTTAAGAGCCCTGCCATAGGCAGCTTTGGAAGAATTTCCCTCCTCTAACAAGTTCTTATCCTCATCTTCAGTAATTACAGACTGGCTTCAGCCCTGAAATTACACAGCTTAATATCCTTCCCAAACATGTATTCATACAAGCACTAAAACTCTGCCTCTTTTTAATATTCAAATGAACTGAACTCTCCTTCTGAATTTCAGAGAGAGAAATCGTGTGTCCAAACAACAACTAACAAGCTGCCAGGTTACAATGCAAAACACACTTCCAGTTGAACAAGATAAACAGTATATTCCCATACAGGTTGTTTAGTTAGTTTAAAACTCTCTGAAGTAACAGAATTTCTCTTTACGTGTACACACACAGAGACAAGCATAATTAGGGAAATAAGAAATGGGCTTTACCTTAATGTCTGCTGAGATCTGAAAGAATCTCTGCTTCACTCCCTCCTTTCTTTTTCTCTGACTCTCTCCCTCTCTCTTGCATGGCTGGACTGACAGGTTGGCAGAACTGAGAACGACAGGTTGGGTTTGTTTTTTTAGGCACAACTCCTCCCCCTCTCAAAGAGAGAAAAAAATGCAAGACTGTTTGGGAAAAGTTCACAGAAAATCCCATCCTTTCAGCACATTAGAACTGACGAGAAATATGCTACATTTGGGAGCCCAGCAGTTTTCTGATTTTTTTCTCAAAAAGGCTCAAGGTCTACTTTGCAATAAGTATGAAGCAACCAGAGGATTTACACCAAGAACTAATTTGACCTCAAACCTTTCCCATTTCTCTGATAACTGATCCAACAGATAATTACAGCCCCTTTAAGGCAGCCTTGAGAAGAGGATTTTTGTAAAGTGGAAAGGGCTTTTTGCATGCAGCACAAATATCCTTGGGCCTTGGATTTTATCCTTGCATCCCACCACCACTATGTATTATAAAAGCCACCAGTAGATGTCTGAAGTCCTCATTTTTCCCCCAGAACCCTCTGCTGCTGCTAACCTGCCTGCACTCATAGCAGAAAGCAGGTTATTTTAATATCTTTTAAACTGTTTAATTTTAAACTGTTTTAAATTGTTCTCCTATTTTAAACTGTTCTACTCCATCCTCTAACTTGGTTGCATAGAGACCAGCTCGCCTTCTGTCACTGTCACCTGAAATGTGATAGTAATCCCAGAGAGCTGGGAGAGATCTTTAGCAGCCCACACTGGCCATAAAAATGAGGTGGGTGTAAAAAGAGGCATATGCAGTACAGAGCAATGCTATCAGTTGTGTGCTTCCACAGGCCTTCCCAGGTGTTCTGGCTCACCTAGACAAAATACATTCCTGGAAACTCCTGCTACTACAAAGTTTTTTAACTCAACCCATTAGAGAGTGTTACACACAAGATGCAGACAGTGATCTTACCCTCAGCCTATCAATAGGGCCTTCCGATTAGGGCTGTGTCAAATGAACTCTGCCTGCTCCTACTTCTGTGCACTGCTGCTGCTTGTGCCTGTGCCCGCCTGGCCACGGAGCTTTGCTACTGGGGTCCCATGGGCAGAAATTTTTCTTAATAAATGCTAAGAAAGAGGAGCCAAGAGGTTGGTGGCTGGTGATGAAACAACCTTTACACTTCCACTTTCCTGCAATCTGTCAAAAGAATTGAGAGGCAAGTCTCTTTTGTGCTCTAATACTTTTCCTAAGATGGCAGGTTGGGCACAAATCTGCAATTTCTATGGCCTGTTCTCTGCAGAGTAGCTGCCTCTTCCTTACCCCACTGTTTCAAGCAAACATACAGTAGGCTAATCACAGTAATCTGCATAAATTTGCATCACAGACTCCTTGAACAGAATCTATATCTCCTCTGGGTCAGATTTGCAGCTGGTTTATAACAATGAGGTTTCACAGACTTCATTTACCTGCGTCACTACGGCTGGCATTACAGTATTCGGTATGCTGATTAAGCAACAGCTCCGCAAAGCCATAGGTATTCTAAAACTTCTGGAAAAAAACAGCCAGTTTAGTTTAACATTATGGTGAACTAGATTAGTGAATTCAATGGATATCACACAAAGTAAGTATGATATCATATACAATAATGTCCAGTTCCACTTCTTGCTAGGTAAGCTTCTTCAGTATTTCCTATACCAGGGGAGGGCCATGTCTGTCTATTCCAGGACCGACTTCCATTCCTCCCCAGTCTCCTGCAGGATGCATTTTCTGTCTCTTCTATCAGGCAACTGTTCTCAATCGTGTTCAGCTCCCTACTTAAGATTTCCAGGGAGATAACACAAATGCTCAGAAATCTTTCCTGCCAGTGGAACAAGTTAACTGAATCCAGACAAAACTGGCCAAGGCCAGCACCAAAGTTCAGTGATAATGAATCATGGCTGAATGCACCAGTGCTTGCTGAGTGCCTCTATGAAGTGAGAAACTGTTCTTAAGGTTACAGCATGGTAATGGTCTTCATGTTTCTGCTTTAATTTCTAATACAGATGGGATGGGGATAAGAATGTATTAGCATTAAGTGCATGCCAGTCTCAGCATTACAGTATCAAAGGTAGATTTACTAGCAGAGAGATCCAGCTGTAGCTTGCTTTGGCACTGATATATAACAGTCTTCTCAGTCCTCCCTCCTCAGCATTATGAGACTGGAGATCCAGATCCCTCTAAAGATTTGCAACTTGCAGAATCCTTAAGGAGGCAGGGTAGATCCAAAGGGGTTTATGCTCTCTGCTGACCCGTTAGCTGCGCCAGCACCAAAGAGCCAGGAACTAAAACATGCCCAGTACAACACTCCTGCTTTACCTCTAGCATATTGACCCCACATGGGCTGGCCAGCCTGTGGGCTCCGGGAGGAGAAGAGAAGCTGAGCGGCATTGCAACAAGGGAGAATGTGCTATAGCTATAGCTTCCTGCTCAGAACCACACCAACTCTGTGATGCAAGCCTGGAGCGTGACGTGTTTGTGTGGCTAGGTTGTATCCACGCCAGGAGCTAAGGGTCCATACAAGCCAAGAGCTGGCTCTTAGTTCTTAGCAAACAGAGTTGCTATAAGAGCTTAAAATCAGTCAATAAATGCACTTCAATTAAGTACTACAGTCAGGTCAGTTTTCTTGTTTTTCCTGTTTAACTAGCAAGTTTCAAGACAGTCTAATAATGAACCCTCAGAGCACAGCTTATTACAGCATCAGAAAGATTGCAAAATTGCATACAACTTTGGTTTATTATACTCAATTAGTTACACTCCCTTTAAAAAAAAAAAAAAAAGAGGAAGAATCATGTCTCATAATGTAGGAACTTAATCCAAAATGTCTTGATGCCAATGACAAGATTCCCATGACTTTCAATCAACTACGGATTGAGAAAACTGATATAAATCTGGGATTTTCACATATTGCTACTGATGTTAGACTAGTGTTTCCCATTGATTTTCAGTTGGATTCTGTATGCCCTGCTCCCCTGTGCTGCTTTGAAAACATCTGTCTCAATGCATACAAACAGTCCTTTGTCTTTGCACGTTTCTTGGGCAGGTATAGCTGAGCAGATAGCAATCACACTGGAGCCATCTATGTATTGCAAAGGGGGAAAGGGGAAAAAACCGCCACATTTCAATTCCCAGCTTTTAGCCTTTGGGAGTGTGGATCACTCAAGCAGCCTTGCAGTGGTCACTGATCTACACTGATTACCTCAAACCCCAGCAACAACTTGCATAATCCAGGCTGCCTTTTTTGAACTGGCTGAGTCTGTTGGTCTAAATTTCCACCCATTCAAAGTTCAAACTCTCTTTTTACTACCTATAAACTGCAGGTGCTTAAAGTTTGATAGGGAGGTGAGAAGCCCCCTGCACAGAAGAGCAGCAAATGGGACAAGGTATGCTATCTGCAGTGCATACAGATTGGTGGTCCCATGAAAATCTGCACAAAAGTTCCTGTTCGCTTAGAAGGCACAGATAAGCCATGTGGATGTCACGGACCCCCTGGCACCTCTGAGACGACATTTAGACTATTGGGAGCTCCAGAAGGGCTCTAGCCCTTTTACATGTGCTATTGCACAGGGAGGATATTTCAGTCTGGGGACTGAATAATTCACCAAGAAATCAGCTGGCCAGTGTGGAAATAATTTTAAATGAACTGAGCCCTTAGGTATTACATTAACTGGATCTCTAGGGAAGGATGTGGATTATTGCAGCTGAATAGAGCCCTTATTTATCAGATGGAAAAGGTTAATGTCATTTCCTTTCCTTTCCTCCATGGTTTTTCTTACCACATCGCCATTTATGGATAGCATGAGGTGCAGACAGTGTAAGAACATGTGCTTGATTGTTTAAATGACCAGAGCTGTTACTTTAATGGGGGGGAGGGGGTAAGAAATTAGGATTTCTTCTGGTTTCCTGGGGGGAATTACAGGGCTAGGAAACATAAAACACTGAAGAAAGGAAATGGGCTTGTGGAGCACCTGGTCTTTGATTTGACATCCAAGAGTACCTAACTGAACGAGGGAATTTTTGCATTCTCATCTACTGTGTGTGCATAATAAGAACCAGGATCAAACTAATCTAATATCCTTATTTCATACTTTATAAAGAAAGAGTGCATTAAGAAAGGTCATTTTTTTTTACTCCTTAATGAAGTTTAAATACAGTTAAATTAAGTTCTACTAACAAAGAGTCTATGCTTTTTTCTAATTTGACTCTGGAGTCTCAATAGCTGTTGACCTAAAGATAAATATCAGAGCAGTTCAGCTATCTATTATATGCTTTACTAATGATGTCAACAAGGCAATTCTAATACCAGCTACGGAGACAATTTACATGGCAATACGACTGAGAGCAGTGAAAGCTCAGATTAAGAGAAGAAAACTCTTTTTGCGGTAAAAGACTCAAGAGACCTAAGTTTATTTCCCTGTCTCTAGCACAGTATATCCTCAGGTAAGCCCCTTAGGGATATCCTCCTAGTGTAGTAACAAAGATGGACCTAAACCACACTGTCTGTTGTCAAAGTTCAAGAGAAGAATGATCACTTCTGACCACTTGGGAATTCAAGGATGCCAGGAACTGGCTCCCTGTATGAGTCAATGGAGAAAGATGAGTATGGCATTTGTGTTAGGCTTCTGAGTACAGCCCTTCCTTCTTCTCAGTGTCTAGAGGTATTCAGATCACTCAGCATAGGTGTCATGCATATTTCTCCTTGCCATGCCATAGACAATAGATGGTTTGAGTTCCTCTTGTTTCCAGAGCCATCAGTAGAACTTAACTCCATGGCAGGCCCCATAAGAAGACATCTGAATACAGCTGTCGATCTCTCTGACTACACAGAACTACAAGATGTGAAATTGCCTCCTAGCTTCGAGGTCCAGCTGCTTCCTCCCCCTGAATCCAACTCCATGTTGGAGCAAAACTCAGGCACGCACCTCTCCTCTCTCCACATCCGACTATCCATGGAAAGAAATCCAGACTGAAGGGATGATGAGGGTCAGGACCTTTGTGTATTTTCTGGATGATTCAGAGGTAACCTTTCTGCCCCAGCTTCCCATCTGCGAAACTGAGTCACCTTACCTTGCAGAGGTGTCTTGAGGACAAAAAATGAATATTTGGGGGCACTGCAATGGGGATAGCTAATTCCAGCTCTGAATGAAATGAGGAGAAAGATGCCCATTGACTTATATGGGATTTAGAATGAGCTCTTATTCATTTTACATTAGCCACCGAACAGCCATTTGAGGATAGCAGTGAATAACTATTAATACTTGTGCAGTTAAACAATCAGCATCTAAGTTATAATGGAGTAAATTAATGTATGTATCTAAGGCAACCACAGTGTGACTATTGAGTTGGCTTTATGAAGTGAGTATTTGCAGAATATGAAAAGAAGCACATGTAAAAGCTGGGTGCATCTGTTCTGATTTTTTTTTTTTTTGCCCATAAAGGAACAGCTTTCCTGGACAACCAACCAGCAAAATATTATAGCAAACAGTCTTTCACATAAAGCCAACCTTGACTTTGTTATAATTGCTATGTAAATATAATCCTACTCATCAATTAAATGCTACTCTCCTGGGCTGGAACATTATACATGTTCATTAAGATGGAATCCCTGTCAATTCAGTTTGCTAACTCAGTATTCATGTGCATTAGCCTTGGAAAAGAGAATGTGATTGCTTGAATAAATTCAGCCACTACCTCCTGCATCCCTGTATCAGTTGACACGCGTCAGTCTGACTGTAATATGGGTTCAGAAATACATTGCCATGGAAATCCTAAATATTCAGTTCTTGGCAGGGGAATTCAAATGGGATACCTGATAAATAGAAATAGCCCACGCCTTGCCAACTGCATAGCTAACCCCTTGGTCTTAAGATGTTACTGAGAATCAGGAAGTCATTTTTTTTCCAAAGTACCTGAAGAAGAAAAAGTCTTAATTTTCACTAACATTTGTACTTCCAGGTCCCAGATTCCTTAGTGAGTCAGGAAATCTCTCCCAGAACTTCCCATTGCATAAGTACAGTCTCTCCAGTGGGGTTACATTATTTTTGAGCTGTCCGGATCCAGCCAGTTCAACAGGCCAGAGGGTAATTGTTAATGGTCTCTGACCGCTTAGGTATTGCTACTCAGCAGTAGCCCTTGCACTCAGGATGACCTATGCTTTCCGTCCATGCACACCACCCACATGGGGCCAGCCAGTGTCTGACCCCTTGTTTTATGGTTATTGTTCCGTGTGACTGAACATTCTTAATAATTCAGCACGGTTATATAGCTTTGCTGTTTCCTAAGCATAGTTGCAAACTTTACAACCCAAAACACAACCCATAAATAGACTTCCCTCTCGGGCAGAATCCAGCAGCTGTTTAACAACATACAACATCCCCCTGCAGCAGTTTAGCACAAGAAGTAATGTGTGTCATACCTAATTAAGCTGTAGGCAATTCAGGCTGCAGACCAATTCTTTGCTCTGTGTTGGTAAAGCAGCACAACAGATCATTACTCGGGGCATTAAGTACTACTGAAATATTTAAAATGTCTGTAACTGTTACTGGGGAGGAGAAATTAAGTTCCATGGAGCATAGTAGACATTGTCCATAGACATTGAGGTGCTGGAGCGTGTCCAAAGAAGAGCAATGAAGCTGGTGAAGGGTCTAGAGCACAAGTCCTATGAGGAGTGGCTGAGGAAACTGGGGTTGTTTAGCCTGGAGAAAAGGAGCCTCAGGGGAGACCTCATCGCTCTCTACAACTACCTGAAAGGAGGTTGTAGCGAGGTGGGTGTCGGTCTCTTCTCCCAAGTTACAAGTGATAGGACAAGAGGAAATGGCCTCAAGTTGCACCAGGGGAGGTTTAGATTGAATATTAGGAAAATTTTTTTCACCAAAAGGGTTGTCAAGCATTGGAACAGGCTGCCCAGGGAAGCGGTTGAGTCGCCATCCCTGCAGGTATTTAAAAGACGTGTAGATGTGGCACTTAGGGACATGGTTTAGTGGTGGACTTGGCAGTGTTAGGTTTACGGTTGGACTCGATGCTCTTCAAGCTCTTTTCCAACCTAAAGGATTCTATGATTCTATAGTAAAGCAAGCTTTGGGGCAGGAACACAGTTTCGAACAACTTTTCTTCCAGAAAGCGCTGTAAAAGCACTTTGACACCTCCTCCCTTTTTCTTCCCATTTGCAAAATGACTCGAAAACATCAGGAGCGCTCCCGAGAGGGACAGGCAGCGTCTTGGCAGGGGAGCGAGCGGGGCGGAGGCGCCGAGGGCGGCGGGCCGGGGGCGGGCGCGGGGTGGGCGCTATCCCTTCAGCACCACGGCCGCCGGCGGCCGAGCCCCGGCACGGCGCGGGGTGGGTCTCCCCCCGGCCCGGAGCGGGGTGGGTCTCCCCCCGGCCCGGAGCAGCGCAGCCCTGAGCGGGAGGGATGACAAAGCACGGACGAGGCCATTCAGCAAGCCTGCCGGCCTCCTTGAGGGTATTAGTTACCGGCTTTAGAACTCAGCCTGTTCCAGCTATTATCTCAAACCTTCAACCTGAGCGCGCTTCCTGACGCTGGGATCTGCCGTACGCTGCCCGCTCACACGGAGCGGGATTATCTCATTCTTCTGCGGTGGAGAGGAAAGAAAAGAAGAAAATGCCCTTCTCTCGTTTTAGGTTTCATAGGATTTTGTACTGGAAAACCAATTAACCTAAGAGGATTTTCTGAATTTGAGCTAGGAACAAAAGACAAGGTGAAAGCGTCTGAATTTTGAAAATGTGCCAAAGTCCCAAACTAGCAAATCCTTTTTCTGAACGTTGTCTTCCCTTTCATCAGCACTGAAAGAATATAGAGAAAATGTGCTTTTTTTTTCTTTTGAGTGAACAAAAAAGATTCTCTAAAACTATTTTCAGTAAAATATTGATTGTGCTTTCTCCTCTTCTCAAAAAATGTTTCTGTACATAGAATTATGCCAGAAGAAAACTAAGCGACCATGCAATCTGTGGACTTGATCTGGTAATTTAGATGAAACCATCAGTTGGGTTAATGAAGGTTAGAACTTCATTTTTATTTAGTCGGAAGGCAGAACTAAGACATACATCTCTGCCATTCTCTTGAACATTAGTAATTTCATTTTTGGCTGAGACTGTTTCATACTCCACTATTGCAAAATAATCTGCCTACCGACTAAATAAAGTTAGTTCATTGCATGCTTGTTCGTTGCTTCCAGTTGGGTCTGGAGGGAGGAAACAGCTGTCTTTAGAATTGAGCAAATACCTGGGAATTTAATAGCCTCCTATATTGACATGCAAAAATATGACAGCAAAAATATTTGGTACACTTATTTTCAGGTGAGAATTTTTCCATCAAAGACAGAGAATGTTAAGTTTCTGTTCAAAATCAGGACCTCCATAGTATCCCAGTTTTCTGTGTTATATATTTAAAACATATTCATAGCTGGCCAGAAGAAACATTGAAAAGAAATGCTTCTGCTTCTGTTGAGAGAGGAAATTTCTAAACACTGGTGGAAAAGTTTACTTAAAGGAGTGGATTTCTTTTCCTCTAATAGAGTTCGTCATTTACATTTGGCAACTTTCATGCCTTTGTGCTGAACAAAGCAAAGAATTGTGCAGAGCAGATTAAGAATTAAAAAAAAACTGCACCAAGAAGGGCTGTGAAACAGGAGTAGGAAAATATCTTGTCAGACAAACCACTCTCACATCATGCACGCATACAAGCTAAACGTTTCAGATACAACCATCCCATCTTCCTGTACATTACAAAGTATTGTTCTGAGGATCTATAATGTACAATACTGCAGAGCATGGATTGCACCAGTGTTGTATATTCTGTAAATTCCAGTGGCTTTCAAAAGCGTGTGAAATAATCTTATGTGCAGTCACTGGTTCGTATGTTATTTACTTTGTGTTTCAAAATATAAGAACAATATAATGCTTTGTTGGCTTAGTGGTGGAAATTGATTTGAGTTATCAAGTGTGGTATTGGAAAAGTCTAAGGTGCCCTTACTGAATGCTTGCTCCTTGTGTTTGAACCAGAAACGCACTATCTTCTTGACCTGGTGTTACCAATCACAGCCTGTGTGCTTGGTTCTGATTGCTATAAAAAGTAAACAGATACAGTTTAGATTGCAGAATCTACCTCTCCTTCCCTAACACTTATTACTTTTCCTGCTTTCCACCGCCCCAGAGTTTTCTTAGGTGCTTCATCCTTTGACTCAAATGAGGAATGCTACTATATGTCTTCTCAAAAGATTTTTTTGCAAAGCTGAGAGATCCTACGCAGCTCTGACAGCACAGCGAGAACTGAATTGCCAGCAGAGGGGGAGAGTTAGAGAGACGTTGTGATTTGATCTAAGATCCCCTGAAGTCAGTGGAGGTATTCTCACTGACTGTCAATAAAGAGAAGGAAAAAGCTTCCACTAGAGACGTTTGTGTGATATTTTCTCCAATTCACGTTTCCTATCCATAACACCAGTTTCCCTTGCTGTTTACAGTAAAGAGTGTTCATCACTTTTTCTGTGCAATAAAAAAAAGCTCTGGAAAATGCAAGGCCACATATGGTCTCACGAATAATGATTAAGATGAAAAAAAATCCTCCTTGACCAGAACGAAAAGGCACTGAGCGGCTTTAAGCAGCGAATGCCGTATGCCAACCCCTCATGCCCCTAATAAATCTGCATTTGATCGTGCGCTGTAAGTCCTTAAGCACATTGCAGAAATGGGGCAAATCCTCTTTTGGAATTTACTGACTTAAAAAAATGAAAAGCAACATAATTCCATTTATTTTAACATCATTAGATTCTGAAAAAGAAGCCCTGATCATATCATGGGATAGTGTTATTGTTATTTCTATGATTACCACTGCATTTTAACACTTGACACTGCACACTGCTGCTAGCCAATTCAGTCTTCTGCTGTGGAGTTATACAGGGGATGAGAAGCAGGTTAAGAGCTGGAGTGAGGCACAAAAAGCAGTTACTGCTTTGCACTTGTTTCCCCAAGAGAGTCTAATCTATTTATTGTCAGAATAATGCCACTGAGCCTGGATGGGGCAGTGGTGCTGGAGAAGGATGCTTTTCTGCTTTCCGTTTGTATGTCTCTGAAGCATGACAAGGTGGTATCCTACGTATCCTATCCTATCATTTAGTATCACCAGAATGGTTTTAGAACTGGCTCCTAGCATTGAACTAACAAAAATCCCAACAAAACAACCAACCAAAACCCCAAAACTAAAAACCAACCGACCAGTGAACCAAAACCCCTACAGGGTTCAAAGTCTTGTTGGACTGGGATTCTTGGTGCTGGCTCTGTCACACCAGCAGAGCCAAAAGTTAACGCAGGCACAAGCTTGTCTGCTTTTAATACAGGCAATATAGAATTTAGCCACTTCTCATTTCCCACATTCTCCTCTGGAACAGCCCTCAGGTAAGTTCCTTATCCACTTTTTTCTTTAACCACTTCAGTTCTGAAGCTGAGTTGAGGCAGCTCTACTGGCCTAAGCAATTAGCCACGAGAAAGCAATGAAGATCTTCCCTGGTTCCTTTCTGATGTGTGTTTGCTTTCACCAACAGGCATAGTGTCCTTTAAGTCCTATGAGAATTCCAGTTCTCACTGGTCCATTGGCTCCTTGGCTTCTTGTCAAGCCCTTCATCTTCAAAGCACTCCATCCCCTTTTGATGCCAGCGTCTTTATTTGCATTTTGTAGCACCCAGAACAAGCTAGGCAAATACGTTTGAAGTCCAACATATGCTTTGTAGAATTGCCAGATTGGAAAAAAAAATGCTCAGGAAATGGAGAAATCCATGGACCCTTAACAAATATTAAACTCCTGACAAAAAAGAAGGCAAATTCATCCTCTGCTGACCTAGGTCACCTTTGAACAGACACAAGGTTCTTTATCAACTTGCCAATTCTCCCATTCTTTTAGAGAACGGATTTGTGTTTTGTTGTGCTTTCTTTGCTTGTTTATCTCTTAATCTTTGAGTAAATTGCAAAATCTGAATTCAGCCATTGTAGAAACAGGTTCAAAGCTTTGCAACTGACTTCCCACTTCACAACCAAGGTGCCAGTCTCTTGAAATTCATGCAACTCTTCATTTACTTTTTCTGTCTTATGATTTAGATTTTCATAGTCACGTGGGCCTGTATTCTGACATCCTCCCAATACATACTAATTTATTCCACCAATACTCTCATTCATTTCAGTATTCTTCAGTGGGAGGAAGGTGACAGAATCTAGCTATACGTGATAGATGTTTTGGAAATATCTGTTAGTAACATTATCATCCCTGCATCATCCCTTGCTTATGGCGGCTAAATAAACAGCTGGATCTGATCAAAACACGGAATAGCAGAGTCTTTTTCCTGATCTAATAGGCTTACAAGAATCAGAGATGTGTGAACTACTCCCAAACAGCTATTTATGGTTTCTTTTCAGGAACTATGAAGACGGTGTGTCTTCACAGCACTTAGTGATCATGCCACCTTCACATTTCATAATGTGCCTGCAAACCTTTGCTCACAGATTCCTAAGTATTTACAGGCCAAATACTTTGATTGCCAATATAGCTCAAAGATAATATAAAGGAACTGTTCTACTCTGAGGGCAGCACATGCCATGTTGCAAATGCTGCTGTAATATAAATCAAAATGCAAACAGTGTAGCTGCAGTGCCCTTAGAAATCTCCTCTCCAGTGGCACTCAATAGTTTTGGACATGCTTATCCTCACAAGGCAGCACACACGCAGAAGTACAGAGAGGAGATTGCACCTGGGTCTTCTTAAAGACTGTACTGGGGCTGAGATGTTGTCTGCTTAGATGGAGACCACACCTGACTTACAGGATTTATTCATGGAGTAAAATGGTCTTCTGAGCAGCTGGAAACAGGAACAATTTGGTTCTTCTTTTACTGAAGTCTGTAAAACCCATTTCTATTAAAACGTTATTGTTTCTAAAACTGTGTAATATTTATCTAATATGTAATTATATGACACAATAAACAGCTACTTTTTGAATGTCTTTTAAGTACTTGTTTTAACTTCCACTCTTGATCTTCACTCAGATTTCCTTTGATGCATTACTATGGCTAAAGTTCAATTATATAATTTTCCATGTAAATTTATGTCAGACAAATAAAAAGAAGAGTTGAGCAAGTGAATCCTCTCTGCAAACCAATTTTGAGCCACCACACAGCATACACAGATATTTAACATTATTTTAAAACAAGTATTCACACCGTATTGACAGTAACCAGAACAATTGTGGTACAAGTGTCCTAGTCATTTCTGTACTGTGCTGATGGGTGCCTGCCTCACCAAGAAGCTTTCTTCTAGAATTCACAGCTTACCCTAGAGAACAGAAAAATTCAAGGGTGCAGGATGTATGCAAAACAAATGGTACAGCTGGTTTGTGTGAGCTTAGTGAAAGGACTGATGTAAATTCAGATCTTCATAGCGCAGTCATGCCTCTCCACAGGGAGAAGAGGCAGACCTTTTCAGACTTGAGCAGTACAGAAAACAATTAGGAGGAAAACAATAGTTACAAAGGTAAGGCTATTGGTGTGAAGAACAGAGCGATGGAAAGCAGCGTGTGTGTACCCGTGAGTATGTGAATGTCTGAACAAATTCACCGTGCACACTCTTATACTATATATATAGATACTTTTTCAATTTGTGATTGCATCTAGTGATTTAGTTTAAAAAAGACACAATTAAACAATGCTTGCTATTGACAGGTTGTTCTGCCCTAACAGAAATGCAGAACACAGAAATGTGCAACTGCTTTCCCATGTATAGGTATGGAAACAATACAAAAGATACTTTACCTTTGCTCATGCCTCCATGAGGAAGTTGTTTAAGGGTCCTTTGTTTCTTATGTGCCAGCAGCTGTGCAACTGTAAAGAAAAACAGGGGTTAGGTTAATAATAAAGAAAGGTACAAGCCCTAGACTCCAAAGACTCGAGTTAAACATTTACTGCAGTTTGTTCTTGTGAGCAAACTCAGAGGGTCTGCTTTGCTAACTGCTGGCATCTTGAGAAACAGGTGACAGCCAACCTGCTGCTTGCCCAGCTACTTCCCTGTCTGCAGCTCAGACACACACAGCAGAAAGCTGAAGTCACCTGTGCACATCTAGGCTAGGATTTAAAAGAGAAGGAGCAAGGAAATTCTCCCACGTAAGAAAAGCCCTTCACAATTCAGACGGTACTTCAAATATTTACACATGGGATTGGATTTCAAATTACCCACTGATATACCACTTTAGAATAAACAGGTTCAAGTTTATACTTACATTCCATTTTATTTGTTCGGGGTTTTTTTTTTCCACAGAAAGTCTTTTGTTTCTATATTAGCATAAGGCTAAGGTAAAGACTTCCAGTCTACACAAGAAGTGCAATCTCCTTTTCTATCAGAGTCACAGGGCAGGTAGCATTACGTGTCAGCTCCTGCTAGGCAGATACCTGGAAAAAGGTGAGGGTGGAGTGCAGCCTTCATCCCTGCTCAGAAGCTCTGCTGCTTCAGGACCTTTCAGAAAGCGTATTAGCTACTGCTTTTCACTTTTCACAACATTATGTTCAGGTTGTTCATTTAGGCACTTGAAGATGTATTTAGGCACTTAAAGATGAATTTAGACACTTAAGGATGAATTTAGGCCATCTGAATTTCTAGGTATGGTTCTGTACCATGTAAGGTCAGGAGCAGACCAGAATGCAATCCCCGCACAGAGACCCTGTCCATTTCTGAACTTTATGTATGAAATGAACCTGTTACAAAACCAAACCAACAGCAAACCATAAGGTCTAAAGAGAGAAATGAGTTGGTGCAAGGTGGTATGAGGTTTCTCCAGCTCACACAGCTAGCCATCAGCGAGAGTCAGTTATGCTAACTCACATTAATCTTGGGTTTGCTGAATCAATCTCACCTTATCTTGTGTTTGGATACAAGAAAGCAGGCTCATTTCTTTCAGTGACAGCTCTGTTCTCCAGAACTGTACTCCAATAGCTGAGGTACTAGGCTATGACTCAGGAGAGACGAGTATAATTCCTAGCTCAACTCCCAAGCAGCTATACGACTTAGGGCAAAATGCCCTTTGTCTGTCTGGTCTATTTAGACTACAGGCTCTTTGAGGTAAGACCAGCCTCTGACTGGATATTTGTACAGCACCTAATACAATGGAAATCCAGTTTCAGTTTGGTAGTTCTGTAATACAAATTAATAACAATAACTAGACTTGACTGCTTGACAAAAAGCAAATAGTTCGGAAAAAGCTGTCTTAAATCTTTCTATCCCACTTCCCCAGACCAAAAAAAATCTACAAATGTTATTTCTTTTGGCAGCTGAAACCTAATCCTACCTTGGTTAGCATAACAGAGAGAACAGGAAGTGCTGTGAAGGAATTTTTCATTCCCTGGGACGTCTTTGATCCCCCTCCCCTCCCTTTTCCTATCAGGTAATTTTCAAACCTTGATGTTTCCAGTTAGTCTATGTATCTTCTTGTTTTGTCTACTTCGGTCAAGCGTTATTTAACTTCCATTTCATGGATGAAAAACTGGTCTGCGTTTAGACTTTGCTGTTGTGTAAGCCGGAACCTGAGACCTTCAGGATCCCAAAAGGGAATACAGCTAAAATTCACAGCCCTTGCTGGTGGAAAACGAATCATTACTTTGCTTTAACACAGACAAGGTGCATTCATACATTACATAAATGCTAAACAAATCATTTAATCATTTTCTGTTGCAGCCACCACTTTTTGTCACTTAGAGTTAGTGTCTCAGTTCAACTTTCCAACATATGGAGGAAATTTTTTCCCCATTATACATCTTGATTTATGCTCATCTAAAATGTGCAAAGCTCAAAACAAATTAATGTCTGTTTAATATTTGGGGTTCTGAAGGAATGTGTTGACCCTTATTTCAGTCCCACATGGAATGCAAGACTGCATCTCATGTGGGTAAGCTTTTGACAATAAAACAAGTAATAATTAAAATATGCATGACCCTCAAAGGGCTTCATTACCACAAACTGCTGAGTGCAGCCTCATGCTTGTAGCAAAGACAAGTCTGTAGCACTACAAAGCAGGAGATGACAACACACGCAAGATAAAAATGAAAACAAGATCGTCTTGGAGTAGATAATACAACATCCCCTTTGCCTGCAGATGAATGTTTCCGTCACACAAGCTGGAGCTTCAGTAGCATGTGCAAAGCACACCACTTGGAACTGAAGCAGCTGCATATGTACTGTCTTTTTTCCCTCGGCTCTTCCTGCTTTGAACCAATCACCGTTTGCCCTGCCTGATGATTGTAGCATGCTGCATTTCTTTTTAGCCTCGATCTGTTCAGATGGTCCTTCTTTTTCTACTTACTCTCTTCTTTACTTCAGTTGCCACTGGCATTGTCTGCACCTTCAGGTTACCAAAGTTCCTTAGAAGTCAATAGGAGTAAAGGCAATAGCCTGCTGTAGAAATTACTGTGACTGTTCAAACAGTTCCATGACCGTCTTACAGCTGCTCCTGGTGAAATACACTTGTCAGTGGCAGTGATGGGGTTAGCTGCAGCAATGACAGAGCGTCTATCATCCATCAGATGGAAGATATCATCTGTCATCTACGTCAAGGTAGGCTCAAAAATATCTGTTCCCTAGGCGGGATTCAGCTCCTGATTAACAAAATATCTTACAGTCCCACAACTCCATGTATTCCACCCTGTAGTAAGAATACTTAGTCCCATTTTATGGCTAGCAAAATGGGGTGCAAAGTCAACAAATTACTTCAATCAGTATAATTCTACTTCACTCAAGAAAAAAAAATCAAGCAAAATACAATCCGACAGGGGAATTTCAATTAACTGATTTTTTTACTCACACAGACACAAATCTTGGTTTCAGGACACTGCTATTGTGATAGTCCTCAGTGGAATAGCAGATGTATCCATAAATCCTTGTACCCAGTCCCATACTACATAAGGCCCCCTTATATCTTTTTTTTCCTAAAGCATAATATAGCTAACATTTACTGCTAACTATTGTGCATGCTTCCAATTTTCTGATAGAATGACTAACAGTAATTCTCCTTGGTAATAATGAAGAAACATTGCTTGCACTGGTAAATAATGCATGATAATCAACAGTGGTTTTGTCACTGATTCCTTTATTTGCAAAGCTGTCTATAATTGGAAGCCACTGGAACAGATACCAACTTGCTTACATGGTTATTACTACTGCCTGCAGCACTGTCAAAAGAAAGATGCCAACAGAACGGAAGTTAGACTCAAGTCTTTTGTGTCTTTTTCCCCTTCTCCTTTTTCTTCTTTGCCCAGAGATGGCCAACATTGCTCCTTCCTTCTCTTCTCTGAGACAAGTTACAATAAAAGCTACAAAAAGTGACTGGAAGGCAGAGTAAATATATAATTTCCCTCCTCTTTATGGCTTGAACTTGTGAAAATCCAGGAACACTTTTATTATTATTCCATGTTCTAATAGCCTGCACATGGAGGTAGATTCTAGGCCATTATTGACTTCACTGGTCCTGAAACAAGGACATTGCTCAGAGCTCCATTTACAAAATGTATATACCACTGTTCTGCACTCTTGCTTCCAGCTATTTATAACTCCCCAGTGCCTTGGAGCAAACAGCTGGGGAATGAGTTAGGCACTCAATGACACTCTTAGGACTCAATGGCACTATGCTTTTCTTTTCCATTTTTTCCCTTTTAAAATTGAATTCTTTTCAGCATTAGCAGAATAAGACAGGCAAACAAAGTGTGCACAGAATGAGACAGTACAAAGGCAGTCGATACCACCAGCCTGATGGTGCTTGTTTGCCACCGCCTGTAAGTACAGATGCTGTGGAGATGCATAGCGTAAATAGGAGCTTGTGCCTCGAGGATCAGTGTGCACTGACTATGCACCAACCTTTAAGTGTGTGGAATGGGCTGTGCCTGGCAATGACCCACCTTTTTTTCAAGCCCTTCTGGGGTGGTGGTTGCTAAACGGGCTTATACAGGCCGGAACTGCTCTTAATTTTATGTGGATGACTCTGCCTCATCAACCTGTGCAAGAGCCAAGGACACGTTAGGTTACTTCCTACTTATCTAGCACAAGGACGGAAGAAGAAATTATAGACTGCGACTTCCATTGTTGCAGGATGTAACAAGAGAAGGACGGACTTATCTTGCTGCAAACAGAGGAAATTAAATGGAGATGTGCATCCTTTTTTTTTTTTTATATTAAAGAGTTCATTTGCAACCATCTTAGAAAGATTTTCTCCCATTCTCAAACACAGACATCTCCTTGGGCTTTCAAGGCTGTGAGAGAAAGGGAGGAGATCAGAACAGGTTTTTTATTTTTTTTTAAGTGAAGTAATAAGCCTGGGAAACATAATCACTTGCTGCCTTTGCTTTGCAGCATTTCTAGGATAACATGGCAGACCCTTCTGATGCACAGTACCACTGTCCTGCAGGTCTCAGTGTTTCATGGGAGCTTACACATACCCTGCTGTGTTTCTGGGCCAGTATTCCTCTCCCTCAACTGGTAGGTATCTGAACTGGAAATCTGGGTGCTCTTGAAGGGGCAGCACTGGAACCTGCTGTGATGGGAACCCTGGCAGACAAACAAAAAAAATACAATAAATAAAACACCAGAAGGAGAAATGTAATTGTTCTCAGTGAATGCTTTCTGAAAGGGACCCAGACCCCTTAAGGCTAAGTAAGCCCTGAAAAGGCTTGCCCGTGGGCACAGACTTTATCAGTGGATGCTCTTCCATGCGGGCTACTGTGGTGTCCCTCAGGAAAGCCTCAGCCCCTGCTGACCCCGCTCTGGGGCCACAGGAGGGCTTTGGTTATTTTGTATTTTACACCCAGTTATTCTCTACCTTGACAACACACGTCCCGCACCGTGCCCCTAACGCTTACCTTCCTCGCCAAACCGGCTCCTTATCCCCTCCTTATCTGCACACCCCTCTGGGGCCTCCCCGACCCGCCGAGGGGCTACGGGCCCGCCGCGGCCCCTCCGCCCCACAGGCCCGCCCGCCCGCACCGCGCGTCCCCATGGCAACGCCGCCCGCGATCACGTGACGGGCGTCTGTAAATGGCGGGCCCGGCGGCGCGGCTGGCGTTGGGTCTGTGGGCTCCCTCTGAGAGGGCAGCGCTGAGGGAAAGGCAGGGGAAGAGTTCACAGAAACAGAGACGGCAAAGGGTGTGTGAGAGGCAGAGCAGCCCTCAGACAGCCTGACGGGGCTTCAAAGCAAGGCCTGAGGTAGCAGCTGGGAGCCATCTGGGTGCCGTCGTCACCTCCATTAGTGAGAGGGCCGCACGGTCGTCTCCAGCCCGTGTTCAGGGCGATGCAGAGTTCAGGCATGGGCCAAAAGCTGGAGGCTTTGAGTTCTTCAAAGTTTAACTTTTCCTGTGGCATGGCCTACTCATGAGAGAAATTAAAAAATGAAAGAAGGTGACAGCCTTGCACTGGCAGGTGCTCAGGCAGGGGCTGCCAGTCTGTGTGCTGAGATTTAGGGCGCTGGTGTGAGGCCACCAAGTCTCTTCAGAAACCACTTTGCGTCCCTAACCAGAGATGGGAGCCATTGTGGGAAGCTCCAGCATCCAAAGGCAAAGCAAGTTCCTGCCCAGGTTCTGATTTTTGTTAGGTTTTTTGGAAGTCGAGGAGTGAAGAGGCGCAGTGCAACCAGCACGCCATCAGTGACAGTGTTTTTTGCAGGGGCTGAACCTGTGTAGGAATTACTGACAACTCGGAATACAGTCAGCTTGTCATTATTGTAATGCCAGAGAACATGGTGGTTTGACTACTTCCCTTCATCCCTTCTCTTCCTTTCCAGGAGGATTTAAGAGAGCACAACTGACACAAAAAAGAATTTGAGAAGGTCATTGGAAAAAAAAAAAAAGTTGGCATGACTGTACAGGTAATAAGACTTAATGATTTTTATTTCCAATTTCATCTTTGTGCTTTCTTATGGAAACAGTCTATTTTGGGGTGATAGTTCTGCATTTTTTTTTTTTTTTAAAAAGAACAATTAGTGGAATGAAACTGGAATGACAAACTGTGCTGCATTGTCAGATCTTTTTATGCAACTATTCTAGTAGCCTTAATGAGTTGTAGGCATGTTTTTTCTTGCCTGTGTGCCTTCCTGGCTTTCAAAGGGCCAGTATAGGAATTGTTATTTTGAAAAGCAATGCAATAAAATTTTATTAGACAGAACAGGCTGGTTCTGCCCTGGTGTGGACCAATTGCAGTGTAGGACGGAGGAAGCGACATGCCAAGCACAATAAGGAGTGAAGTGCTGGAATGCGACATTGGTATTTGTCTCCGATTGATTCTTCACCTTGGAGGAAAGATTTTACTCCGCAGGAAACTCTTTCCTCTTATTCATTGACAACTGGGAAATAATAGAGTTGTTCATCAAACAGTTGTTGTAAAAGACAAAAATAGCACTGAACCCCCACAACAGCCCCTCGGCAGCCCTAGGAAAGACCTCTTTGCTAATCCTGTCGGCTCCCCTGCCAAGCCAGGACTGTGCTCTGTGCTGCAGTTTCTGGTGCTTTGCTTAAGCTAGTTTCAAATGTTTCGAGAGATGTGGCCTCTTGTCATTTCTCTTTGCAGACTGTTGCAGCCTAAGAAATAGCAGTTTCAGAAAGTTTTCCCTGCTATCTAGGGCATTAGTTTCCTTGAATTCATCCTATTAGTTACAGCTGTGTTTATACCACACTATGCTATCCCTTTCCAATGCTGATGTTACATTTGGTAAAACAAGGTGTGCAAACTAATAATACTATTTTATTTTTATGAATCAGTGTCTCCAGCTCAAAATCATTATTGTTGCTCACTTCTGAATGCTGTCCAATCTGATGATACTATTTTTGTATGATATTACCAAGAACTAAGTACTCTCATCTCTTTATAAATGGTTGTTGAGATACTTCCTTTTTCTTTCACCTGCATTCTTTTAACTTGTTTTTCTAATTCTTTGGCATATATAGTGGATGGAAAATGCTATATATTAGTAAATTCCTGTTCTGTAGAGAGTAATGTTAGACTGAAAAAGCAGGCCTGAAGCCTGGGGTCAGTTTGAGGTTTCACGTGACTGGCCAACTGTGGTGTTCACCTACATATAAAAATGCAAATCGTATTTACCTGCTTTGAAAAGGTAACATTTAGTAGCTAAATTAATTTTTATAAGCATTCATAAATGCTTTTTACATAATATGTCATGATAATCAGATTTTTAGCTGTGACTATAATATAATCTCATAAATTGACTGTTATCTAAAGGTTTAATTTTTTTTAAACAAGGATATAGCACAGCCCAGTAACTTTCCTCTGACTGGCAGGTGGCTGGAGGACAGCACAGCCCTGAGGCAGCGCTACCACCTCTTCACAAGCTGGCTTTCTGCAACAGTCCCCCTTTTGGTGCCTTTCTCTGTAGTGAATTCCTGGCTTCCTGTGCAAGGAGTTCAGGCACCTTTCCCAGGCCAGAAAATTTCAGTAGGTGAGACGACATAGTCATGTTTGTCAGGGATACCTGACAAAGTGTTTCTACAGGCCAAGCCTGATACCCACGTGTTTCACATAAAGGGTATGTTAGGACTTTTTCAGACCTTTAAGTGGAGGATACAAAACCCAAAACCTGTGTCAGTGAATGAGCGTGCAAGAATTTCTTGCAGAGACTTGAAGAAGCTGTTTTCTAAATTTGACATCACTTTAGTCATTGTGTTTCTAATAAAAGTAATTAAAAACAACCCAAAACAAAATATTGTCTAAAAGAGCATATTTATAACATACCATTTATAGTAACTGCCACTTTAGTAGAAGTCATGGCTGACAAACTAGAAAAGTCCTCATGTCAATTTTTCTTTGGAACCAAATGTATCTGACTTGATGATCATAATCAAACTGTTTTTCTTATCAAAACAGAACACACCCACAAGGTTGTAAAAGTCAGAAGCAACAAATGAAATGTGGGTGGGGAAAACGGTTTTACTGTGAACTGGAGGAGATCATTCAACTGTATTATGGGAATAAGCATGATCTGAGTTTCCTCATTGAGATTGAAATAGCTTCTGTACGTCTTGAATGCATATTTCTGAGAGGTATGGAGAGCTGAAGACTGTTGCCCAGGGATGTCATTTTTGATTAAAGAGTAGGTTAGGCCAAAACCACAGATCCCAAAACCTCTTAAACTTTCCCAAAATGTAACTCCTAATCTGAATTTAACATCTGTCTCTGTAATGAGCTGAACTAAATCTTGACCTCCAACACCAATGAACTTTGGAAAAGGTCAGTTTCCTGTTTGAAGCTGGGTTTCCTCCCTCCAGATGAGCTATCCCAGGAAATCAAGGATTTGGTACATTGATAAATCCACAAATAATACTTCTAGGTGTTCTATATACAGGCTATCTGATGCCAAAATGTTATATTCAGCTACCTCCAGATGATATCTATTTAGTGAATAGACATGTGTGAGGCCTCATACACCTAAAAGAATTAATAGCAGTGGAAACTATTTGAAGAATTGCAGGTGAGGCATTTCATTGTGCCCAGGGGTATTTATGACCTGGTTTTAATAATGAAGATGGTGTTTTCACAAGGTCACTAACAGCATTCAAATCTGTCCCAAGAAATGCAGCTAGCAAATAGTTCGGATGAAGGAAATAGTCAATAGAAACAATATTATTGTATACCTCTCACCACGGATAAAGGAACCTGGCTCTCCAAATGCAAAAATCCAAGGTATGATTAAGGATCACAGGGATCCTGCATCCCCAGAGGATACAAAACCTTTCTCTCAGGACAATGAGGTGTTATGCAGTCATGGTGGGAAGGTTCTCCAGAAAGATTCAGGTCTGCCATGCAGTATGTTCCTATGTTGGCAAGTCATTTAATAAGTACAAAGATTTAAGTCTACCATATGTCACAGACACCACTGAACAGAAAAACGATGCACAGTGTAGCCTCTTTGAGCCCTGAAATAGCAATTCTTTGTGCCACTAATTAACTGTATAAATATCCTGAGGTGGGCAAAATGACTACCTCATTATCCATGAATGAGGGAATAAGCTTTACCAGCTACATTATTTGCTACCCTGTAGTTAGTCTCTTGTTAAACTGAGTAAGAGGTACTGCATCCTAACGGAGCAGGGAAAATGGGAGTGGAGATCATCCCCTAGGTAGCTCCAGATGCAGCTGGTACTGCCTGACTGCTTAACTATCGTGTCATACCTGTCTTAATGATACACAGTGAATAATCCACAGGTCAGAAATGCACTACAATTTCCATCCCATAGTTGCACAATAAGACACACCAGGCTGTGCATTTCTAGGGGATTATTACACTCCACTGAAATCTGAAGTCACTCAGCCTTTGGCCTCCCAGAACCACCCAAAGTTCTCAATAATCTCCAGGGCTCTGCTCCCTGTTGTGTCTTTCTCAAACAAATGGAAAACACATTTTCACTTCAAACTAATCCCCATTAAACATCACTGAAACCATGCAAACCCTTGAGCTGATTCTAATAAAAAAAAGAACATATTTAGAAGCAAATTAGTCTTGTAACTCAGGCACTGTAATATCATTCTGTGAGAACCACTGCTGGACAGCTGTGATTAGCTGCTTTCTAAATGCTTTCCTGGGCCTGAGTGACAACTAGCACATTTCACTCAAACGCAGAGATGATCCAAGCACTCCACAAGCAGTTTAAGTCTTAATGTATGTTGGTGTGGGCTTTTCAGCCCTGTGAAATTACACAGCATTATACTTTTTAGTGAAAGGGAGAGCCAATTCGGTACAAGCAAGCTAATCCAGAGAAGGGAACTCTACTTTGCTCCCCCATGTGCTGCTAGCTTTTAATTAAGCATCTTAAATGCAGTGCGTGCTGTGATTTACTTAGGATAGTGAGCAAAACATTGCGAGTAAGAATCTCAGCTTTGGGTTACTTGTTAGTGAAGCCCCAGTAAGCTATTTCTACATGATGTATAAAGCCCTTTCAGCTAAATAACATTTTTCCTGTGCCACCTTCAATATTGCATTGATCCTGCCTCAACAGATGATAGATACCTCATGGTCTGTCAAGTCTGCTATGCAGCCACCAGCAACACTTGCTGGTTCAAAAAGATGAAACGTTTCTGTGGTACACCTTGCCAGTATGTTATTGTTCTTCAGGGAAATACATTTCTTCCTGATCCCTGCAGTGATCAGTTCATGCAGTGAACATTTTCAGATTAGTGTCTCCAGCTGTGGAGTTTGCTCACATTTGGAGCATGGTGTAAAGCTTGTCTTTCTAGCCAAGCATTGTTTTGAACATCACTTGTGAGGGCTGGGTTTTGTTTTGGACTGGTCTTTTTTTGTTGTTGTTTTTGTGAGTTAAGGGCTTTGCATGGAAAATTGCTTTGTGAGATCTCTGTTATGCTCCCATTTGAGCTAATGTGTTGCTTATTTTTAATTCTCCATTCTGTACTCCAGTCTCAGTGCACTGGTTACATCCAGAGATCATTTAAGATGTGCAAATGTCTTAACAGCCTATTCCAAAGCCCACTGAGGCTTTCTGTTTTCTTCAATAGACTTTGATTGGGCCATAAGTAAATAACCAGGAAATTTTAATTCTTTTAACCTTTGTCCCATCTTTCTCCTTTCTTGCACTGGCTATTTTATTTGCATTTGTTATCTCACATTTATATTTAAAGATACAAATTCTTCAGATTAAGATCCATGCCTTTAGCTTTTCTCTCTTTAGCTTTTACAGATTTTGATTTATTAGTTCTAACCACCTTAAATGGCTTAGAATCAGATTTGTTGTGTAAGTGAAAATGCTGCCAGTATTAATTTTTGTCCTCAGGTCTTTGCAGAAAAGCCATTAAGAACGTAGAGGATAAATCTCTCGAGGGGTTGTGTTATATTTTCCCTTGATTTGTGATGCAATGCCTTCATTCCGACACTGGCTCAGGAGATGGGCAGCATGTCCCCCCTCTTATCCCAGCCTCCTGTCTGAGGTTACAGCAGGACAAGGCTGTGGTTGAGGAGGATCTGTGCTCTCCTTACTGAGGAGATGAGAGAACAGTAGCCATCTCCTTTGACCCATGGAAGATGTTCTGGAGGCCTTTTGGTGGTGTGTTCTTTGACGTTACACAGTCAGGGCTTCATCTGGCCGTGGGTAACCACTTCCATTCCTATCACTTCTCTCTGTTCCTCTGCCCATTCCCTGCTGTTTCACAGGGCAGCAATTACCAGAACGATGCTTTATGTGCCATGAGGGCTTCCTGGTGCTCAGAGAGTAGCAATCGGAGGAAAAGGATGAAAGAAAGCAGAGTTCAGTCTGACTCACCTGCCCTGTTATCCAGGAGCGCTGGCAGTTCCCCTGCTTTCAGTGGGGCAATGCTTTGTATTTTCTGTCCTTCTACACAGTGTACTTTTCTGCTGATTCAAACACCGGGTTGCATTGTCCCATGTATATTAGCAAATCAGTGCCAGATATTTTATGGTGTCTTCATTCATCCTGTAAATAGGAAAATGGATTACAGCGTGTCATGTTACCTTCAGACTATGCTTGGCCTTCCCTGGGGCAAAGAAGAGTACTTTTATTCTTCCAGGCAATCCTCTGTGGAAAAAAAAAGTTTCCATCTCCAAAAAGTCTGTGAGGGTCAAAGTCTTTGCTTTGCACTGGATAAATTCAGATCATACTCAGTGTTATACCCTGCAGCTACACTGAGGCCGGTTACTTGGTATTTAATGGCTTTTATTATGGTCTTAGTTGGCTTGAACAGGAATAGTTAGCAAATAATAGTTAAAATTCAAACAGCCATTAAAGTCTGGTCCTGACAAGATGCAACTACTCTGTTACTAATGGACTTTCCCCCACAAGGACACATTTGTTAAAGGAAAATGTTTGAAATATTTGGCCAGTTGACAGTGGAAAAAAGGAGAGAGCAAATTCTAAAGTTCTTAAGAAGCTGTGGTGGCAGTATCCAGTCTGCACACATCAGCAAGATCCACTGATCAAGAGAGGCAGCATTGTCCTTAGGAAAGTTTTCCACAAGTTGTCTTTATTTAAACAGATTTGTGCTCATGCATCCCCATTAGTTTGGTGGAGAATGCTCAGAGGAGAAGCTACTTGAAGATCCAGAAATAATGTTTGACCAGTCAATTAACAAAATAAAACCTCTAGTTGCTGTTGAAGTCTGGAGGAGTTCAGCACTGTTCTGGTTCAACTGTAATATTCTGTATTATCTATGTTAAGAGGAGAAATAGGGTCAGAAAGACTCAGGGGCCTAAAAGTTCAAGTCTTGCAAGACAGCGTGTAGAGCCGTATATGAGGTGGCAAACACCATACCCAGCATTTGGGACAAGAATTGAGAGGTTTTGCATCAATTTCAAGGAGGCAGAAGCACCTGCAGAGATTGTGATCCATAGGTAAAGAAAATTTGGTTTCAGTGCTTCATTTAGGAGCTCTTAAGCTTTAAGCAAGCGGGTATTTTGCATCAAAACAGTGTTGATTCTTGGTTTGGCCCTGGATTTACTCCATCTTGCTGTGAGTGTATAAACGTTTGGTATACAAACTTACCTGAATGGATTGGCACAGGAAGTCCTTCCATTGATGAGCAGAATGGTTTCATTCATAAGAATCCATCACCTAAAATGCCAACACAAAGACAGATCCCAGCGGTGATAATGTTCAGAAATTTCCGTCTGACCCACCCAGCCATTCAGAAGATCTTTCCAGCTGTTCAGAAAGCTCCACTGTGTTAAGTGCATAAAGGGCTGGAGGCAGTTGGAGTGAAAGATGTGTTATGTATGACAAGATATCACTTTGTTCAGATGAGATGCAAGTGCAAATAGTATAAGCAGCTTCTTTTAAAATTGCAGTTACAAAAGAGGGGAAAAAAAACCCAACTAAGAATAATTACACTTTATTTTGTTTCTAATTAGATGCAGGTGCTAGAAACCACTCCAGAGCTACTCTTTACATGGTGTTTGCAAGCTCTCTCTACCAAATGGGCTCTTGGAGCAGCAAGTAGAAAGCTATTAAATCTCCTGACCCTTCTCTGCCTCTACAGTAAATGTACTCTCAATGCCTGTGATTTGTTGATATCTTTTAATGAAGTTTTTTACTCATTGCTCTTGCACTTCCAGTTCATCTCTCCAGATCCCCAAGTCTGAATTTTTTTCCTGCCATACCATTTCTGTTTTAACCTCTCAGCAACTGCCTGTAGAGAACATGAAGTTGCTGTGTGCTGCTTCAGCATGGTGGTACTTGGTACAAAATGCTTCAGTCTCTCTCATGCATGTTAGAGCTCTCAAATGTGCCACGTGTTATCTGCAAACACTGATCTGAATGTGTCATTAATGAGATACTCTTTCCCAAATTACCCAGAATGTTAGAGCTGAAGCTAAGGTCTCTCATCCTTTTTCTCCTATCAACATACATACTCAAGATTTCTCAAAGGAAGCTGAATGCTTCTTTTCAAAATGAGAACCTGTAAGGTACCTGGTTTGCACTTGAAAATATTGGTCCCTACATTTTGGCCAAGTTGAACACGATTTAAAACTCATTAGACAATTTAGTATCAATATAAATGAGAACAGGTCTTCCTGGACTTCAGATAATAGCAGCCACTTGCCTATTTCTTCATTTGACCGTATTTCTTTATACATTTTGTTTCACTCCGCACTGATTATTCCAAAGACATTGTGCATACACTTAACTATTTAACAAGACGTTTGTAAAGAAAGATCTGGTCCCGTGAGCCAAGGCCACTTTTTTCTTCTGTACTCTGTATCATGCTAGCCCATATTGCATTCATGTAAGTAATGAATGATAATAAAAACATCTGGTGTGGCTTTATGCATTTTGTTTAACGTCAGCTGAAGGAATACAGATAAAATTCAACCATGAAAGACCACACTCACGCTTTGTGTTTCTCCTCCCAAGATCACTTTTAACTTCCCCATGACGAAATGGATGTTAAGAAGGGGGAGAAACCTTCATTCTCACCTATAAAAGTTGCAGCTGTTTTCCTGTTTTTATAGAAAGCAGCAGGCAGATTTACTATAAAAGAGTAAATACTCTACAGCAAAGTACTGTTCACCTTGAGGGATGATGTCAGAACCATAAATAACACTGCGGGAATACAGATATGTCCTTAAAGACCCATTAAGAATGATGTGAAAAGGAAGTGAAAAATAGGCAAGCGAGTGTGCTATGCACAGCATGCACATGCTAAACATCACTTTAATTTGGATTTGGTCTCAAGTGCAGGAATGGATGGAAACATCGACAGCATAAAGAAACATAATAATCATAATGAAGTTAGATATGCATGCTTTTAGAGACAATTAAACAGAATAATGGGCACTGAATGCATGCATAGTTTGGGGGGATGGAGGAAGAAGGCTAGTGGTCTCGTTACACGTGGTCTATGTGGCCATGCTGTCCTGCCTGCGAGTGTTCCCATTCAAAGCGACTTAGGACATCAAGCACAATATTCAGAGACTGTTGTTGAAAGACATAACACATCTAATGTTTGTTTTCCTTTTATTTTTAATAAGGGAGTGACAAATTTGTAGAATGAGATCTAAAGAGCTGCACTAGTACCAGCTATCAAGGAGTACACAAGGTGCAGTTTTTCAAACAGTAAGCAGAATAAATGTAGTAAGTCTGGAACAGAATTCGGTCATTCTATTGAATTGTTCGCCCCTTTTTGTCTTCCAAAACTCTTAATTTTTGAAAGAACTTGAAATGCTTCTAAAAGCAGTGTAGTTACTGAGAATGACTGTAGAAAAGCAGCACAAGTATTCAGAGACAAAAATCAAGAAAGTTAAGATGCAAAATGAGTTTCATCAACCTAATGTTGTAAAACTCAATCATAAGATATTCTAGAAATACCAGAAAAAAGAGGAAAAGGAAATAACGTGGTTTCTTCTTGGAAGTCAGTTGTGCATTCTTATGCGTCCCAATGAGCATTTCAAAGGTTTCCGTAGTTTGTTGATGAACTAATGGTGCATCCCCTTTTTGGTGCAAATTTAATGTTTGATTCTCCATTCCACCAAATAAAGAGAAATGTGCAAGATATTGAAGAAATTATTATAATTTAAAAAAAAAAAAAAAAAAAGAAAAAAAGACATAGTCTTCCAGTTAAAAGAAGTGATCTACAATAGTACAACAACAGTAATACTTTCCTGTCTGCAGATATCTCCTCTGATATATTCTAGGGCTGGATTCATCTTTTTCCTCTGTTCATAACCACATCTTCTTCTTTTCCCTTTTGTTTAATGTGTTATATTCTGAATATGTACCAAAATTCTTGCTATTGCCATTTATGCTTCAACACTATGTGTTACTAAATTTCCATCTCACTGCCATTACTCAGACCCTTGGAACTGCTTGGTTCTTCCCTTTTGGTATTTCCCTCCTTCAGAATCCACGTTTCAACCCCCACTTTTTGACACGCCCAAGATCATTGATGAAAATTTTAAAATCAGATTAGTTCGAAGACTGATCCCAAGGAGCCTCTTAGTTGCATTCCTGTCTCATGTGTTACCCTTCGAACAAAAAATCCTCTCCTTCCATCTCTTATACTAGGCTTGATCTTCTTAATTTAATGAATACCTTTGTATGTGGCAGTCCAGGTAGATTTGCATCCACTATCAGGAGAAGATCAGTGAACAGTTAACAGTAGACAAGTTAACAGTTACCAAGAGCAATCGACCTTGGGAAAAGCATTGCTGATTCTTATCCCCTTCTATTAGAAAATTCTCACTGAAGCCAGTGCCTGGCAGTCTAACATGCTGACAAAGTATGCTGAGTGCTGCATGTGCCTTAGGGAAGAAATAAAAAATCCTTTGTAACTGCTCCTAGGTGCAGATTCTTTAGCGCAGAAGAAGGAGGTGCTCACAAAAGCAGACTCTTTTTCCTCCGTCTGTCCCACCACTGGCACCACCCAAGATGGCTGAAGCTGCTCTGCTTCCCATCTTCCTTCAGAGCCAGCCTGCATCGCCTCTGGTATCTGCAGCTCTGGCAAGATTTGGTTGCTTAGAGAAGTACAAAAGGGAAAGCAGCAGGGAAGGGAGAGGGTAAAAAGCTGCGTTCTGTTCCTAAAAACCAGCAACGTAGTCAGAGGAGGTAAGTTCTCTGAACATGGCTTCCAAATGGCATCATCAGTTCATTCTTGTGGTTTTAGCTTGAAAACGCTTGCCATTGCACTCTGAGCAGAACAGCTGTCTACCAAATGCTCCAAATGCCTCAAATTAGCTACCCAAGAGCACCCATCAGAAGGGAACGGTTCTGCTGGCACTCAAGAACATCAGGCTTTTATGACATGTCATTCTTTGCTCTGTCCTCATTCAACCTCGCATTGTTTCCCAGGCAGGGCATATCTTCTGAATTAGACCGAGATTCGTTATTGGGAAAATATGGAGACTCTAGTAATTGTACTAGCTTGTGTAACCTTTGCTTAAGTTGGATCGCACTCCTTTAACACCAACAGTGACATAGTTTTCCTCTAAGGCAATGGAAAGACAAGAGTGTCAGGGCAGAAAGGAGAGGGATCTTCAGTGCTGATTTGACACTTTTTGTTATATAGTTGATACAAACTTTTTAGTGAGGGGAATAAAAGGAAAACTACACCCCAAAGTTTTCTGCAACCATAGCTCTGATGATATCAGTGCAGAAGTTGGCTCCAGGCTTCCCGTGACAGCTAAGATTCTGGTTAATGACAAGCATGTTCGGAATTGGATCTTTCCTTCCTTATCATTGTCCCATGGTAGTTTTTGTGAGCCAAAAAGATACTCAGGTAATCACAATACATACAGCAGTCTGGATTATCAGCCAAGAGCACCAAGACACTGCTAATTTCCAGAAGCGTGTTACCATGGAAATGTGTCCTTTGCATGCCAGGCAGCATCTTGGAAGAGTAAAACGAAGGGGAACACTTGCCTATATTAAGTTATTGGCATCAGAATTGTAGTCAGGATGGCATGCAAAGGCCTTGTGGGAAAAGAGACCTCAGGACGTTCACTTTGGCTTGGAGTCAGGTCTTACGCTTTTGTTTGGTTTAGTATCTACCGGCCTTTAAGGGTTTAGGGTTTTTTGTTTTCTGCTAAACATAAAGGGAAATGGCCTCTTCCTTTGGGAGAGGGAGGCAAATTTGGTACTGGTAGAAATAGTGTTTTGTTTATTTAAATCTCGTATTTTTCAAAACAACGGAATGATAATTGACACATGTTCATTATAGAAAGTGCTCCTAGAAAAGCTGGAGACTTGTTCAGTGCTATTACCTTTTAAGCATGCTCCTTTCCAGCAGACATCCCACAAGTCTGGAAGTCTTTGCTCTTCTCTCGCCTTCTTATGTGCCCCAGTGTAGTTCCCACCGTAACACTGCGCTCAGCAGGGAGTTCTGCTCCTATAGAACAATTCCTGTTTCTCAAGGGGAACCCTACCAGCATCTTAAAAAAAAGTCATGTAAGGGAGATTTAAGTCATGTAAGGGAGATTTTTTTTCAAGTATAAATTAATTAGTGGTCAGCTCAAGCCATGTGTTATACGATGATTTCTATCTAGCTTAAAAAAATTGTGCCAATATTCTATTTAAACAGACTCATTATGCAGTTATTTTTGTAATGCACTAAATTTGTGATGACAATGATCTTTTATCCTTTTATTTGTACAAGGCATAAGAAGAGTCCTTATTCATCATAGCAGCTTATAGGCACTAGATAATAGCAGTAGTAATTTGTGTCTCATAGTAATGAATTTCATGAGTTGCTTTGTTTTCTTAAAGCTTCCTTTTCTTGTTTCTGAATTTTGCTGCCATAAAGTTTGTGGGAGACTTATTTTAATATTATCACTTAGGGTGAGTAGGAGCTAACTTTTGTGCATTCAACACTTTCAGTCTCTCTGTCTTCACTGCCAAAAGTTTTGCATCAATTCAAAAATAGACAAAGGCTATATATTAGAAAGATCTGTAATTCAAATTACTTTTTCTTTGTGGGATAACTGCAGAATGTTTGTTTGCAAATGCAGATCCAGTGCCCAACTTGTTGTTTGTTCACAGCTTCTTCAGAATATAAAGCCATTGTGACCCGCTGATCTGATGATCTGCAAAACATAGACAAGGGGATTTTGCCCAGTAATTTGTGTATTAAGTTAGTAACTTATGTTTTAGCTGCACATCTTCAGAAATACAAGCAGTATTCATTTTCCTCCAGTAATACAGGAAATACTGGATTTAAAGATGTATTCCTTTCTCATTTATTTCACACTATTCACAAATATTTGTACAGGCAAGTGTTCCCAGTACAAGTGCTAAAAAAGTATTTCCTAAGATCCTTGGTTGCAACAAATACTTCAGTCATCTGATCAGTGCTTTAGTAACCCCATAGATAAGCTGGTGATGTAATGAATTATCTCATGCCCTTTAAACTTGAGCTGGTTGCAGATGAATCTAAAAACTTTACTTAAGGGAAGCATTTGTAGAATAGAGGGTGCAGAATACAGACAACACTTCAGCCTTCCATCAGAGAGCTTTTTAAAAAGGGTGTCGGTTGCTACATGTCTCAGAAATGATGATGAAAAAGGGGAAAACAACTGCCTCAGCTACATCCATCACCCACTGGGCAAATGGAAGAAAAAATCTAGGTCTCCTTGCCTTCAGGTCCAGCGCTCTGTCCATTAGGTAGTGCCACCTCCCCGACATCGTGTCATGGTTGGGCTTATACAACGTGCTCCCTCTTCTCCGCTGTACAGCCTGCAGTGAAGGACAAGTTAGCAAGGCAAAGGAGGACAAATACTGCTACCCCAGGAAAAAAGTCACTGCTGTTGGTTGCTAAAGGCTGTTGTCTCTGCAGCAGGGGTAGTGCATTGGGTTAGTAGGTGAGTTCTCATGACAAATTTCTGCTAGAAATACATGTACTGGTGTTTCAGTGCTGGTAGGTAAACTGGGATTCCTGGTAATCAACTGGTTTGTCTACATGTTTACTTCTGTTCTTCGTTCTTTCTCCAAGGTGAGGAGGGTAGATAAGTATCATTTATTTTTCCCCTCAGAAGCGCATGCCTTGGCTGCCCCACAAGCTCCTTGAGCTCAGCACCATTCGTGCACATTCAAGACTCCTGCTGTGTCTCCACGTGAGACCTGTCCCCAGGGTCCCTGGGGGTGGCAGCTGTATCTGGGCTGGCTGCGGGGGCGAGCACTTCCAGCACAGCCGCCTGAGCTTCCCCTGCTCATTGCCCTCATCCTCCACAGCCTTCCTCCCCGGGCTGATGGGCTGTTCTCTCTGCAGGGACTTGAATAGTAAGGTGACTCTGTGTGAAGCGTCATTGTAAAGGGCAACTGGGGATTATGTTTTGTCCCTAACACGATTTAACATCCTATGCCACCTTCCTGTCCCTGTTGAAAATATGTGCTCCTATTTTCCTCCCTTTGCCTAAATCATGCTTTTTCTGAGCTTCGTTCTCAAATGATAGGTCTCCATTTATCCAGATCAGTGTAGACTAAGCAGGATTATAAACCCAGATTTATTCAGGGCCATAATACTGTAGTTCCAATGAATACTCTCCAGTGGCTGTGAGGTGCTTAATCTTTTAGATTAACTAGAAAGATCTATGGCTTTAAACTGCTGTTTTGCGTCATGTCCTGAAAGCCGCTTTATGAACTGGTTGGGAAACATTATAACAGTGATTAAAAAATTGTCTCTGATCATGGATTCTGCACGAAAACTAGGAGGTGAAAGCATCAGTTCTTGGCAGTTTAATTCACCTTTGTCCTCCCAAGTAGTCAGACTTACATGTATGATGCGGACAGCAGTGCTTTCAGGAGAGACCGAGTATTTCCTCAAGACATGGAAAAAGAAAAGGAAAACAGCAGGATATGCCCTAGTAACTCAGGGGAACGCTCTTCTCTTGACCCTGCTCAGCTTACTCTTTAGCCCAGTACTCATGCTGTGCTGTGCTGAAACACTCTCTTTAGAGCCAAGTATTGGGCAGAAAATGAAAAAGTAATTAAATAAACCAGGTATGTACTATCAGTGAGAGCTTCACTACAGGCCAGCTCTTGGCTGCAGAACATCTCTTCATTTCTCCCTCTGCTAACCTGGAGGATCCATACCCTCCCACCCTCTGGCTTTTCCCATCTTACCGCTTTTGCAGTGGTTGCTCAGTCCACTCCCTATTGAAACACGTCACGTCACGACGATGGAGGTGGATGCGATTTACGCTGCAAGAGTAACTGATTCACAGAGCCCATGTGGTAATTAAGAGTTATGCGGGACAATCTGTGCGCATCGTGTTTGGTGCTTGAATGGCTCACATCTTGATCTGAAATGGCTTTGCCGTCTCTAAACACTTCTCCCTTCTCCCTACAGACCGTGTACGGCTGTGGGAAACAGGTAACAAGGCATCTTCTCTGCCTGCCGGATGCCTGCATGGGACTCCTGATTTTCATGAATTAATAAGGTTGCTTGCAAGTGCCTGGGACTTTTTATTGCCTGTGTAGCAACGGAGATCATCACGACAGCTGTGAAAACTCTGTCCAGGTAGAAATAGTCTGCAAGTGCTTTTCCTGGTGATAATTTTCTAAAAAAGGAAACAACCGAGAGAAAAACAGTTCCATAAATTTGTTGATAGAACATTCAGTGACCATGAATCATGCTATAAATATACCAGGCTATAGGTTTCAGGGTTTCTTTACCGGATTGGTACAGTGGCTTGTAACAGACCTTGGTAACAGTAGCTTCATGATGGTTGTGATAAACTGCTTTTGTCCCTTATCTGTCTCTTTACTCCTTCCTTCCAGTTACACCAGGCTTTTACCCATAATGTTTATTCCTCACCTCATGGAAAATTTTTGACTGAGAAAAAGATCACTTCTGTTGAAAAACCAAAAATGTCCAGCCAAAACCAACATTTTCATTGTTTGGCTGAAAATGAGAGGTTTGCCATTTTAAGCTTAAAGTTTTTGGTTTGGGGCCAAAATATTTTTGCCTTTTGCCCAAAGTCTCCAATAAAAATTCCCAGTTTTTCGGAGAGACAGACACTTGTTTTTACATCAACAAGAAAAAAGTTAAAAACCTGATTGCTCACCAGAAATAGTTTAGATAAAACCAGTTCTACAGAAAAGTCTTTTTTCTTTAAGTGAATATTAAATAGCAAATGAAACATTTCAGTTCGCCTCCCTGTTACATGAACATGGCAGAGCTGAAGGAGAACGCTTGCCAAAAAGATTCATGATTGGAACAGAAATGACGCCATGTGATTTCAATGTTTGATGACAACTGAGACAGTCCCCGCTCAGTCCTTGTCCTCTGCATGGCAAATTGCAGCTTGTGCACAGTTCAGCATTCATGAGGAACAGCGTTGGAGAAGGAGCCTGGAGCTGCTGTGGTTGTTGAAGCACCAGAGCTTTTATAACAACCATATCAACCCTGATTTCTGGTATGAACTTCAGTAAGGAGGTTGTGCGTGGACTCTGAAAATGCTAGACCCTGCTTATAGACATGGATTTACATTGCATTAGGGAGTGGAATTTTCCTCGTTGCCATTCCTGAAGTGACTCTTTAGCCACAATAAAGAATTAAATCAGTTAAAGCTGTTTTATTTCTGACACCATATCAAGAATTCATATAAGAAGTGAGGAGAGGAAGTCATTTGCAACTCACAACACCACATGTTAGTGGGCCCACAGGAAACTATACTGTATATCCAGGTGCACCATTGACGATCGACTTTCTGCATACAGCCGGTATGCTCTTCTGTTTCCAAGGGTTTGCCATTTTGTGGTAGGGCTGAAGTAACATCTAAAACCCTGCGTGAGTGTTTTTAAATGGGGAGGTGAAGACAGGAGCCACAAAGGAATATTGCTACTGTTGTCATCTTGTGGATACCTTGGTGCAGAACTCCAGGCTCAGCAAATGCCAGCAACACCAGAGTAGTACTGACCTAAAAAGAAGGGGTAACAAGAAGCATGCACTGTAAATATAAAGAAATTATAGGAGTTGGGCAGTCAATAAGTGATGATTAATAAATGCTTCAATAAACCAGGCTATTATTTGATACAAGGGGAAATCTTTCAAAATACCTTCAAAATGATCTTCTTGCTCCACTGCATGTTTGCAAGTACTTTTCTTGCTTAGCTGCTTTTAATAATAACCAGTTGCTGTGACTTCTATGGGGCTGCTTTTTAATACAGCTTTTAGCTGGTAGAATGCCACAGGAGTCACTAGGATGGAAAGCACTATGACATACCAAATGTCTGTGACACCTTTGCTGCCCCTCTACGATAGGGGGAACTTAGTGATACTTTTTTAATCCATGTCAATGAGATATAGGTGGTAAGGATCAAGCCAAGGAGTAATTATCTGCCCTGGGAGAGCTCCAAAAGGAGCCTAAGCCCAGTTCTACCTAGAACCCCCAAAAACCTTGATGGGCAAGAGCCTAAATGTGGCATTTTTGAATGCCAAGAGATGGCTCAGTGATTGGCTAGTTTTGGAGTGGATATCTTTTTTTTCTACCCGTGTTTGTCATCCTGAACTTCAGACACATTTCAGCAAAACGTCTATCAGGAAATCATAACATGGAAAATTGGCATTTTATAATGATTTCCATAGAGCAATTTCCAACTAGATAGACATCCTGTACAACACTAGACCAAAAAATGACAAAGCGTTGATTTTCTTAAGAAGAGAGACCTATATTTGTTACCCTCCACAGAAGTAAGGCCAGCATCGTGGTGGTTGTTGGGTTGTAATTTGTGCGTGTTTCCACAGTATCAAACACCATGCTATTATGCTTGGCTAATACTGGAGGTGAACAGTTCATCAGAGGAGGGAATCGGTACACATCAACAAGAGAACCGACTTAGTGATATATGAGTAAGCTTGAGTCACTCTCAAGTAACACTATAAAATATACTGACACAAGCATTATAGTAACTGTAAAGCTTTTAAGCTTCAGGCATTTCTAGGTCCCAACTTAAACCTGATATGAATAATACTGATTTCATTTAAACTTCAAGTTTAGTGTTTTGGTTGGGAGTTTTAAAGATCAGCTTAATGATTCCTTTACTTATCATACTGGCATATTTTCCAAGTTGTCGGTATATTAATATCTTAATGATTATCAAATATGTTCAGTTTAAAGAAACTTCATCACTGGGACCAGATGAAAGAATGGAAAGAAGTAATGATAAATAATTGCGCACTGGTATAAACAGTGGTTTCAGCACATCCGTTTCAAGTATCTCTGCTAGGCACTGTGGCATAGGAGAGCTTTAAGATAGGACTTTTTTCCCCCCAGAAAAATTGGTTTAGACATTGGTAGATTTGGGGTAATTTTTTTCTTTTATCCTTCTGTTCTTTTTCATGCCATGTATTTCTCAAGTAACTTTATCCCTGCATTCACATATTAAGAAAAGAAAAAAAAAATTAAATCTGTGGGTTCTCATTTGTAGCAAGTTATGGTTTCCTACATGAGTTTTCCATGGAATTTGTTTAGGAAAAAATGTAGAGTGCACCAAAATGAGATAATGACGGGGTTTGGTGTTTATCAAAGCCCTTTTTCCCTCGTCATCAAACTGCTAACGTCCCACTGTCTACTGGACGGGAGGGTGCTGCACAAGCCAAAATGTGAAACACAACTGATCTCATGGTTCTCCTTTTCAGAAACCAGTACAGAAACCTGGGACGTCGTGAGGATCTGTGTCTTTCTGCTTCTAGCATTAATTTCAGATGAGGAAGATGAATATATTCATAAGCATACAAGAATGAAGACTCAATACTTGATTACATGTCCAATAGATCTGACAGAAAACTGAAAGAGAACCCCATTTCTACTACTAAATACCCTGTGATGCGGATACCTCTAAGTTAAGCAAACTAGTGCCTTAGTGTCACTATATTGTACAAGTACGTGACCCATTCCTACTGCTTTGGAGTATGGCGAGTCTTATTTTCCCTAGGACTTTGCTGTGCCTCTTTGAAATACATTCTTTCAATGAGAGTTTTGATCATCTTAAATGTAGCATCTTAAATATTGCCAGTTTTACGAGGTTTTTTTGATCCTGAAAAATTCCTTGAAAACTCTGTGTATGACTATATATTTCAGGGTAATGTAATCATGAGGTTAATCATAAAAGGAACCTAATCTCTCTCACCTGTGTTGGATTATTTCCCTTCTCTTCTGTTTTGCCTTTCTATCATTTTTCAAACCCTAAACTCTGTGTAAGTATGTTCTTTACACACTTTCTCCTTTAAAACTCAGAGGATTTCACAGTCGGGAAGGGCTTTTATTTTTTTCTTTCTTCCCCCCCAGGAACAAAATGGAGTGTTTTATGTTTTTCCTGTCTTGCTCTGGGTGAAATCCTTAAGTGGTATAAATCAACATAGTTCCACTGAGGTAGAAAGACTCTACTTCCACTTATAACAGTGGAGAAAATCACCTATTGAATTTAGTCTTTTTCACCAATTATAATAATTTATAAGCATTTCCGATTCTCTTTTATTTCATGGATAAAAACGGGTTTTATGTGTATAACTCCTAGGGTGATAATAGCAGGGAGTAGTTTTACTGCACACATATAACTTTTCCTTAGGCCAAGAAAAGCAGCCACAGTGTTTCATCTACTCCCAGCAAAAATTAAGCAGGATTAAAAAAAAAATAAATCTAATTGATGGGGACAGAAAGTGGTGGGAGAAGAGAAGCTGAAGTATGCAAATTAACAACATGAAGTATACAAAAATCACTCTAACTAGTTTGTCCTCTATTTTAAATGTTTTTGAACTCTCTCAAATTAAACTTTCAATTAAATGATCATATTTTCAGTCTTTTTTTCTCCCCCTACAGCTACATGGGACAAAAATCAAAGGATGAAAAATAGAAACATGAATATTTAATCTGCGTATTACTTTTGCTGACTTTTCAAAGCGCAGTTTCCCAGCTGCCTGACTGCAGGGTAGAACAGCAGCAAAGTCATTCATGAGAGCATCCTTATCCAGGAAAGGTCATAATCTTTACACTAATAATCTCCATGTGGGGATCTTGAGCATTTGCAGAGGAACTGTCCTGAAAATGGGCCTTAATCTAGAAAAGGACAGAAGGAAAGGAGAGGAGGACAGAAGGAAAGCTTGGGTGAAAGAAAAACCAGAAAGACCCCCCCTTGGAATAGCATGCTCAGATATCTGAAGTATTTTGTACAATTCAAGCTGTGTAATAACACAAATTTAAGTTTACATATTTTCTGTAAAAATTTGGTTCAGAAGGAAAATGACTTTTCAACAGCATTGCACATTTCCATAAAAAGACAAGAAAGAGGATCATATGATATATATCTCTCTGCCCTTTTCCGCAGAGCCAGTTATTTAATCGTAGAAAGCAATCAGGTTGTTCAGGTCTTGGTAAATCATTTGCCCTTGGTAAATCAGTGCTGACTTTTGCTGCATGTCTGGGATTGGCTTCCACAAGGACTTGCCCCACAGTCTTTTTAAGGACTGGCCACTATTTCCCAATGAATGCCAACGGTGTTGAGAACTAAAAGGGAAAAGAAGCAAAGATCCAATAGTGTCTGGTTTGAACGTAATCTGTACGTTTTAGAGACCTGAGAGCCACACGCGGTTTCCTGTACTACAGGTTTTATGGACAGTAACTAGAGCATCTGAACACAATTACCCTCTTACTGTTTCCCTTGCACTCAGTTCTCCCCACTGCAGCCAAGATAGTTATTAAATAGCATTATAGAAAATTCCAATTAGTTCCAGGTAAAGCATCACCCAACTTCAATCTGATATTGAATAGGTTGGGGGAGCGGGTGGTGGGTTGAGTTTGCAAGATCCTGAGGCTGGGAAGGGGAAATAGGCAGCAGGAGGGAATTGAACAACAGCATCAGTGGGCAGAGGGGATTGGGCTGGAGCTGAGCTGTTCGTGGGTGTGTATAAATGTTAACTGTGTGATGGTACTGAACGAAAGGGCTGCATGAAAGAAGAAAAGGTCCCGCATATGCAGGGAGCAAAAAGCAGATGTAACTAGTGTGAGATAAATTTATCACTGAGGTGAATGTATGCAAGCCTACCTTTAATCCCTTTAAGGATCCCAAGAAAGCTGAAGATCTCAATATAAATACCCACAGTAGGAAGCTCTTCAGTGTTGTATCTGTTGAATTTTAATGTGAAAATTGAGACAGTTAGATGTCAATTAAAGAAACACTGTTCAAAAATTGAAGATATGCCAGTATTTTGATCATCCGTTCTGATGGATGTACTGTTCATGGCAGGTGTTTTCAAGCTCTGACAGAGGATGGGCGATGATGTTTCAGCCCTTATTGTGCCCTTTTCAAATGTTAAATGAAATATGTGGTTGACCAGCGAGGTGCATGACTGGAGCATTATTGGCTCCTGTTAAAGCACTAGGATTTGTTGATCCTAGTCAATGGCACCAGTAAGTTGTCATGGCTTAGGACATTGCCTTCCCTCTGTGATTACCTCTTCTCTTAAATGCGCTGAATGAGTCTGCTGAAGACCACAACTGACCGTGTGGACATGTGTAAGTCTACGTACATATATATGAGGAAGACACCACGTGTGCATACAGATAGGATTTTTTTTTAGGTTGTCTGTTCAAAAGAAAGTAAACTAGAAGGTTTACATAAGCATGCTTCTTCCTGAAAGGCTGAGCTATTTTAACAGTGCATTCCACCAAAATGAATAATATTTGGCTTTTGGAGGCAGATTTTTCTGTGGTTACAACCTCTTTTGCACATCATAAAAGTCCAACCCCATCCTCTTGCTTTTCTTTCATTAAAAAGAACAACAACTAACCTTTAAAAATACCGTATTTGTCATACGCTTGCTTGGGTTTCAGCTGGTGTGATTTATGCGTCTATCTTCAGAGGAAACATACTCATTGAGGAAAATAATCAAGCATATTACACTGTAGAAATGAAGTCTTTGGGTGAGAGTGGGTCATGGCAAATGGTGCTGCTGAGGACATGGTCTCCTTAGATCTGGCTTCGCAAAGGGGTCACCGCTTAGGCTGGGCTGTAAGTCAAGGTGGGTTATGACTCCAAGCTCGGGACTGGAAAACCTCCAAAGCTTGCAGGTGATCTGTGTATATCTGCATGTAACAGTGAGCTGAGATGACAGTGAAGCGCTCCTGCCTTCATGTGGGAGTGTCATGGTCATGTTCTGTTACCAGGATGGGTAAAACCAGACTCCTAAATCCCAAATCCTCACACATTTTACAGTGTGGATCACGTTAGCAATTTGTGGCTCCGGCGTACCTCCAGTTACAGCCTGACTGGTCATTAGCACCTTCAATTAGTTAACCAGATTCTGTTCTCAGTTGTACCACCGTGAATCACGAGTTGATCCTGCAAAATTTAAAAACAAACAAACAAGTAGCGCTGAAAGAATCTGGCTCAGCATAAATAAATTTGTCCCTTGACTTGACAATGAAAATTTTCAGCTGGTGCAGATCTCTCCAGTTTTGTTTAAGACCCTAGAGGTATCCCTCTTTACACAAGCAAATGATCAGGTCCAAATTGAGCAGGATTTCTTGGTAGAAGGGGAAAACTATTTGAGGAGTGAGTAAATGGCACTGTATCGTTCCAACTGTTCAAAATTTGTTTTGCCAAAGCAACAGGAGAAAGCTGTTAAAAAAAGATTTTAATTGTAAGTCATTTCGGCTTTCCCTGTAAGAAAACAAGGAAGAAGCAAACACAATGGCTAAAGAACATGAAAAGATCCCAAAGGTTAAGAATGCTCCAAGAAAAATATGCTCTCAATCTGAAATAGCGAGCAATGGAAACATTATTTGCACTACTTGGTTGCAACAGGCAGCAAAGGCCCTGTGATTTTCAAGGTCTGTTTTTCCTTGGGAAGGGGGCAGGAGGAGAGAAACATCAGAGGCTGAGCCTTTCTGCCCCGTTTCCCGGAGAGCTCAGACAGAGCCTTCGGCTCTGCCTCTGTGGTGCTCTCCCACCACAAAGGATATATTTGCATATCTCATTTGCAGGGTGAGTGAGAAGGCTCAAGTGGCAAATTGGATATTGGTAACTTCCAGAAGACTTTTTGGGACTGCTGTGTTATTCCACTCATCTGAAAAATCGACAAACATTTGTAGCAAAAAAGTTCCCTTTCTGGCAAAAAAGTATAGCTCCAAATGAACTAACTTTCAAAACTGATATTTAAAGATGTTTTATTAGTCTGATGTCTCTCTAAGTCTTGCCAGAGCCATCATGTTGAAAAGCTGTAGAGTCAGTTATAACAAAAGAGACATTATTTGTGATCGTTTCCTCTCGGCATTATCATGTAAGGGTAAAGGCAAGTGGAAAAAGCACTTTTCAGTGCTCTGATCCGTCTCCCTCATGTCGTTCAGTTCATATTCTGAGCTCCTAATGACGGACTGAGCAGGGAGGCGTTTGGGTGCGTGTAGAAGCTTGTGCTGCATGGAAGTGCTCTCGGGCATCTCCACGGCATGGACCAGAGCAGCCCTGTAGCTGCGCGAGAAGGCAGCATGGGCACAGCGCAGTCACGTCCCACCACCTTTACTGAGCCCAAGTCTTCACTCGCCCGTACTGCCGCTGGAATATTGTAATTCTTAACAGGAGAGGGAGAGGAGTGCCTTTTCTTGTTTTGCTTCTCTTTGTTTTGCTGTTGGTTTGTCTTTGTGTAATGTTTTTATTAATTAAGGATGGGATTTTTTTTTTTTTTTTTTGAAAAGGAGGCAAGGATCCAAGCTTAGATGTTTCGCATAAATATTGGCAGAACAGCTTATATGGGAGAAGGAAAACAAAGGTTATCGTGATTAGCACATGATTTTACTTAGGCAGTGTATCAGTTAAATTAGTCTCTAAATTATAATGTTTCAGCTGCTGGTATTTTCCATATTAAAAGTAAAATATAATTTTCTGGTTTTGCAGAAACAAAAATTCCAACCATTTGTTGATTTCCACCACCACCACCAGGAGAGAAGAAAAAGGAAAAAAAAAAGAATGAAATACAGCCTAATGTCCCAAAATAGATTTCCACAAAGGCTGTTTCTATCTGGGGGAAAATGTCGGTGCAGTAATTTCAGCCATCCTTAGTGTCCGTACTGCGTGGCATCTCCCAGGTAGCTGCGTGCGCTTCATTGCTCAGGGTCTCATTTAATGTGGGGCAAACCTGGCCTCAATCTTCCAAACTCTGTTGATCAGAATTTACCGTGGAATATGCACAGATACTCCTCATGCCCTCTTAGTCATTGGACGTGAACTAACATTTTGCGAAGCAGCATCAGCGTGCACGCTGCCCGGCCGGCTCAGACGGAGGAGTGCCATTTCTGACCGTGTGTGGCAAGCTTTTTCAATGCTTGGTTTAGTTCCATTCAGGCTACAAACCAGAGAACCAAACCAAAAACAAAGAAAAAAAGAAGGAAAAAATCCTTTCTGATTTTCAACATAAAGCTAGGATTACCACCAAAGAACAATAAAAATTCTTTTATTACCAACAACAGGAAGAGCAAAGGAAAAAAAAAACCACAGAAAATCTTTGTTATAATTTTTCCATAACAAATAAGGTCTTTTCTGGTCATGTTTGGCTTTTTTTTTCCTTAAAATTGTATCTGTTTAGGAAAAAAAATCTTGTTTAGAATAAAAACAAAACTGCAGAGGAAAAAGCATAGCTCTTATTAAAGAGTTTGACATCATAACCCATCTATTAAATAGCAGTATTCTTAAAGGAAAGTAATTTACAAATAAAAGGACGGAAATGAAAGGTTGTATGAGTTCCTGAGGCCATTGTTGAGGCAGTAAAGCACAGAAAACTTCCACTATCTATAGTCGCTGAAGTCATGTATTAGCAGGAACCAGCGCTGGAGGTTCCCACAGGGAGAAGATCCTTGTAGAGAAATACGGCTGTGACTCGCCTTTGTATTTCTCTATTCCCCACACGTTTTTGTAGCTTTAATGTGAGTGACTAGGGAAGATAAAGTATCAAAGAGGAGTGAAATGCGCTGCTTCCCTTGGCTGGCGGGTGCGATGGGGCTGCATCCCACGGTGCCCTGCTCTCCCTGGTCGACCATGAGTGCTCCCACCCCGCAAGCACGGCCGAGCAGCAGCTGAAAGCCAGCTCTTGTGATTTTGAGGGGGATGTGAAGTTATCTCCAAGAGCTTTTTTTATGCTCTCCCTAGATTTGGGAGCCGGTATGGTTTTATTTTCATTGGGCTTCCGAGAGAGAAAACTCTTTTTCCTCATACAAAGTCTGGCACGTTTTCTTCCCGCACTCGGCATTTGCTGTGGGTGGCTCTGTCCGAGGCTGATTAGGGTCGATAAGGGGTGGCAGTGAGTTATTACCGTGTGAGACCGTAAAGCCAGAATGGACAGATTCGACATAAAACAGTTACAGAAATGGTCTTTTTTTTCCTTATCTGACCCTGCTCTTGATAGCAAAGGCAGCCTGGTAACAAAAGATTTTGTTCCCCATTAATCCGTAGTGAGAAGTATCAGGCAATTCACCCTTCCATCAGAGGTCTGTCTGCTCTGATCCTCTGTCATGGAGTGACAGGGGACGCTGCTAATCCAGACCTGGGTAACGGCTGTCCCAGATCACAGCAGCTGGGGTCCCCTTGGGCACGTCCCAAACGATAGTGGAAGGGCAGTGCCTGGATTTCCCCTTGGCCAAACAAGGAACACTTCTCCCAAAGGGCTGTTGAGTGTGGCTCGAGGATGAAACAACAAAGAAGCAAAGTTCTCATCAGATTTTAATGGGATTGAACAAGGAATAAGTTCCAGGATCTTTAATCAACTTCTTAAAATTATAAATAAATATTAAAATGCCGACAAGAGCCTCCTTATCACGATGTAGCTCTCTTCTGTTCCTTCATTGCTACCCTTCAGCTTCTTCCCACATCCAAGTACCTCTTGCATCATCTTGAAATCAAGGCCTGAATTGAGCAGACTTGTGAACAGGTTTAGCTATAGGAAGCTTCGTTGGTGTCGGTTCCCACTTCCCTCTCAAAAGATAATTGAGGGTCGCGTGTGCATGAAGCCCAGCCAAAGCCTGAGTTATTCTGCAGTGGGGTCTGCACTGGCATCTGAAGCTCTAAGCTCGTCAAAACAGAATTTAGAAATGGATGTGTTTGTGCAGCACCAAGGGGTCCAGTCCTTTTGGCCACCTACATTGTATTGTGCAGTGTTAACCCCCTGCTCCAGTTAATTTGATAGCCAAAGGGGTCAGAGATTCCCATTTTGTTTTGAACATTGATGTCTTAACCCAGAAAACATAATTAAATCAATCTAGAAAAAAATAAAAAGACTTTGTTTCCATGTACGTATTTCTGGATGTAAATACTCCTTTGATTTAGTAAAAAATTACTGTACTGTAAATTCTTTTATAACATTGCTAAGTTTAATTTTTCATTTTGTTTTTCATTTTCTTACGTATTTTGTGGATTTGGGGTCCAAACGAATGAGAGGGTACTACCAATGATTTGAACTAGCTTTTAAAAGACGTCTTTTTTTTTCCCCTTCCTTGCACCACTGTTTTTTCTCTCTGACTTCCTCATCATGGGCTTTCTCAGGAGGGCAGCACATTTTGCCATAGTGTGTGATGGGAGGATTAAGAGTCCCATGGCCAAATTCTTTCCTGAGGTACATTTGTATAAATATTAGAGGATCCCTCAAGATGAATTCTGCAATATATTTTGGGAAGATCATGGTGATGAAATGATGATACATCTCATCTAGAATCCATAGGAGGAAGATGTCCCAGAAGAAACAAGCCAAGTACTAAGCAGTTATTCAGAGCACAGTGTTCACATCTACGATCAAACAATCGAAACAACCACACTGAATGGCATTGGGTATTTCCCTGTAAAAGAGCTGCTGGGTACCAATCTAGATCTAAGAACCCTACAGAAACAAGATGCAAAATCAAGGCAAAAAGTGATTTTAGTGCTGTGTGGAACAGAGCTGAGGCCAGGCAGGGCTGGGAGGAGACAGGACAGCAGGGAATACGGCCAAAGTCCTGACCTGCATCAGTTACGGTGATTTAGATAAGGTGCAGAACAGCTCCGTGGTTGGGGCGTAACACGTAAGGATAACAGTTACCTGTTCTCTCATCCAGCCTGATATATTATATAAAACCTACACTTAATAATGTTATTTTTCTATTTCACAGAAGGTGTTATAGCACAAGATACTTCCAAGACATGGAAGACCTTTATCTCAGGTCTGTCCAGCCATGAGCTTCCTACTGTCCATCGCTCAGTCCATGAAATATAATACAATGTCATAGAGAAGGGCAGAGATCCGTTCTGATTCATTCTTTCCCAAAGACACTTTCATTTGAGAACAGTGGAAAGTACCTTTTTTTTTTTTTTCCATGACCATAATTTAATTCTTTATTTTAACCAAGTTGCTACGTTCTTTCTCCTTGATAACTCACGAGTTCAAATGTAAAAAATGTATTATTACAAGAGACAATTACGGGGTTCAAAGCATTCTGAAGCATTCCATGCTTCCAGCTTCTGGTACTGATATAAGTAGAGGAATATTTGTGGTTTTTTTACTTGCATGAAGTGGAAGAGTTCCAAGAGCTGGTGGTAAAAGGCCTAATGAAAGTCTGCCTTCATCAGACACAACAAAGATCCTGCATCCTGGGAGGTTAACTGTTTATATGGACATGATGCCCAAGCACCATCATACAACTCTCTTTCACAAACAAGCCCTTGACCATGTAAACTCAAATCACTTCATGCTCAGTCAAAAATAACAATAGCAAAATAATAAGAAAAAAAATAAATCCTGGGTTTGTTTGGCTTTAATTTTTTTTTTTTTTTTAAATAAAGCATTACTTTGGAAGTTCAAGGTATGCAGCTCTCTAGTTCCCAAAGTTTGTTTGGACTGACGATGTGTCTAGCACCTTTGGTGGTATAGTTGGATACCAGCAGGCTATAGAAATAGAGTCTGTTTCGAAGTACGCACAGTTGTTGCACAAACATCTGACTGCTGTAGTGCAGGACGTTCTTTTCTACTAAACCTTCTGTTTGTCATTTATTTTTCCATTTTATAAATACTGATTGGAAACTTCTTCTTGGAAGGAAGAAGGAAATCTTGTGGATTGTAAACACTGAGAAGAAGATGAATTGTTTAGGATGGTGAAAAGGGTATAAGGACTAAAAACATAATGTTAAGTAGAGGAAAGTTTAGGCTGAATAACAGGATAAACTTCCAAGTGCTGAAATCTTATTAGACTGTGGAAAATTCTTCCAAAGGATGTGGGAGAAGCTCCACTGTTTGAGCAGTTTACCATTAGATTGGACAAAGGACTAAAAATAAAACTTAAACAATCTTGCCCTAGCAAAGGGGGTGAACTGAAGAGGCCAAGTCAATGTATCCAGCACCACCTCTTTCCATTTCATTGATCACAAATCAACCCATGCCCAGAGAGTGAGAGTATCAATGAGACGCACATGTCTAAAGACGAATTCACTCACCGTGTTCAGCTCGCAGGGATGGACTCTGACTCTGTAACCTGCTGAAGAGAAAACCGGTGCAATGCAAGAAAGTAGGAACTGCCAGCAGCCTCCCTCCTCAGCAAGAAATACAGCAATTTTAAACCAGGAAAACGGAAAGTAAATGTATCTATTTGAATTGCTCTACTGTCCAGAGGGCCAATTGTACCCTCGGGTTCAGAGAACCTTCTTCATCCGCGTGGAATGGCCTGGGAAAGTGCATGAAGAAAATTGGAAAGATACGTTATGTTTTCAGACCATCAGAAAGAATACGGAGATCAGTTTGACACAGCCGAGCCCAAACAGAAAAATATTATGCCCTAACTCTTGCCAGCTGTCCGTAAAGGACACGTTCAGATTCAACATCAGCGGTGGCACCCATGAGAGCAAGAGCAGTCAGCAGTAATTGCAGATTTGCTGTGTCACTCTGGCAAAATAATTTAAGTGCTTTGTATCAGACGGTCAAATGTTCAGGAGAGAATTTAAGTTTTAAATATGCATGCGTTTAAGTAACCGGCTAATAAAATTGTTGTCAGTGTGGATAACTTACTGTCAGATGATCTGAGTTGCTAACTTGTTTTATGTAGTAATGGCAGATGACATGAGGCAAAGAAGATACAGCAGGATTTACAGCTGTAACAATTCGCCAGCAAGATTAGTAGTGTTTTGGATGTTAATCGACTTACTGCCTTTTTCCCTTCTCTTTATGAATGATCTAAAAGCAAATTCTATTTTTTTTTAAAACCCATTCATGATGGTATTGACCTGAAGTTCCTGAAGAGATGAGAATCTGCCCACTGACTTTGCTGGGTCCTGGGATTTTATCAGACCATCTAAATTTATTACATAAACACCATATTTCTAAACTGTTTGCTCCGGGGACTCATTACGAGTCTTCAAAATTTGTTCTGAGTTACTTAAATCTGACTGGTCAGATGAATCACATGGTGGCGTTTCCAGTCCTGAATGGAGGCATGTGTAAGCACATCTGGTGCAAATATTTCCTGGTAGAAACCGAAATGTCAGTTTCTGTAAATACTTCTGTGTGTGATTCTGAAATTTGCTCTCCGCTATGTTTTTGGCCAGTAAAACTTGATAACTCAAAAGTTCTTAGAAAGCAAAGACAAAGAGATGTGAGCATGGCCAAAGTGACTTTACTGCAAATTTGAATGAATCTAATAACAGTTAAAGCACACATTAAAGCTGCAGTAAAACTGAATCTTTTGTAAAGACCTGAGAAGCTGCACAGTTCTTGAACTAGTAGTAGAGCAGATGGAAACCTTGGGGTTTTAAGTTAAAAGCAAATCAGCTGGGATCGTGTCACTCTGATATGCACGGAAATATAGAATATGTACTTCTAATAGATGGGAACAAAACATGGTGTTTATGTTTATGTGTCTATTTGGTATTTTCTGCTGCACATGGTATATTAGTTGAGAGGGCATCTGAATCCCCCGCAAGCGTAGGTGAACGTCGTGGCTCAACCCCAACCGGCAACCGAGCCCCACGCAGCCGCTCGCTCACACTCCCCCTCGGTGGGATACGGGAGAGAATCGGAAGGGCAAAAGCAAGAAAACTCGTGGGTTGAGATAAGAACAGTTTAATAATTGAAATGAAATAAAATAATAGTAATAGTAATAGTAATAATAATAATAATAATAATAATAATAATAATAATAATAATAATAAAATTGTAGTGAAAAGGAAAACAAGAGAGAGAGAGGAACAAAACCCAGGAAAAACAAGTTGTGCAACCGCTCACCGCCCGCCGACCGATGCCCAGCCCGTCCCCGAGCAGCGATCGCTGCCCCCCAGCCAGCTCCCCCCAGTTTCTATACTGGGCACGACGCCCTATGGTATGGAATAGCCCTTGGGGCAGTTTGGCTGTGCCCCCTCCCAGCTTCTTGGGCACCCGGCAGAGCAGGGGAAGCTGCAAAGCCCTTGACCAGTGTAAGCACTACTTAGCAACATCAGTGTGTTATCAACATTATTCTCATACTAAATCCCAAACACAGCACTATACCAGCTACTGGGAAGAAAATTAACTCCATCCCAGCCGACACCAGGACAGTGAACAAAACTGGTCTTTTACGCAAGCCTGTAAACATCACTAAAAATCATTACGATTAGGCGTATCAGACTGGAAAGAACTTCTTGGTTATTTCCTGTCTAAACCAAATCCTACTTTTTTTCACAAGGAATTGATGGATATAAAAATTAATTTGAATTTTCTCCCTGTTATTTGTTTTAATAACTCAAATGTCATTCTAGAACCTGAGTGCTTTTAGAGCCAGAAATGTGATTTCTAGCCTGCTCTGCTTGTAAATGATGTATTTATTTTTTTCCAACAGCCGGACTCTGTAGTCTGGAGGGAGTCTCACCAGACCTTCCTACAGCAGCCATCTCATCATTGCAATTACTGCCTTAGAGCCAGGCAACCTGCGGCAGCTCCGGCAGCAGTAGGAAGGGCCACCTGAGGGACGCCTTTCCTTGGTTGATCCCTAGCCTTGGTTAAGGATCCAAATTGCTACGAGTCTTCCAGTGTGGCCACAGAAAGCCTGATGCAGTCGCAGCGTGGCTCGGCTGGGGGGATTTCATTCTCTGGTTAAGTCAATGGCAAAATCCTTTAATTTCTCTGAACATGCAGCAATATGTTCCTGTGGATACTTGACCTTGGGACCCAAAGATAAAGGGACTTCTTGTGTCTTTTCAAGTGAGGCGCATTCTTAGTTGTTGCATATAGCAAGAGATTTCTCTTCTTTATTCCCCTTTCTTTAACACATATCTACATTGTCTCATTTCTTTTTGTTTTTCATTTTTTCCTTCAAACTATTCTTCCTTCCTAACTTTGTCCTACACCTTTCCTTAACGCTACCCCAGATCTTTTTCCTTCTCCCACCGTTATGAATCCTCAAGGGCCACAAGAATTTTCCATTTTCCTGCCCGAAACTCTTCGTATATCTCTCCCCACCTCGTTACAATAAAATAATTCTTCCATTTCGCTGTCACCTCAATTTAGCTCTCTCACCCTCCACTCCCTCTTTTTCCCCTGGTTTAAAGACCGACCAGCATTTCCTGAATTGGAAAAGCCACAATAATATTTTTTCCATTGAAAATACCACAAGTACAGTATTTCCATTGAACATACCACAAGAACAGTGTTTCCATTGAACATACCACAAGGACGGTGCTTTTGAGGTATCTAAATGCTAAGATGAACTCATAATGTTCATCTTGGACTCATTAAACCAAAGCCCCTCTCTTCTCAAAAAAAACTTCCTCAGACAGAGAAAGAATTTTTATTCGCAGGTTTCAAAAAAGAAAAAAAATACAATAAAAACAAGACCTAGACACAGCCAGGACAATTTTGCACTTGCTTTGTGAGTAAAATATAAATAGGTTTTAGCAAGTTAAAAAAAAAATCCATTAAAAATGCTCAGAGTGGTTGAACAGCTGGAAAAGCAACTTTTTTTGATAACATTTAAAGCTGCTTAGCAGCTGGGGAAAAAATTGCCTGTAAAAACACTTAACATTTACAGCCACTCAGTGGCTGGAAAAGCAACTTGTTATAAAATTGATTTAACATTTCAGTGGCTGGAAAAGACATACACACACACACATACATATAACTGCAGTGTTTTACATAGCTATTTATGGGTATTTAGACACAGATAACACTATAAATAGATAAGCGTGGCATTTCTGCTGCTGCCATTGTGGCAGAGAATAATTTCCATTCAGAGCATTCATCATTTTATTTTCTGGGAGTTTACAACTAAGCCCTTTAAACTCCCATCAGTCTGAAGTCTGGCATGCCTGGATGCTCAGCCATCCCACCCAGCCCCCAGGAACGTCTTAAATCATTTTAGTTACAGAGCACTTTATGAAATAATAACTGAGTTCTGTATCTGATCAGCTCACATGAAAGACTGACTGAGGCAGCAGAGCCCAAACTGTTTTACAAATAATATTTGTAATCAAGGGTGCTAGACAGGATTGTCTCCGTCGGCTCACCTGATCTGACGGGAGCCGTGTGCTGCCTTTGTATCGCAGCCCCGATAGCTGACAGAAGCCTTACATCCCCAGAAGTGACAAGCACGATATCTGATTATTAAAAAAGTGATGTGAAAAGCACCGTGTAAGGAGTAATTAAGCATATTTGTTTCTCTCTGAGATTAGAGTTCTTTAAAATGCCGGTTTAAAGCGTGAGTCATGTAATAAGCCCTAAAGCAGCGTCAGGCAGTTGTGCTCTCACCCCCCCAACGCCACGCACAGCTTCTGGTCCCTGCATCCAGCTGTGCAGCGCAGAGGGGATGTGCGGGCAGGTCCCGTGCTCGGCCCCAGATCAAAGCCCCTAGAACCGGGACTAAAGCTATTGCCTAAATGTTAACGCTAACAGGCTTTCTGTCAGAGCCTGTAAACCGTGAAACACTTTCATGTATGAGAACCTTGATGTGTGTGGGCATACATTGGAAATAACTGCTATATTAAATTACTATAATAATGTAATAGATCTGTTTGCAGCACAGGAACTTAATTCTTCCCTAGAACCAGTGATTCCCATTTTCCCCAGCCCCCGGTGAAGCAGCAGGGCTTTCTGTCGCTCTCCCTCAGACTTCACTTCCATCTGACATTTCTATTTCATTTTGCCAAGTGCACCTCTATGACAAAATTAACTGGACGCATCCGTCGTGCTTGAGAGATGTCATAAAACCATAGAGGCAGTTATTGCACTGTTACAACAAATTTCTGCAGTAAAACATTTTATGCGATGCATGTTTTGCTGGCGGGGGGCAGTCCAGGCAAACCAAGGACCCCTGTAAAACTGAGTGATCCAGCCTCGCTCCCCGAGAGCCGACCACAAGCTAGCGGTGAGCCCCTTCAGAGGAGAACGTTGTCTCCGGGAGCAAATGCAGCTAATTACGTTTTATTTCCAAGCAAGGATGTCCTGACTTGGCTGGATTATGGCTGAGGCTGTGTAACCGATTGCTCCCGACCCGGTGAAGAGGGAAGAGTAAATGCTGCCGTGATTGGGCGTCATTTCCCAAAAACTGACAGTCCAAAGCTTCTTCTGAAGTCAAGACCAGAGCCCAAAGTGCTGCTTAGCTGGGTTTGATGCCAGCTTTCAGAGCTAAGATGAGAAACTGGATGTCTTACCTCTGCCGGTAACTCTGCAGATAATGAGGCAATGTTCTCAAAGTATCTGAGGCAGGGATCTTTTAAGTGTACTACTTGTGAAAGTGGAAAAATAATAATTACCTATGAATATGTGAAGACGTATATTCCTCAAGGACAGACAGGAATTGTTTAGTGTTGTCCAGGTGAAGGGAGGAGGTGCAAAAAGAAGATTTTAAGAAGAGTTTTCCTGCCAGGGAGAGCTATTAGCACTGGAATTATTTCCTCAATGAAAGCAGAGGAAGGCGATTCCTTCAGACATTTAATAATAGATTGGGCAAAGAATTAGGAAACATAAAGAAGAAGCCTGTACTGGCAGGTAATTGAGCTAATCAGAACTAGTAGGACTTAAACTTTTTTTTTTTTTAGGATCATTTAAAGTCAGCTGCAATAGATATTTCATTAATTTACAGTCTTTTTCATTGCAGTCCAATACCCAGGAGTAAGGCAGAACAGCTTAATATTAAAAAAACACAAACCCAGTAACTGCTGAGAACACTAGGATGATGCGGTGCCAGCTAGGCGAGATTTCATGGGCATGCATAAAATACACAAGCAAGTTCGCAAGCAGGCCACAAAAGCCAATGTGGAAGAGAAGGGGGAGAAGGAGCCAAGGTTTGATCTGGAAAATAAAAAGGGAAAAGCAAGGATGAAGAACCAGGGGATTGGACGAGATGGGATGGGATGGGAGGGGGTCCTGGAGAGCACTCTGTCTTGGCGACAGCCATGGAAAATAAAAGTACAGAATCAAAAACTGCTTTAAGAACAGCCCGTGATCAAATACCAGACTGGCTAATTTGTATTTCAGGGGCTAGAGGCGAGGATGCTAGCTGCAGTCTCTGTACCTTGCAACACATTTTGTGTTCCTGGACACACAGCAAGTACTAAATCACGGGCATCCGGCTCAGACTTGAACTGGGGTGTAAAGGCTGAGCAGCATCAGACTGAGTAACTAAATTTGGGGAAAGGCAGACATTTCAGAGCACTGTGGTGTCTGGATTATCCAGAAGATGACTAAGCCAGGTACTTTTTTTCTCTCACTGTTCATCCTGAGCAGCATGGTGGGTGCCAGGTTTTACTCTTTCATCCTTTCTCCCTGTTCTGCATTTTTAAAATACAATTTAGAACATGCTGTAATTATTCCATATGGGATCATCAACCAGTTACGTGCATTGCTGGGCATGGTACCGTGATGTCCAGGATGCTGAGGTCAGGAGGGGACATAGCCTGGGGCATCCCATCAGCTGCTTGAGTGACTGACAAATGACGCCGAGTGCATTGGTAATACTTACCAGCAGAACCCCATGTCCCCGCTTTCCCAACCTAGGACATGCGGTCTTTCCTGCATCTGGGGGGAAAAAGTTTGTTCCTAAAAACAAAGCTGAAAAGAAAGAAGGAAACAGAAAATCCTCAAGTGATGTCCTCACCCATAAATTCCATCAGAGCTGACTAAATGCAAATGAAGTTTATTGCCTTTTTAACAACATAATGGCATTTCAGATTATCTCTAGGTCCAATTCAGCAATCCATACCCATTATGAATAATAATTACTCCCAGTTGTAATTCCACAAAGGTCATAAGTGCTTATCAGTATACGGAAAGGTTGGAGTATTTGTCCCAGAGGTGTCAGCGCCAGATTTTTATGTACTTGTTGACTGTAATGAGTGGAGAAGCACAGTCTTAACACACTTGTTCTAGTTTAATAGCCATTTACTCCACTAGCATCATCACTTAGTGACACTGCTCTCATTAAGCCTGAGTAATGGTATCAGAATCTGGCCCTGTACTTCTACAGTTATTCTGTAGCCTGCGTACAGAAATCCTCCGTACAAGTCTAACCCTACTTATTTAAAAGCTGCTCAGAAGCCCAGGTTATTCATTACGTGTATGCACAGTGACCAGAGCAATTAAGTTTTACCATGACTGGAGCCTGGGATAATCCCTGAGCTACAGCCACCCTGGAGAGCCGCCGTCCCTCTCGGCTCAGATGGCAGCTCCGAGCGACACGGTGCTCCATGTCCTTCACCGACCCCAGGGCGGACATCAGAGGTGATGTGTTTAGAGAAGCTTTTGTCTTCTTAGAGGTGATGTAGTTAGAGGAGCTTTTGTCTTCTCGTCTCGAGAGAAGCTTTCGTTCTCTCACCTTGAGGTATCAAATATGGAAGAGAGGAATATTATGTGAGTTAATGCTTCCTCTCGAGGCATCTGCACAGGTTGCAAGACCCAAGGAAAAAGAGGCCATGAAGGAAAAGAAAGCTGAATCTCTGAATTTGCATCATTGCCTAGGAATAGAAAAGACTTACTTTATGGAAAAGTCACTAACCTCATGCTGTACTGTACAACTCTAGTTTATACCCTATTAGAAGCTGATATCGCCATTAGATTTAAATTATAGCTATATTAACATCCATCAGCAAGTTGACCTAGAAACTTATTTATTTAAGAACATAAGAGGTCTGAGTAAAAGACTTATTTCAGATGCCAAAAACAAAAACAAAAACAAGTACAATGGGGTTTGGATCTAGACAATGGTTGGGAACCGTATTGGCAGCTATCAAGTTAGAATATTTGATCTTCACAGCTTGACGTCAAGAATGGCTTTTAAATCTCCTGGCTGGTAAATATATCTGGCTCACGCGTTGTTTAACGTTTGAGGCGCTTATAGATATTGTGGTTACAAAGTTGATCAAACATGCAAGGCATTATTTGTAGGAAAAACATTTACCTTACTGGAGAGGCTTGACATATACAGAAGGCTCAAATGATTTCCCGTCTGCTTTAATGCATGAAGTAAAGTGGAATTTGCTTTGAGAATCAAAAAAAAAAGGCAGTTCTTCAGATGCATACTGCTGCAGCTGGTGTGGCTTGTGAATGCCTATAGGTAAGTTCAGCACCGTTTTCTTTTGTGAGATTAAACTTGCTCCAAAAGTTACAAAATTTTTACATTGTAAAGCAAAGCAAAAAGAAAATTATCTGAGATTTGAGAACTGAATGTGAAAATTGTGGTTATTGTCTCAGTTCTCTTGTTCCTCTGTCAATAGAAAAATTTAAAAGAGGGGGAAGGACTGGAAAGGTAGGGAAAAGAGGGAAGGAGAAGAGTAGAAAAGATAAATAAACCAGACATTTTTAACATCTTAGTTGAAAAACATACTCAAGATTTTCCATTAGAATGTTGGGGAGAAAAAGAAGGGCCCTGTTCAGAGGAGGTGGTTTGAAGTGAAATAAGGAAGGAGGTGGAGGGTTTCGTGTAACGAGATCCAATCTTGTGTCCCAGTGGGACACGGTGCAGGGCTCTGCCTCTCTCGTTGCATTGCTGCCTTCGTCTAGGTGGTGCTTCAGCAAAGTAGAAGAACCAATATTTTAAAATCTTTTCCGTTACCTCAGCACAGCAGTGTGAGGCAAAGACTGAAAACTGCAGTAGCGATTAAGGAAAATTGCAGTGGATTGAAAGAAATGAGGGAAGGGAAAAGGGCTAATTCTCATCCTGAAAGCTACTGAAGCAAAAAGGAGCGGCGTCCACGGTGTGCATCTTCCCTTCCAGGCGAAGGGGAGCACAGCAGCCTTCCAGCTCCTTCCGTCTCCATCCGCTGCTGCGCTTTGTGGTGGGCGACCCTTCTCCTGTGGCCTCTGAGATGCCTTCAGGCTTGTCTGGCCACGTCCTAAGATGAGTCTAGATGGTGTAACCAAAAATCCCACGTACTCCTGATGAAGCTGAGCCCCCATGTTTGCTACCTCTCTGGACATAAGTATCCCTTAGAAGACACTCTAGTAAGAACCATTCAGTTGCCAACAGGAAAATGTTACTTTTCCCCTCCCGACTTTTCAGGTTTTCAATTCCTTCTATTCTTCAAGAGAAAAGAGAGGTCTGACTGTACAGTGAGAGGGAGGCTGGCTTGTGTGGGTTCAACTCTGCACTGACGCTGCTGTTCTGACTCATAACTGAGATAAAGATTATCCTTCCCCTCAGCTTAAAAATACTAAAAAGCCTTCTCCTGGAAGTAGTTTATTTTGAAGTGAACACAGTGCAATTTGTGCATGGCCGCCGTTAATCTGACTACTGCAGATATAAGCTCTTAATAAGCCGCTCTCAGAGTATTTTTGCAAGAGTTGTGTGGAGATAGGTAGCCAGGTGCAGGGCGAGATGCTATGGCTGTCTCTGCTGAAGGATGCTCTGCAGGGCGAGCTCAACCGTCTCGAAACCCCAGAGAACGGACACCAAAGAGAAACATTAGGAAACTCCCAACAGTGGGAAAAGCATCGGCTGGCACTCACGCTTGTAGTAGACATCAGAGAATCTGGCAGGCTAAAAATCCATCGAAAACCAGGCTTCTTAGGAAAAACTTTCATTTCTAACTTTCAGAGTGTTGGATTTATGTGGGAACTGCAGCTTGCCTTATTTTGAAGGTTGGTTTCCAGCAGATTGGGTGTGTGAGCCCTACAGACTCAGAAGCAAGAAAGCAAAGAAAAAGCACCAATTTTGATATGTTTTTACTAAAAATAATAATGTTTTTTAAGCCAATCCCAGGAATTTTGGGCATTGACTCATGCCTTCTGAATGCTTTGGACAGACAGTAACAGAGACTATCCAGTAAGGGAACCAGAATATTACCGCATGAGCTGAATAACTAATGAGCGGCACTTAAATTGCAAAGGTCTCGCATACCGAGAGCTATTGCTGAGAAAATTTATGAACAATTTTGAATAACAAATTCATTCGAGAATCCGACAATTTGTAGACAACCGTCGAACAAAAAAGTTCCAAAAACCAAGTCCAAAGTCTCAGGATCGGCAAAGGATATGTACAAAATTCTCTTTCATGTTATTATTGGACTGGGCCAGACGTCCAGACACACCGAGTTACTCAAGCTCGCTGTCAGCTACACAATAAATTTATATGGAATTTCAGTGCTATCTCAGAGGGGCAATATTGGCTTAAGGTGTTTCCATTTCAGAACCTTGTCCCATGGCAGATTGGTATTTTTCTGCACCGTTTTGCCTAGTGTTGAGCTTTCTGAATGACTTTAGCTTCGCAAATCTTTATTGGCCACATATTCCTCTCCCAGACCGCTCCAGCCCCACATTACTGCAATCCAGCGCCTGCCGGTCAGACTTAACACCAGTCTGCTGTCAGTGGATGCTACTGTGCTATTTATAAACCCTTTGCTACATACAGGTATTTATGGCACTGACTAGGGTCAGGAAGAACAAAAAAAAAGAAAAAAAGAAAAAGGTTCACTCCGTTTTTATTAGTCAAGTTCGCAGCCAACCATATGGCCACAAACTGGAAGCTGCCAGCTCAGACAACTGGAACAACATCACTTTCTGAGTCCTGCAAAAGCCATTATATTGTGTTATATATGTGGGGATATATATATCTCTCTATATCTTAAGAGAGGGTGTCAGATATTTAATAAATGATAACAAGTTCCTCCCTGAGACCCCTGTGTCACTGTTGTACCTGATCCCTAGGAATAACAGAAGGTCCTTCGTTTTATGGACGCACGTGCCTCCCGCGGAGGTACTGCAGCCCCGCTGCCGCTTCCCTCCCGTTAGACTCTTACCCAGAAAGATAGGTTTCTTTGCCGAAATAAATCACGTTGATGAAGATACACAGTCCTGAGTGAAACAGGAGGAACATGCAGCTGTACCTGCAAGTGCTAATGGAGGGGATAGAGTCCCCTAAGTCCCCCGCTAACCACGCAATATATTTTGGAGATTATTTCATGTCGTCTTTTGGTCTGTTGTTTTTTGTCGTGGGTTTTTTTTTCCTGTGGACAGTTCTTGCAGGCAATTTGAAAAAAAAAGTTTTCTTTTAGATTTGTAATGACAGAGGATTTAGCTACCCGCACAAAAGGTATCGTGCAAAATCAACGGGAGCTCAGATGTTTTGCGTAGTTTGCATCACAGTTCACAGCAAGCTGCGCATCTGCTGAAGGTACCTGTCTTACATCCTCCGGTGGGCATAACACGGTGGTGCCCAGCAAGCTCTGGTGAAGCATATCTGTGCCTTCAGCTTTGTGGAAATTCTAGCTCACGTCCCCAAAGGATGATAGCCGTACTGGTGTCAGTCGAGTAAACTTTGCCTCTTAGCACACCTCATTAGCTCAGGCATACCAGGATGCCGATAAACATGCTGCTACCAGGGCTGCACTTGTCAGTCTTGCTCTTGGGTCTCTGTCCTGCTCTCTGCTGAGCGCAGAGGCCTGTAGGCAATCCTGCACTCGAGGGCTGGCATTGATGTTGCCTCTTATTGTGGCTTTCACAAGGTCATTCTCACTCTTTTTGCATCAGTTTCCCTATCTGTAAGATAAAAGTTCCTAATACCTATCTACCTCAGAACCTTGTGTGTAGGTTTAATTAATAATCCGCAGTCTCTGTGGGAGTAACAAAGAGGCGGAAGGACTGGGGGAGGGAGAAGCCGGGTAACAGTCGTAGGAAACACATGGTCGCAGAGCTGAGCTGCGCGCAGAAATTCCCATCAGGGAACAATGCTGCACCAGCTGGGAGGCGGCGAAGGTGACCTCAGGGCTTCGCCTCCCCATTGCCGCGAGCCCATTGTTCTATTGTGTCCTTTGCAGGGAGTTCAAGGGGATAAACAGCATTTTCCAACCGAGCTTAGTCTCCGGGATGGCTTTCTTCCCTTCTAGCTTTATTGGAGCAAAGAAATCAAGTATCGATGCACTCCACACCTGCCGGGGTGTGGGTTCAGCCTGTGGTTTTGTAGAGTCTGTCCCAAAGTGTCCTGCTGTCCTGGGCCGGAGGCTGGAAGGAGACAGTAGTGAGCAAACCCGGGAGTCCAGTGAAATGAAGGATGATGTTCTCAAAGGCTCCCCAGTGATCTTCAGCCCCAACACCCACAAACAGTCAAGGCACCTCGCATGGTCGGGAGTGCAGCATCCTCCTCTGCACCACAGCCATGGCTGAAGGCACCCTCAGAGCTGTGCTGCTGGTGGGAACGAGCCCAGGGCCAGTGAGGAACCCTTGTGGTCCTCCCCTACTGATGTCCGGAGCGATTCATCCCTGCACAGCCCAGTCCCAAGGAAACGGTGATGTTCAGAGGACGGACCGATGCTGCATCACAGGGGGGTGGAAGAAGCAGCCACCGCACCGAAGCAGGGTTAACTTCATGTTCTAAATTAGACATAGAAATTAAAACTAAATGAGACACATGCATTAAGAGCTTCAACTCCTCAGGTTCCCTAAACAGCTCAGCAGTGTAGGTGCCTGAAGGGGTAGCTTAAAGCACCTGAATTAGAAGCCCAGCACGAGCAGGTGTAATGCAACTGCCTTAAGAAACATCGCCAAGACAAAGCACAGCTCAGCTAGCAGTTGCCTTCGCTTTTCCCCATTACGGCCATGCTTCCTCAAGAAGTAAAATGACCATTCTTCGCATTTCTAATCAGGCATGCTTAGCACACCTCTCTCCCTGTGAGCTTGTCCCCAGGTCAGCTGCGCTCTTTGGGTTTGGGGTTTTCTGCAAGGATACCCTGAGGTCTCTTCCCCGTCTGTGGCTGTGTTAAATGTCTTTGCCTTCACCATACCCAGGACTCTGGGGAACCCTCCCTTTAATATCTCCATATTGCTGGAGGAAGGAGGTGGCAGATTGGCAAATCTAATATTTTGTAAAATAAAACCATATAAATTCCAGCTGCTGCCATGTGATCAGTCTACTTTGGCAGAAGGAGATGTGCCATGCTGCCCCGGGCCTATTTGATTTCAGCGTGAAAGTATGCCATTTGTAAATCAGAAGACACACCTATTGTTATTCAAAGTTCCTTAAATATACTTAAGCTTTTAGTCACCTTGCAGTCTGTTATTTTAATACTTCCTTTTCTGCTGGCTTTTCAGAGCTCTAAAAACTTAAAGCACTGCAGGACCCTGGTGCAGAGGAGTCCTTTGCCACCCATGGTGAGAGCAGCCCGGTCCCTTTCCCGCGTGAAGCATCTTATTTGTGATGAGAGGTCTGAACTGTGGCCAAAGCACGGGGCACGGCCAGTGACTGCAGAGTAATGGAAAGAAGATGCACGGGGAAGAAATCACCAAGATTCAGTGACAGCAGAGATTGCAAGGACCTGAACCCGGAGCCATCCTGCAGGACTCAGTGGGCTTCTTTTAAATGTGTTATTTATCCCTAGCCCATGGGTTATTTATCCCTAGTCCATAAACGTGAATTTTATGGAGACCTCCTTGGTGGAATGGAACAAGAGACCATTTGGCAATTGAGAATGATAAGGGGGGGGGGGGGGGGGGATCTGGATGTGAAAAGGACCATGTCTCCTAAAAGGAAGGCAACAGAGGAAACTGGGAAGCATGAAAGGAAAGCGGTGAGCAAGGAGGGAGAGTGGAAGGGGGGAGGCCCAGCGGCGTGGAAGTGAGTGGAAGGAGAAAATGGGAGCTCAGCGGCACGGCATTAGTCGAGCCTTTCTAAGCAAAGGTTCTGCCAGCCAAAACAGCAGCAAGTCTGAAATTGGTTAGGGTTTGTTTATTTATTCATACCACAGGATGTAAACTAATATAGTTAAATTCCCCTGGGAAAATAAAGCTGACTTTTTTTTTTTTTTTTGGTAAGTTCAAGAATACATTCATCCTTCTTTCCCCTCTTTCATGAAGTTTAAAAGGCTTCAAAGCACCCAGAAAGATTTGCTACTGAATTCCTGCCTCTGCAGGGAGAAGAAACAGTCGTCACATGGAAGAGCAAGTGGTCGGGACCTTTGGTATCCAGATGTAAGACATCTTCCTATGAAGCCTCGTGGTTCATGTTCAGGAATGACTTTTTGACTCTTAACCACTATATTTAAAGATTTGCTGGGCAGTAGATGTGACTGATATTTATATGAAATTAATCCCCCTGTGCAGGAGGCTATACGTTCTCAGGTCAAAATGTGTTTTTAGTAGGAGTTAATTGGAGAACAAGTATTTACTTTCAGCTCAGGTTTTGCTTCTTTGGCTTCAGTTTGTAAGTGTTGAAGGTTTCACCTTCCCAATGCAAAAATAAAATGAAAACGACGAGATCCTAAATTGCTCGCTTAGAATAATCTGAATGGAGCTTTATGTAAAATACAAATACTTCAGGAGAAAAAAACAGAACCTGCAGCTGAAAAACAAGGTCTGCGGGGTTGCGGACGATAACCACCCCGCCATGCCGGGCATTCCTCCGGCGCTGCATTCCCAAGCAAAAGAAAAAGTAAAAAAGACGTTTAATTGACCGAAGTCCTGATTGTCTTTTCAGACACCCTTCTTGATGTGGTTAGAGATTGGAACCCTTTTGGAAGGCAACTTGACATTTCATAGCTTAGATATTTCCTCCATTGCTTTTGACTTTCAGGCCTCAATTATTTCCACCAGGAGAGCGTTTGCCAAGCTGATGAAATTGGAAACAGAGTGGATGTTATAAAATACAGGTAGCTCCGGCCGCTGTGCGTGATGCTGCCTCATGTGTTTTTTCATTTTACTTCTCCCGACTCCCTTTAAAGGCTGCAGCATGGCACGGGCTGCGCTTCGCAGGAGCAGCTCCGCTCGTGAAGGGGAGCAGAGCTCCATCAGCGTGGGCATGTGCCTGCATATGTGTGCCCAGGTATCGCTTTTAGCTTGGTTTCTAATCTGGAAAATTTCTTATAGTTTTTGCAGGGGCAAATTATTCTTCCCGGTTGCAGGGGGAAAGGAGGGAAACCATCCTTGTCCCTCAACAGGTTTTGATGGAAATTCTATTCCTGTGCCAAATGATCACTGAAAACATTTTTAAAGAACATTTATGGGGAAAATGTTGCAATTCTCTGGCTTTTTGTGCCCTGTTTAACTTTTCGTGGGGATGGAAACTGGTAAACCTTCAATTTACTGCAGCCATCCTGTTTTACAGCTTAGAAAAACACCTCTTCCAGGGGCTTCGCTGTCATACCTACGTGACACAACTGCAGTAATACGGCCGGAGCTGCTGCAGCTCGGCGCATCTGAAGATTTGGCCCAGGTAGTGATGCTTAAATATGATGGACTCTAAATTTACACTCTCAGGGGATCTTTACTTCTACCAGTGCCGAGTGAGGCACTGGCTGGGACAGAGGCTGCTGAGGAATCGTCTGGACACAAGGAAAAAACAGCTGAATCCTCCGTGCTAACCCTCAAAACAGGAGGTGACGCAGGATCCACTTTTCAGAGCAGCAGCACTTCTCTGTGCTCTTCCCATCCCCTGACCATGCCAAACCGGTCCTGCAAAGTGGCCTTAACCAAATAAAAGATTTGGCTCTGAATACATTGGCGTTGATATTCAGAAAGCCAACTGCATTGAACGATTGCATGGTTCCCACCAGCAGCCCACAGCCAGGGCAGGAGCGGGAAGGAGGCATCTGGGGGCAACGCTCATCCCACCACTGCTCGCCTGGGGGTTCGAGATCGCCTGTTACTGCGCAAGGCTGCGCACGCGATCTAAGATCATGTCATCTGAATAATAAGATGCAGACGCCCTGAAGCGACGGTGATTTCTTTAGACCTGGTGGAGCTGATTGCAGGATTGATGGTCCCACAGAGGAGCAATATCTGTCCTCTCTTCTGGGAGACACCAAGCAAAGATATAAGGAGCAATTTGTCTCTGCCAGCACTTGAAGCTTGAGGACGTTCCTGTAGGAAGTAAGAGTGGTAAAACATCCTCTGTAGCATGTAAACAATTTTTTGCTATTCAGTATGGTCAAAAATAAAAAAGGGAGCTGTGTAAACATCTCCGAGTTGCCCTTGCTTGTCTTTCACTCCCAAGCCGTGGAGCAGAAGGCTCCACTCGGGAGCCAGTACATACTGTAACTTCCTTCTGATCCATGATCCAGCACAAATACAAAACCAAATCACATTTCCACGTAATCAATCCATGTTCTTAGAGAGGAAAAGAGTCCTTAACAGCTGACTAGGAGACCTTGGAGTATAATAGAGCTCTCTAAGTGCACAGGTGTGCCAAAATACTTCACCAACAGTGTGTGAGAAAGTATTCACATTGTTCCCCAATCATGGGAAAAACATATCCTGTTCCCATTTCTGAAATGTGCCATTCATAAGCCTCTATATATTCTGCTCGGTGCGGGAACGTGCGTTGTCTCCTTGCAACCATCCCTGCTTCGGGGGCTGGTGATAAACTTTCGCTAGCTTCCGTGCATTGTGCTGCTCTCAAACAAGCTGGAGAGACCGCGCTGGTGTCCTTGTCCTGCTCGGGTGGGGAATTAAGACTGCGCCGACAGCAGCATTGTGCTCTTTCTTTTGGGCTGACTTATATCAGGAAAAATATTAAAGGAAGAAGCTTTTTTGACGCTCTTGAATTCTTCTCACTGTCCGTTTCCCACGTGGATGCTCTGATGCGTGGTGTTTCCTACAGTGATCCTGAGCGTCCAGAGTTACAGAGTGAGTGAAGATCGCTAGATGGTAAGAGAGGGAAATGAGAAAGACCAGAATAAACTCTGACGATAGGAAACTTGGATGTTGTGGTCGCATTTAAATGAACAACATAATAAGGGAAACAGAGAAGTGACTGAGGAGAAGAATGACAGATACTTATTGCTGAATCGTAGTGAAGTGCTTTTACATTTTTGGCTGATGTGAGAGTGTATCTACAATTTCCACTTGAAATGTTTTGGAGATACAAGTAGCTTTCCTTTTCATCAAGAAAAGGTCCGTGCAATTTTTTGATTAAAAGTACCTTATAAAATAACAACAATTGAGAAGCAAAACATGTTTTTGAATTTCTGTTAGAAGTCACTTAATTTTGACATTTCAACTACACTATGGGAAAGGCAGCTCACGACCATCTCTCCTTCCTCTATGCAGAGGATATCAGAGATAGTAGCAAGGAGATTCCTCTTCTGAGACATCCCCAAATATCCAGGACCTTTCTGAAACTTTGAGATATGCCATTCTTAATAAGAATAACATGTTTAGAGCAAAAGAAATGGAAGTGGCATTTGAATTATAATGTGTGCGCTACCTCAGTCTTGTTTAAGGAAGTTTTATGACTTCAGATCAATTCACTGACAGCTTCCAGCTCCTAAACTTTCCCATAAGGGAAGCGAGGATACACCAGACAGGAAAAGAACGTGGAGTTTTCACAATCTAGTTCAAGAATTGCTAACGTGGCATCCGAGCATCACTAGACCACCCAGCAGAACAGATGCGAAATGTGTTAAGTCTGAGCTCATGACTGTTTTCTGTGGCATTAGCCAGATCACGTTCGAGCTCTTGTATCAGCTCGAGGGCGGCGGCAGGAGGCCAGGCCATACCCGTGGCAGTGACGGGGACGGATCCGGTGCAGAACCAACGCAGGCGAGCGAGCACCGGGCAGGCGGTGCGGCACGTCATGCGTTTTGATCTACTGCTGCGAGTTCTCGCAGCAGATTTATCGTAACCCGAGCCCCAGGTGAAGCCATCAGAAAGTGGCTGTCCCTTCCTGGATGAGGAAAGGCATCTCCCAACACTTAGCAGCGAGTCTGGCCCGACTCGAATTTAATCATTCAGATATTGAAGCCACAATGAGTTCCAGCCTAGGCAGAGTTCATCGGAGGTTCAGGACGCTCAAGTCATGAATTAATTGCCACCAACACCAGAACTTCCTTAATTTTACAGAGATTGGAAAAATATTGTAGTAAATAAAACCTGGCTATGAATAAGAGTCCTTTTTGTAGGCTGGTGGGTGTGTTCAGCTGCTGGAGCGGTTAGTGGCATTACTTACAGCTGATTGAAGCTATGTTTTTATATTACAGTAGTGTTTTCCAGACACCGTGTTTTCCATTCCAAAAAAGCAATTATTTTACTATTGATCATTCATTTCCAGTGATCTAACTGGAAACGTATAATCATACAGCAGCCTGTATTTTCAAACAGAAATCACTGATTTTGCTTGTCAGTTTTCAGACAACTATCGTAAAAGTCTGCAGAGGAGCCAGCTGTTTCCAGGGGCCTGATCGCTCACCCTTGAAAATGAGGTGACCATGGTAATCACCATCATAGCGGTTGCTTAAAATCCAGCCTGATGTGGGCGGTGTTGAGACACTTCGAGATGCTCTGGAGCACGTGGCAGGAGGTGGGCACCAGCCTCTCCTTGGCTTTAGCCCCTGAATGACCCTGACGCTTGGCTTAGGAAAGGTATTTTTTTTTGCAAGGACAATTGTTGCAAACACTAGGGACGACCGCAAGCAAAGGGACAGAGCAGAGCTCAAGTCCCATGGCTTTGCAGACCCACAACCATCCAACATCAGCTACCCCGTAGGTAACTCCCCCCTGGGGAAGGCACCACGAGTCATGGTTCCACCAGCTGAAGTCAACAGGAGAGCCGGCGTTTTTCAGCTTCCCTTCCCCGGGGAGCAGCAGTGCGGCAGGCGGGGGGGAGACGCGGGACCAAAAACCACCTCCCCTGCACCGCCAACGAAAACAGGGAAGCGCTTTGTCACCACGGCCCTGCTCTCGGCCGCGAGGCCGGCGTAGGGATTGTACAACGAGCCTTTTAAAAATAAAGCGTCTTTAAAAATACTCTTATTTTTTTTCGCATTATGAGAGGCTAAGTGAAAGCAGCAATTTTTTTGTTTTATTTTGTTTTAAACCAGTGAAAGTTAATGTTTATAGCAGTCTAGGAGCTGGAAACCCAACTTAAGAAACACTTAATGTTTAGATCTACTTAGTGGTTGGAAAAACCAACTTTTTAAATGCTCCAGCAAGTGGAAACAGCCACCCCTTGTAAACAAACCTTTAGCATTAAGATATTTCTTAGCAGCGGAAAACCTTAACTGCATGGAGACATATTTCTGAGACATTTCGAAGTGATCATAGGCTGCCGGCATAACCACGTTCTGTCAGCAGAGACGTCAATGATCAATGGAGATGAAAGAAGAAAGAGTTTCCATACAGGATGCTTGCTGAATGTTTGTTTCACAATAATTTACTGTATTACACACATAATTCGTATCCATATCGGGATCCAGTTCAACACTGCGTTACTCTAGTTTCGCGTTTTAGGGTCAGTGAAGTTAAACCAACACAAACAGCAAGGAGTCGGGCACCAGAATAAAAAATATTGGTTGTTTTCTGCAAGTACAGTAAAATTTCCCAGCCGTAAGATAAGCCTGCCAGATATTTTAGTGGTGACCTTGAAAAAATAATACGACAACCTGCTCAGTTGGTGTTTTGCCTCCAAAACCTCATTTCAACCCCGGTCATGTGCTTTGTAGCTGCTTGCCCTGACCGTGGGTTGAAGTGTCCCTGAGGTGAGCTATGTATGGGAATTTTTTTTTCCCAAAGAAACAGTGGAAGTCCCATCATGAGACAATTAAATGCATCCGACTCGCTGTTGGCAGGGAAGTGGCAGGGATGAACTCATAGGTCTTTTCCATCCTTTGTGCTTTAAATCTACTGCCTGGATGGGTCACTGCACGTACCCGCTGCTGCTGCTGGCTGCTGAGCGGCGCTGGATGCGGCCGCTTCCTCAGGGCATCCACCGGCACATCAGTCGTGACCTGCTGGGATGTGACAGCAGCCGGGGCTGCCCCCCGGCCGTCCCCCCGAGCAGCGTGCCACCGCGATGCCGCACATCGTCAGCGCGAGCCCGGGCGGTTGCGTGTCCCCTTCTCCCACCGCGGAGGGAAAGGTGGCCAAGGACTGGGAAAACATTCCAGTGAGGTGGGAATCTTTGTGCAGCCCCAGCTCACAAGCAGGCAGGCTGGGGAGAGATGGGGTTTAGGAAATGCTCTTTCACTAAGGAAGGGGTCGAGTGCGCTGCCCACTCACCCAAACGTGGGTCCCCCTGTGCCGCCTGGCCCCGGCTTGTGGGGAGCGGCCGCCTGGCGCTCATTGAGGCTGGGAGCAAAAGCCGACGTCCGACACGCTCCTCCTGCTGGGTCATTTCCTTCGAAACAATTGGGAGCTTTGATCCCGTTATGTGAGCGAAAACCTGCCGCTGTTCTCACTGTGCGCCCTCGCCGGGGCTAAAAAAAACCCTGCGCTGCAACCAACAATGCGCGCGGCAGAGCCACGCTGCCGCTGACTAAGCCTCTGTCCTGAGGTTAGGTAATTTCCTCGCATAAATCTCTTTTCAAGAAGGATTTTAAACAGACTTTAACTAGTACCAGACTTCTCTCCTCTGGATTTGATCCTGAGGAAATACCTGATAATAAACAAATACCTTGCTGGGATCCTCAGCGTTGCCAGAAATGACAGTTGATTTAAAAACCACTTTTTTTTTTCCCCTTCTGTTTTCTTACTTTACCCTTTTTAGGTTAAAAAAAAATGCAAACAAAATTGTAGCCAGAGAGGGCTAAGAAGGTGTTGCAGAACAAACAAGCCCCAGCAAGGTTAGCATCCGCGGAGGGATAGCATTTCACTGCCGCATGTCCACGCTTCCAAAACACCTAAACCACTACTATATTCTCTACCTAATTTAAGATTTCCATTTGGATTCGGACCAGCATTTATATATTTCCAGTGATCTTATTAAAGACAGTAAGACTCATCAAGCTTCAGCATCACAGTGCTGCATCCTGTGGGAAGCTCGGGTACCCAAAAAGAGCGGTACAAGTACAGGGCTGTGCGCCGTGTTTACCCTTGGCCTCTTCAGCCTGATTTTCTAAGAAAATATGGCTGAAAATCAAACTCAAGGGATGCAAAGGACTTTTACACCCTTATCAGCTGGGCTGAGTCCTCCGTGCGCGATTACAGTTTGTCTCCCTAAATTCCCCCAGCAGTTTCCCATGGAAAAAGCCAAATTTCCTGCTCCAAAGTTCTGTCCCAGCTCCCTCCCGCGCTGGCCCCGTTTCAGCGATGGGTTGAGTTGTTATTAGCGCTGTTGTTTGTGTTGCTGTTACGGTTTGTAAATTCTCAGAATATGAGACTAAATAAACTTGGGATTATTACCATAATGGCCCAATTTAAGGAAAATCTGTTTATATTTGGCGACCAGCAGGGAACAACTGACAAGAGGAAAAATACAACGTGCAGTGGATGTGCCCCACGTTGCAGTCCTTCTCCATCTCCTTATGGTTAACGTCCCTCAAGCAGGCAAGGAGGGGCATTGCCATAGATAAGAGTCAGTTATCCATGTGGGTGTGTAAATGTGGGATTTTTAAATCCCTAAGGACTTTTCCTGGCTGGCAGCAGCTTTCAGCAAAGCTGTTAAAGCCACCAGCATGGCTATGCCTGTGTCTGTAAGGCATGAGGAGATTAATGTCTGCTGGTTGCTGCAATCTTTTGGGGACTTTTTAGGTCCCTTTGTTCTGGTGATACAGGGTAAAGTGTCGATTTTTTTTTCCATAGCCCAGGTATTTTCTCGGGAGAGGGGGACCATTTTCCAGCGCTCATTTTAGAGTTGCTGAGGTTCATGGCCAGGCACCCACTGGGGAAAGCAGAGTCTTGCAAAAAAGCCTCCGCTGGGGCTTAGCCAAGTGGTTCAGCTGGGCTCATAAACTTTTTCTGGGAGACCTGAAATGTGTCATCTGCAGTCGTGTCAATCAGCCAGGTACAACTTACATCACTTGCCAGTAACTCAGCCTGCATCTGCAGGTCAGAAAAGTGTCTAAATCTGTGATTTAATTGAGTCAAATTTTTAGTCTGACTTCCTGTGCTTAACGCTCGGATCACTTCTGGCGTTTCATGTCACGGGCATGTCTGTGTCGATGTCTAACCGATAAAGTTTCATCAAACAAGTGATTTATTATTCTCTAGAAGGGATTAACAAAGGTGTTTAAAACCCTGTGGCCGTATCTGCTTTGAGGATTAAGGGGATGCTGGAACAGTGATATCACTGGGCCTCCGTGCAATTTATACGGTGGTAAAAAGACACAAAGCTGCACAGAAGACGGCAACGCGATGGTTGTGACGAGTGGAGGTGGTGGGTCCATCTCAGTCATGTCTAGAAGTGATGCCCGTGCACACATCGACAGCCCCAAAGTCACTAACAGGGGTGAGGAATTAGACCCTATTTTAATTTAAATCGAGTTCCCTTTATACCCATCTATGCCAGTGCCTTGAAATTCAATCTAGTTTGCAAGGTTTTTGCACTTGATCTAAGTGGTAATGCCTCCTTTGCAGGTAAAACTTCGTTATGTTACTTTCATAGATCAAGCCGTTATCATGCGACTTGCCTCTGTTGGAAAAGAAAAAAAAGGAGATTTTTTTTTTATAACAATTTAACTTCCAAGAGTATTTATGTATTTAAGAGGTTTTCCTGACAGCACATAAAATTAAAAGAAGGATCATTTAGAAAAAAAAAGGATCAGTAATGTAAGCCCTCATTTGGGACTGTGCCTCAAATTATATCTATTTGATTCTGACTCTCTGCCCAGGTTCCAGTGGAAACTTTTTTTTCCATTTAAAAAGCAAATTTCTTTCTTTGAAGGCAACCAAACTAGCAGTGTTTTTCTTTCTCTCTCCCTCTTTTTATCCAACTATGTCCACCATCTTTGTTACCTAATTCCCTTTCTCTCCTGATCTAGTTTTATATTTTCTTTCAATAATCAGTTAATATATACGTAAAAGCAGCCGGTGGAGCTTTCGGAGACAAAACAGTAGCTCTGTATCAGCCGTACTTTCGGAGAAGTATTCTTTTGTTTTAAATGATGTTTAGCTATTCACGAATAAGTACTTCTGACATGCTGGAAAATGTTGTTAAAGCCGAAGTAGCTGCAGAAAGTGCAGTGCAAGCTGCAGCGTGAAACCGTGCTGGGAAACAGGACAGAGCCCGAGAGCGGTGCTGGTGGCTGGCTTCAGAGAGGGAGCAGAGACGCTCCGCTCCGGCTGGGGCGAAGATGTGCTTGGGATATTTTACGCTGATCGTGGCAGGTTCCAGCTGGTTTCTTTGTCCCTCTTCTTTGGGCACCGAAGCTCTGGGCCCAAGCACGTTGTTTTAGGAGCTGTTTGCAGGTATGGCCGTATCTTTCCTTCTCCTGAATTAATGATGGGCTCAAAATGAAGCTCGTGCTTTTGAACTTTACCGCTTAGATGTAAGCACAACTCTCAACAACTGTTTTGCTCCATGAGGTCCAAGCAAACACACAGGTTTAAAAGACCTACATTGACTTTCCTTTAATGCTTAAAAAAAAAGGGCCATGTTTAGACTGCTTACTGTGGGTGTCTCACATCATAATCATTAAAAGCCGTTTCAAAGGCCAAGAAAGCACTAAGTAATTGTTGCAGGGTTGCCAGATCTTGTCTGTACTGAGTGAGAAGAGAGGAGTGCTCGGGGCGTGTGCACTGGGTGATCTGAGCACAGCTCGGAGGTGCTGCGAGGAAAAGTTCCGCCACACCCTTTCTTCCCATCCAAGAAAAATATTAAAGAAGGAAGAAATGAATATCTTTGCTATTGCTTTTCATTGTGTCTTTTTGAAGATGTGATATACTAAGATTTCCTGTAATTACATGTAATAGCTGGAGGGGGAAGAAGGGGGAAGACAGCGAATGAAAGTCAGAAAAATTAATTCATTTAAATCAGTCACTAAGACTTTTACGAGCCAACCTGTAAATAACTCCACAGTTAAAATAGCTTTGTTTGCATAACTCAGCTCAAACCCCACAAAGTTGAGGGACCCAGTGTTTTTTGCCTTGCTTCTTGCACATGAAGTGCTATTTGAGACACTAATAGTCTGTAAATCTGACTCTGTGGCACAGCACCAGATTTGAGTGGATGAAACAAGCTCCCCGTGCCAGCATACATGCCTAAAATTAGCACCAAAGATATTGGATTCTCAAGTACTTTATTCCTTTTTTCCTCTCACAACAGGACTGGATTTTTGGCATGCTGCTGAGGACCAGTTAATAACATTAGCCTGTGGTTACTGCACCATTAAAACAAACCAGAGTTGAGCACCTTTCGTTCATGAGATGAATAATAACAGCGCTCCCCTTCCCTCCCCAGCACACACCGCATGGAATTAGCCTACTGGGATAACTGGACAATGTTGTTCAGGAGCCAGTGGACTTTGAGCTTTGCAATAATCGTCTGCAGATGGCAGGAGAAAGTGAGCTGGAGAAACGTAAAGTGGCTGGGTGGCATCCGTCCAGAAGTCATCACAGGCTCCGGGACCCCGTTAATAATGTGTAGCATTAGAGGTGATGGCGCTGTCGTGGACGGGCTTAGAAGTCCTCACGAGCCACGTCCCACCGATGTCTCTCCTGGCCATACCTTTCCCTCTCTGTGTGAAAGCAGTGATGGTGCAGGGTGTCGGTGCTGTCTTAACCAACTGTTGGCGGGACACGGGTGGGGGGATGCTCAGCAGGAGCAAATATCAGTGCCCGACGTCTGCATTAGGCCGTCTGGTGGGTCTCATTCCCCTGCACCGCTCTGTGGTCCATGCAGAGAGGTGGGCACCTCCAGAGGGTATTGCCACCCATCCCAACATAGCTGTTTGAGGTTGGATGGGTCCTCTGGAAGAGCATCTCTTTGCTCTCCGTGTATGTCAGGGAGCCAAGAGTGGACTCAACCCCATGCTCGCATCCCAGCTACAGATGGGGTTGAGTCCAGCCGGCAGGCGAGCATGGGAGGTGGAGCTCCCCGAGGAGCAGAGCCTGTCCCATCCTTTCAGGGGGGTTGGCGAGCTGCAGGGTCTGGGTCCTACAGAGCTCTCCAGCACATGCTGAGCTCCATGCCGATAGTGCTTGATGCCTTCAAAGGATGGCAATGCAGTATCGACAGCAAGCATCGACTGATGGGGCATCCATTAGAGCAAGGGGGGAGGTCTGAGCAAAGAGGTAACTTCTGGGTCAAGGAAAATGTGATCCAGAGAACGGAATAAATGGAAGAATAGAGGCAAACTGCCACTGATTTTTCATAACTCAGTTTGAAGGGGTCCAACAGCAAATGCTGTTTCATACCAGGATTTCAAAAAATCATTGCAGGCAGCACAGGTATTGGAGGAACACCCAGAGCCAATTTTCTCTTGTACTTAGCCCATGGAAAATACTACTAATGCCTCATGCCCTGGGAGATTGAACTGACCCCAACTGGCCCAGCTTGTCTGGAGGCGTTTCTGCAAGCCTGACCTATTAAATACTCTTTTTTTGTTATTTCACAACAAATACTTCCCTCCCCCCTTTTCTAATGAGACATTTGGCTGGCCAGCACATAGGGAATGGAGAAATTCCATGACATCATTTGCAGGTGGGCCAGGCAGAGGTATCTTTACTGTCAGGTTTTCATTTTATTAGATATTACCAGAAAAAATAACTTAAAAAAATAATAATCTAACTGAACTCCAGCCCAACAGCAGCAGAATTTCACATAGCCATCTACTCCAGTAGATTAGCAGCCTTTAGAAGAGGAAGCCAAAGGACCTGTTTTCTTTAGTGAACATTTTTAAAATCTCTAAATCTCTTGGATTTTTTCAGTCCCAGAATAAGTTCTGAAGTACGAGGATGCTTTTCTTTTTTAATCTTGTCAACAATTCCAAGTACAGATTTGTTCTGGAGAAATCTGAGAGTCTGCCTTAGGTTCAGATAAGTGTAGGAGAGTTGGCATCTTTGTCTTGCTGAATTAATCCTCCAAACTCAACTCAACCGCAGAGACCCCATAAATTTCAGTAGGCCTGATGAGAAACCTATGCCTTCGTAGGAGGAGGCATTCTGACTCCGACATTTCCACGTCGGGTCAGACATAGCAATGTCGTAACACAATAGTCTTAAAATTTTCCATCATTTAAGAATTGCGTCAGCTCTATTCAAATAGGAGTAAATGTTGTAGGGTTTTTTCTGTGGCCCAAATAAATTTGACCACAACCTATGTTTTAGCAACAGCAATGTAGCATTCATTGCAAGATGATTCCTGCTGATAATACTCTGACAAACTACTCTTCATATAAAATCTGCTTCTGGGGGTTGGCTTTCAATGGAAAAAAGTCACCATATGCCTAAATTTATTAAGAGGTTCCTGGGCCTCATACTGGCTCTCTGCAGGGGTAAAGGTTGATCAATATTTTAGAAAATTTAAAGTCCATTTCAGCTTCGATGGCATGTGTTTGGAATGGCGAGTTCCTGAGTTAACGTAGGGTGAGGGTGCAGGCTAGAAAGCTGCAAGTGAGATTCAACTTGTTATTAGAGGGCTGAAAATATATGGAGGGAAAATCTATCATTTTCCACGTGATTTCAAAGAAAAAAGAAACCACTCTGAGTTAAAGCTCTGAACAAAAGATCACCTCTAATTCCATAAGTTATGGGTCTATAAATCAGTCAAATAATATAGAGCTGGCCACAAGGCAAATATATCTTCTAGCACCAATAACTATAAGGGAGAGTCTCTTATTCAAGAGTTGTTCATAATTCACTATAATTGGTGGAAAAGTGAGGGTTGAGACAATTTAATTCATTCACAATTGGCAATGTTATTATTTCAGAACAAAAATATTGAGTTATATGAAAACCATCTGGTGTCAACAGAAACCATCACTA